>NC_089973.1:604044-906066 GCF_963989305.1 Lodderomyces beijingensis
TACACTTAGCTGAGAGTTTCAGCATTGCAAGCGGACAAAATTCCTCAAGACCCAGCTCAACAGCTAACTACTACTACAGCAGCAAGTCTTGAAGACTACGAATCTCACCGGTGTCTGCCTCCCCATTTACAACTTCAAGCACTTGCAACATTGAAAAATTTCAAGTTTTGGAAACAACCAAGAGCTACAAGAACTGTTTTTTTGCAAGTCCGATAAGGTCCCCCAAATATCCATAGACATAAACAAGGTGCAAGAACTTTGTTGGAACCCCAAAGCAAAACCAATCAGAAACCGATACTTCATCACTATCCCCTATAAAAAAAAAAACAAACAAAAGCAAAATGTCAATAAAAGCAAGGAAATTAGCCGTGGTGGGCTCGCGGTCAGTCGGCAAATCATCAATGACAGTACGATTTGTCGAAGAACATTTTTTAGAAAGCTACTATCCCACAATTGAAAACCAATTCAGCAAAAACATCAAGCTCAAAAACCAAGAATATGCCATCGAGATCTTGGACACAGCAGGCCAGGACGAATACAGTATAATGAACGAGAAACACTTGGTGGGCGTGCACGGCTATCTCCTTGTATACTCGGTCACCTCGAGACAATCATTTGAAGTGATTGAATTCATCAGAGACAAGATTTTGAACTCGGTCGGCTCAGAGAATATACCGATGATTTTAGTCGGTAACAAATGCGACTTGCAGTATCAGAGACAAGTTGAAGAACTGGAAGGGCGAAAGTTGGCGCATAAGTTGAATGTGCAGTTTTACGAAACCTCGGTGAAGGAAAACGTCAATATTGCGTCGACTTTTGAGTGTTTAATTGATGAAATTGAAAGGATACATAATCCGCCTGCGATTAAAAAGGACGATAAATGCGTTATTGTATGACCTTATTGAAAAAGAAAAAGGTAGGGGGGGGGATTGAGGCGGGGAGGAATGAGAGGGAGGGAAAGCAACAACAACTTGCACGGATCTTATATATAAATACAAACATGTAACGAAAGTTTCTAGACACTTTATAATGGAAAAAAAAAATCAAAAAAAAAAAAGAAACACAGTTGTGTTCGATAAGCTAACTAGTCTCTATAAATAAGATGTAGGTATATATGAGGTTTGCGATTTTTAGAAGATAAATTGTAAGTTACAGTCGATTGGATGGGACGAAGTCAACTGGGGCTTTTGACTGTACTTGGCTTGCAATATCTGTCTCATGTTCTGCAACAAACTCAAGTACGATTGATTTGGGTTTTGGTTCATCACCGTGAGGAAAGCATAGCTCATGGCACCAGTAGATTGCCCGCCTTCCTTTGCATCGGCGCTCGTTTGATCATCCTTACAACCACTAAACGAGATGGCGTCACAAGGAGCGGTTTTGGTCTGCTTGCTATACTCATTTGCCTTTTCAGCTTTGCCCTTGTTCATAAATGTCTTTACAGACGAGGCCAAGCCTTTAAACATGTCGACTCTGTCTCCTTGTGCATAGCACATTGCTGCTTGTAACAAGCCCTGACCGGCTTCAGCCATGACATTGGGCTCTTTCAAAACTCCCTTGGTGGAGTACATGTAAGGCAAATCCAACACGGATCCAGAGTGGCACGAGTCAAATAATGCAGTCAAACGACAACCGGGAGGTAATGTCTTGACCATCATGTCATGCAACAAATCGTCAATAATAAACCCGTTGACTTCGAAATCCAAGGGGTAGATAACTTCATCATATCCATCGTCTTCGTCATAGTTTCCGTATTGGTCCGGTTGGTCTTCAGTCTGACCACCATGGCCCGAATAGTGGAAGAATAACGAGTCATTAGGTCTTGCATCTTTGACCAACCATTGGACAGCATCGAGAATATTTTGTCTGGTAGGTATAGCTCTTGCCATTTGTTGGTCATCAGTCAACTTGACAATATCATCAACATTAAAACCGTGGTTCAACAAAAATCTCTCGACGTTGTTGACATCATTAATACAACCGCGCAATGCATTTTTGGTTCCGATATAGTTTATGCCAACCAACAACGCCTTCTTGCGTCCGTTACACGCAGAATACTGGTAATTGTAATTGCTTACACCAAACGACTGTTGATTTGTTGGAGGACGAGAATAGCTTCCCGATCCATATTGGTGTCCATAGTCTGGCTCATTGTTGAATCCCGGTTGCTGCAGTGTAGGGGGTGGCGGTGGGTGGGTTGGCCTTTCGTATTCTCCTCTGTGTTGATGCAGATATTGATCTGAACGCGGTGGCCCATTGGGTCTACCGTAGTTTCCCGGCGGAGGGCCCTGTGGAGGTTGATAGTACTGTCCCTGTTGTTGTGGTGGCGGTGGTCCGCTCGGTGCTTGATAGTATTGTCCCGGTGGAGGGCCCTGAGGTGGACCCCAATTTTGTTGCGGTGGCTGTCCGCCTCCATAATTATGTCTTGCTGAGCCTGGAAACATTGTGACGCTGAATGGCGAAGATTGCTGAGGAAAAGAGCCTCGATTGAAAGAAAACTGGTCTTGAATGTTAAACCCGATCTCTAGAGTTGAAAATCACGAGCTTTATCTGGAGTAATAATATTCACCGTGGCATCTGTCTGGCCCAGGGGAGAAAAAGGAACGATTCAGGGGGGGATGTCTTTTATAAAATGTGTGTCAAACTACACGACCTGAAACGGTAGCGGATACATTTTACGGAGATGTATTAGGAATTCACTATGGACTATACCGGGAACTAGATTAGAGAAGGGATATGCGGAGGAGCATCGAAATGGTTATAAATATGGTGAAAAAGGTCAAACGTCTCTATTTACTGAACCGGTCAAGTAATAGTGAAGAATCAAGATCAAAAAATAAACTTTAAATTACAGTCAATTGGGTGGGACGAAGTCAACTGGGGCTTTTGACTGTATTTTGCACCCAAGACTTCTCTCATGTTTTGCAATAAGCTCAAGTACGATTGATTTGGATTTTGGTTCATCACCGTGAGGAAAGCATAGCTCATGGCCCCGGTTGCTTGGCCTCCAATAACTGCATCGGCACTCGTTTGACTATCCTTACAACCACTAAAAGATATGGCGTCACAAGGGGCAAACTTGGTCATTTTGCTCACTTCGTTTGCCTTTTTGACTTTGCCTCTGTTCATGTAGACTTTTGCAACTGAGCCCAATCCTTTCATGAGGGCATTCGAGTCGCCCATGGCATATTGTTTCAACGACAGCAACATTTCCTTACCAGCGTCATTTGAAGCACTTGGCTCCTTCAATAAACCCTTTGACGAATACATAAATGGCAAGTCCAAGGCAGAGCCTGAATGACACGAGTCAAATAGTGTGGTTAAACGACAGCCCGGAGGGATTGTTTTGACCAACATGTCATGCAACAAATCATCAATGATAAACCCATTGGTCTTGAAATCAACTGGGAATATACACTCATCCATTCCATCGTCTTCGTCATAGTTTCCATATTGATCTGGCTCGTCAGCAGTTTGACCACCATGGCCCGAATAGTGGAAGAATAACGAATCGTTAGGTTTTGCCCCGCTAGTTAACCATCGTATACCATCAAGGATATTTTGTCGGGTTGGTATAGCTCTTGGGTTACCAGAAGTCTCAACCAATTTCACAATGTCGCCTTGCTGAAACCCGTTTCTTACTAAAAATTGCTCAACATTGTCGACATCATTAATGCAACCTCTCAACTCATTCTTGCTTCCAATATAGTTTATACCAATCAATAACGCCTTTTTGCGTCCACTACATAAGGAATACTGGTACTGCATGTGGCCTCCATTGCTGTATGTTTGTTGGTGAGTGGGAATTGGCATGTATCTTCCACTTCCATGCATGTTACCATAGTTGGGACCTCCGTTTAAACCAGGTAGTTGAGCTCTACTGGGGTAAGCAGCTGGCGGTCTATGGTGCTGTTGTGGTTGAGGAGGACGTGGAGGTGGTGGGGGATAATATGGCTGCTGATGATAGCCATTTGAAGGATGTGCAACTGGTGGTGGATGATGCTGGTAGTAGCCACTTGGTGGAGGTGGAGAATAATAGCCTTGTGGTGGGGGATACGCCTGTGGCACAGGATGTGGGTGATGCCCATGATGATGTTGTTGGTGATGGTGGTGATGATGACGCATTTTCGACGCTTGTTTCTATCTAGGGATGTTCTTCCGGCCCTTGCACTCTTGCCTTAAAGTTCAACTGTTGAAAGAAAGAAAAAACAAAAGAAAAACTATAGAAAAGTCTAGGGGGTTTTATACAAAGGTTTGTAATGATATTACAAACTGATGAAAATCATTTTGCAAAAAAAAAACACATGGCCGGGGGGGGGAGGGAAATGACTCAAAGATTTTATTTTTTATCTTCCATCACCCATTCATGTATGCAATTTGAAATGTTCAAGCAATTTATGTTCGTAAAAAAAAGGTTTGATGTGTCATTGGAGCTGTGGAAAAGGGAGAAAGGGATGGATATAATCTTGAAACTCGGGAAACCGAATTAAAATTGTTTATCGCATCGAGGACGGGGCAAAGTTCGTATTCTAAATTAATCGTATTTGCAATCTGATTTTGTGTCATATAACCTCTCCCCTCCTCTCACTGAGATGCGGCAGTAAAAACCACCCGTCAGTCATCAACAACAGTTCAGAAGATAACACACCACTCTTGCCGGTGGAGATCGACTCCGTCCGCAGCTTCGATTTGAATCCAATTCCATGCGTCACAAACTCCCCAGTGGAGAAATATGGCAGTGCGTGTCACGTGTGTGTGTTTGTATATGGAGCTTCGAGGCGCAATAGGTGTATGGAGGTGATTGTCGTGACGCGTGACTGTGTCTCATTTTGCTTTTTTGTGACACTGTACCGACATGGAGGCTATACCGAGCCAAACTCCGCCAGTGGCATTTTTTTTTTTTTTGACAGCGATAATGACAGCAAGATTTACACCAGCTGTTGTTGCTATTGTCGATCCGAATCTTATCCGCTTGATAAAGATGATGTTGGGGGTGGTGGCGATGGTGGTGTATTGTTCCGATTGAAACCTCGCCAAAAGAAAGATATAGAGATCTCGAATCGATCTAGGCTGAGTGCCGGTAGTGGGTGTTTGGCAGCATGCGTCGGAAAAAAAAAGAAGCAGGATCAATTTTTAGCGACACATTTTATATTGTAGTAGCCAAATGTACACGGCAGTCTCAGGTAGGCAAACCATGACCATCGGCTCGTTACGTGAAAAGAGACAAGACAAGACTAAACACAAGAAGAAACCTTTGAAACCAGGGCCGCTTGTTTCCAAAAAAAATGGCATACCCTATGATTACCTTGTCATCATAGATGCAGGCTCAAAAGGTTCCAGGGTTCACGTTTACAGCTGGTTGAATCCAAAGGGAGTCTTGGAAAATGAAGCCAAACTTGCCCATTTCCACAAGATACGTGATTCGCGAAAGGAGCAGGAAGTTTCCTCTGATGACGAGAGTGATTCCGCTGGAGAAGAGGAAGAAAATAAAGAAGGAGGAGGAGGAGGAGAAAAAGAATCCGCAAAAACAACGCTATTTCCTAGGATTCGTACAAAGCCCAAATGGCATAAAAAGATTGTGCCCGGTATATCGTCATTCAATAATGCCCCATATAAAATAGGGAACCACCACTTGGCCAAGTTGCTTGCAAGAGCTAGCAAAATTGTTCCCAAATCGCAGCATTTTCGCACACCAATCTTTCTCCATGCAACCGCGGGGATGAGATTGCTACCTCCAACGGAACAACAACAAATCTTGAATGAAATCTGCAAGTTTTTCCAAAACCAATCTGATTTCTTCATGCCCGATTGCGCATCTCATGTGAATGTCATTGACGGAGACTACGAAGGGCTATACGGATGGCTATCGATAAACACCTTGATTGGCGCGTTTGATCAACCGGAAAAACACCAGCACGGCAAGAACCACACGACTTATGGGCTATTGGACATGGGCGGTGCCTCGACTCAAGTTGTGTTTCAACCCAACTCGACGGAAATCGAAGAGCACCAAAATAACCTCTATCACATCATTTTAAGGAAAATCCCAGCACTAAACCTGCTGGGAAAAAAAATCAACTTTGATGAACCACAGCTAAAAGAGTTCAATGTTTATTCCGACTCCTTTTTGGGGTTTGGCATGTTTCAAGCCCGGTCAAGATACTTGAGCTCTCTTGTGGCTTCGGATGACAAAGAGTATCAGTACCACTACTGGGGCAGAACCAAATCTCCAATGAACGACCCTTGTATCCCAAAAGGCTTTACCACAACTGAAGTCGTTGGAGACCTGTCGTATGATTTCATTGGCGAGTCGAATTTTGAAAAATGCTTGACAAACATCTTTCCAGTCTTGCAGAACTCAACGCACGGCGGGGCGCCAAAGGCTAATTGCAAGCAGTTTAGCGAAATTGACGAGACAAGCGAATGCTTGTTGAATGAGTTGATCCCTTCGTTTGACTTTGACGTCAACCATTTCATTGGCGTCAGTGGGTATTGGGACGCCATTAATGCGCTATTATCGCAGCGAGAAAAGCGAGACGGGCAAGACGATCAAAAAAATGATTATGACTACCAAACGATTTTCAACAAGACTCAAAAAGTATGTTCTCAGTCATGGTCTACTCTACTAGAATTGAATATGCAGAAAAAGGAGAGGAAGCGATTATCAGAGGAGGAATTGTCCCAACTATGCTTCAAGGCCTCGTGGATATTGAATTTCTTACATCTAGGCCTCGGGTTCCCACGATTTGGTATTGATAACCCGAGTCCAGAAACCAACAAGGGGTTTCAGACATTGCAGTTGGTTGAAAAATTGGACGGTTCGGCTTTTTCTTGGGCGTTGGGAAGAGCAATGCTATATGCAAACGACGAGTATATCCAGGCATTCAACAATTACACTGCACTGGTTGATGAGAGCAAGAGCAGTGTGCGAATTCAAAGACCAGGCTTTTTCCACAGCCCTTCTGAAGCCCTTTACCAATTCGGAGCTGAGCAGAATAACATTGCAGGCAGACCACCGTATGAGCCATTTGACGAAACAAAGACATACCACTACTACGATTACGAAAAATACAATGACGCAAACGATGATGACGAGCTGAAATGGAACATTGAGCCACACAGGTGGTACGGAATGATTGTGTTTGGCTTGTTGTTGGGAATCGTCGCGTGGTTGATGATAGGCAGTCGAAGGAGACAGTTGTTTGTGACAAAAGTGACGACTGCTTTCAGAAAGCTAGTTCGAATGACTCCAGGTTACAACGGAGCCAAGTATTCCTCTGTGCCACCTGGCGACGCGGAAATGGCATTTGAGTTGGGAGAATTGGACAAAGACGATGAAAATGAGGATGATAATAATAATGATGATGATGATGACGACGACCGGTTCAGAATAAGCGATGACGAAGAGGAAGGGCAATTGACTCACCACTCTTGAAATAACTTTTAATTTTTGCATGCATTTTTTATCCAAATATCTCTAAACGCTAACTACATATTTCTCACCATTGCCTCCGATTTTCTCCAAATCCTTCAATGCATCATCGATGATTTCCAATCCGCCTTTATACTGCTTGTATCTCGCAGGCCGTATCAACTGTTGATCCAAGAAAGAAGTGGTGGTTTCTATAAATTTCGCGCCAAACTCGAGGTCTTCATGGAAGCGCTTGATTACCACTTCGCGAGGCTCAACCAGCTCGGGGTACTCCTTAGGCACGCCCACTATGCCAGCAAAGAGCGGCTTTCTGAGCTTATCTGCTTCGCTCTTTAAATTTTTGTGGTTCTTATCAAGTAGATTGATGACTTTGAGCGATGTCTCCTTCGAAACACAGTCGATCCCGTATGCTATTCCCTCAGGCAGAGCCGCGGCTACTTGCTGTTCGATTTCGTCGTCGCTCAAGTACCGGTCCACCAACACGTCGACTCCAATTTCTCTCAAGTACAGCTCGTGTTTCGTGCTTGCCACACTCACGACTTTCAACCCGTACAACTTGGCCAATTGCGCAAGGTAGATCCCGACTATCGTGGCCCCGCCCCAAATCAAGATTGTTCCCTTTTGCTGGGGGGGTTCTTTCTCCAACTTGAATCCAAATGAGTTGTAGAATAAGATGCCAGCGGTAACGAGTCCCACGCCGATGGTAGCCCCGTCTTCATACGTGAATGATTGTGGTAATCTCCACACCAAGCGAGAGTCAATCGCCGTGTATTGTTGAAAAGTCGAAGTGCGATTATCTCTGTAGCTAGTCGAGCTCACTACTACTTTATCGCCGATTTGGAAACCCGAGACTTTGGTGCCTAACTTAACGACTTTACCGCTCGATTCGCGGCCATTGATCCAGGGGAAATGGTAGATGCCGAATCCGAACTTTTTACCTTTCCAATCTATGGGGTTTAAGCCTATGGCTTTGTTGTGCACGAGGACTTCATGGGGACCCAACTCAGGGATGGGGTACTCGGTTTGAATCTTGAGTGGTTCTTTGAAATGGGTAATGGATAATATCGATTGATGACTAGCGCTGAAATGGATTTCGGAAACAACTTCGCTTTCAATGACCTCAGGCTTCACTGGTGGCGTCTCTGGTGGTGTAATTGTCTGTTTGTCTTTCAGCTTTCGACTTTGCGGTTTAGCAGTGCTGCTCTTATTGACTCTCTTTGGCTCAGATTTGGTCTTTTTCGCGGAGACTTCCGATTTCAACTCCGAGTTTGGCTCATAGCTCGATCTGGATCTCTTGAGAGATTGAACTTGCACTTGAGTAGCTGACATCTTCTAAATAAATAAATTAAAAACTAAAAAAAACAAACCTCAATTGACCTCTCCTATCCTGTAGTGGATACTTGTTTGATTAGAAATCTCTTCTTTTCTTCCAGGAAAGCCTCGATCAAATTTTTCTCACCAGAAATCATCCTAGTTTTAAATTTGATTTTTTTTTTCTTAGGGTCCAATCCAGATAGGTCTTGAAGCAACGATAATAATCAGTATATTATTAACTATGGGCAATCCCTTCTTCTTCTTTTTTTTTGTTTGGAATCGTAGCGTTACTGCTGCTGCCATACCATGTGCTCCGTGTGGACCACTTAACCGAAAAACTGTGGCAGCTCAGATTTTTCTTTAGCTTTTTTTTTTTCTTTTTTTTGCAGCCAAATCCAAAAGTTGTAAACCAGGAGAGAAAAACCCGAAAACAACAAAATAAAAAAATAAAAAATGATGAAATCTCATGAAGTTGATAACAATTCAAGATCCACAGTTTTTTTTTTTTTTAATATCACTCGATTTTTCTTTCCATCTTGCTTTATCACTCTGGGTGCACGGTTGCCGCTGCGCGCAATCTTGGCTTTTTTTGACGTCTCGTCTCGTTTCGGTTACTTGGTATGTTGGATGTAGCGTAGCGACTCCACACTGCGTCGGGTCGAGTATCGGGTCAGAAAAGTGTGAATGTGGTTCCAGTTGTGTTGACTGTGCAAATACAGCATACAGTTTACACATATATAGCTTGGCAACCCTCACCCACCTTTGTTCCCCCTCTCGTCCCTGTTTTTTTGTGCTTGGTGACGTTGAATTGAGTCAATGACTTCTGATTTTGTTTAGTTGTTGGCTCGTGTGCGAAACCCCGTGAGCCAAACGATGTCTTTTGGCCACTACTCTTTTACCCCTCTCAAGTAGACAGCTACTTTGATTGCAACTTATTGCCATCGCACATGTAGAGATTTTCCCCTGCTTTCACGCTATTATTTCATAACTCATACAAACGTTCAAATTTTTTCTGCAAAATCACAACTTAAACTTACCAAACACCAAACTACTATTAACGCCACCAAACCCAAACGAGTTGCAAACGGCATAGTTCAAGTCTACCCCCAAGCGCGCTCGATTAGCAACGTAATCAAACTTGAACTGCAGCGAATCGTCATCTGCATGACCGCCAGCATCGTCCAAGTTCAAAGTTGGCGGAACTTGGCCTGTCTTGATGGCATTCACAGTGAATATCGACTCGACGGCACCAGCAGCACCCAACAAGTGGCCTACTGAGGATTTCGTCGAGGAAACCAACGTTTGCTCCGCAAAGAGCTTGTTCATGGCGTTGTTTTCCGCGCGGTCTCCAATCACAGTCGAGGTAGCGTGAGCATTGACGTAGTCGATCATCAAGGGGTCGATCTGAGCGCGCGTCAACGCTTGGTTCATGGCGTTATATGCACCTTCGCCATCTTCTCTCGGCGCCGTGATGTGATGAGCATCGCCCGAGACTCCGTAACCCAAAATCTCGCCGTAGATGTCGTCGGAAGTCAATCCACGCTCGAGAGCATGACTCAATTTTTCAATCACCATAACGCCACACCCTTCACTTAGCACAAACCCATTGCGCTGCTTATCGAATGGTCGGCTTGCTAAGTGAGGAGCATCGTTGAAATCAGTCACGACCGATCTTGCTCTGGCGAACCCTGATAATGCAAGCGGATGGATCGAGCTCTCGGTGCCGCCGCATATCATTACGTCGGAATAGTCCATCTTGATGAAGTTGTAGGCGTCGCCGATTGCCTGTAGACCCGTGGCGCATGCAGTCGAGACTGAATGCAAGGGACCTTTGAGCCCCCACTTGATGGAGATGTTGCCCGCAGCCATATTGTTGAGGAGACGAGGAATAAATAGCGGTTGCACCTTTTTATATCCTGCTTCAAGGTACGCTTGAGTGTTGTTGCATATATCACCGAATGAGCCTATGCCGCTTCCAACGGCAACTCCAATGCGTCTCTTGTCTTTGATGCAAACTTCATCTTGAAGTGTTGTTGTTGTTGATGATGATGCTTCGAGTAAATTTGAATCTCGTAACGCGTCCTGCGTACATGCCATTGCGTATTGACTGAACTCGGCTAGTCTCCTAGCCTCTGACTTGGCGAAATAGTCAGTTACATCCCATTTTCCGTCTGCAATCGAACCAGAAGGTACTTTGCCCACGACTTTCGAGGGGATCTTGTCCCACCCGTCTTGGATGTAGTTCGGTAGCTGGGTCGTGGAGATGATACCGGAGTCTCCTGCAATGAGTCGTTTCCAATTATGGCTCAATCCCACGCCCAATGGCGAAATTATCCCTATCCCTGTAACTACAACCCTCGTCATAAGTATACAAAAAAGAGAGTGTGTGTTTGGATATTCCGATGGTAGGATTTTTTGTATAAAATGCAAGTAATGGTAAAAAGACTAGAAAAGAAAACTCGAGTTTACCAAACCTTTATTTTTTCTCATCTCAGTGGAAGAAAAGAAGTTGGCTTCGTTTGTTGTTGCAACCTCGAGGTCAAGATCAATGTCCGACACGATATCATAGGTCTTCAAAAGTGCCTCTACTTGGTCGTCTCACCTTTCCCCTCTCACATTCTTCTGCTCCCTTCGTATTGTCTCGTTTTCTACAGATGACACGCCAGTTGCAAAGTGAAATACTCTTTTGATAATTTCGTACGACTACAGCCATAGTCAACTTGGGGTAATTCATTTAATGACAGTCAACTTGTTTACAGCATCCATATAACATTTCAATCGCTTTTCGTCACCCAACAAGAAATTAGTTTCGTCTTCAGCAATGTCCAAATCGACATCATAATAATTCAATAGTCGAATCCAATTATCAAAGTCGGACAAGTTGTCCATCTGGGTAAAGTCATGTTCGTGTTTGAGCTTGAGCTTTAGTGCTGTATGCAAAAACTCATCAACTTTCATAACTTTCACGTTTCCAACTGCATTTTTATTACTTTGCTTAAACTTTTTTTCAAAACTTGCAAATTCATTAACGAAATTTTTGTATTTCCTGAAAGTTGTTTCCTTTTCTGACGTGGATAGCTGAATCGTGTTCAATTGCAAGTAGTGATAATTGTAGAAATTGGGGTAATATGAATTGCGGACTTCATCTTTATGCGATTGCAAAAGGGAAAGTAGCTTGATCTTTTCCGTGGGGTATATTTCATTCAATACCTCGACGGTTTTTCGATCGTTGATCCATTCAGTGAAGATTTTCTGCTGGTTATGGTCTGATAAAAGAGCATTGACATGGTGCAATTGATCACTGAGTTTGTTCTGTACCAAGTCCCACGCATCATACTCTGAGATTTGCCCCGATAGCAGATTGAGTACATCTATGAGTTTCAGCTTCGAGTTTTCGTAATCCTGGGGTTTGTCATCTGGCTCTGCCGTGGCTACATTTTCCTCCTCTTCTTCTTCTTCTTCTTCGTCACTTGATGAGGAGTATCCCGCCAACAACAGCACCTTTGAAGCACTAGCGTCTCCCGAGGCACGATGCCGCTCGTCGTCCTTTGTCTCTTTTCCCCAATCATCACTTTTCCCAGCTTCTGTTGAAGCATCGACGTTGCCGTTTCCGCTGCTGCCCTCGGCATCTTTCGCCTCAACTTTTGCCCTTTTCAAAGTACCCGCACCCAATTCATCGCCCCCTACACGCTTTACGCCATCCGTTTCCCCTCGCCTCGACAGTCTCTTAACGTCACAACCTCTAGCCAGAGCAAACAAGACCGCTAGTTGGTCAAACTCGACATCTTGCATCAACTCAACTATATCAACATCACCTTGATAATGTTGTTTTACGTCGCTCAACTGCCAGAAACTCAACTTGTCCCTTGCGTTGAAGTAGAAATGGTGAGACGTGTTTGTGATTACAATGTACCACGATTCATTTTGGGGGATCTTGTATATGAATTGAGGGTGCATGGGTATTGCCATGACGAGATAAGAGAGAATGAAATCTCGGTCGCGATGTCCTTCCTATTTTCTAGTTCTTTTTTTTTTCCTTTTCGATCCAAAGCCGAGCTGTCGCATGGGAAGAGAAGAGATCTGCGCGGGAGAAGAAGTCAAGCTGACCCCTTTGTCATGGTGCCATCGATGTACTCATCAAATAGATTTCAAAAACAGTGAAAGATCAAGACGTTTCAACAACAGGTTGAAAAATACACTCAAATGAAGCGTAGCTGTAGCACTAGAAGCAGTTTCTCCTCTCTTGCAGCAGATTTTCTCTTCCCCACCTCGTATCCACTTTTGCGGGGAGCAGCTACCACATGAACCACCCCCCTCCTCTTCCCCCTTTAGACTTACCAACTGTCTTAAGGTCACACACACACAGAGTGACACACAGACAAGAGATTGTTAATTGACGTCACTGAAAGGAGAGAAAAGGGCGAGAGGAAGTGGAGAAAGCATCAACAGTTCGAGCCTTTCACATGCACTCGAAACCAGCCAAACAAGGGGGGGGGGGGGGGGGGGGGGAAGGGAAGGGGGACAGGGGGGCAAGGCTTAATGCATGTGGAATTGCTCTGTTGGCTCCTTTTTCCCTCGTGGACTGGCAAAAGTAGCAACAAAATTTGAACGAGACAAAGAAAACGCACTCTCGCCGCAGAGCTTGTTGAAATTGAAACTCCTCCTACCCCACGGGGAAAGAAAAAGGAGCAGAAGTAAAAGAAAAAAAAAATTAAAAGAGAGAGAAGTCGTTGATGCGTTGAGGGGTTGCTGCCAATCACCACCATTATGTAGCATAAATACAAGAGCACGAATGTACAGATGACTTTAAAAAGCAAGAGTGTGGAGGCATGACTACAACGTTATGGTTGTTGTTGATGATAGAAAATTAAACTTGGTTCCTTTTTTTTGGTTTTTTTTTTTCCTCAAATAAATAATTTTTTTTTTTTTAATTGACGTTAGCTAGTAAATTCATATCTCATTAAACACACATTGCACGTGAACTTCAAAAACATACAAAGAGGATGCTAGAGCTCCCAAACATTTTCGGATTTCCAACTACTTTTGCTAAGCAGAGGATTAGCTCACTAACATATTGACTGACATCTTTAGTCGTTTGGATTCCACCGAATCATCTGATGTTGGAGCAGTTGCAGCACCAATAGAGTTTGCCAATGGCGGCGCCACTTTAATGGCCGTGGTTGGATCACGTGCAGTTTGTTCTTCTATATCTTCGCCTTCTTCTATCATGTCCTCTTCCTCTTCGTCCATTTCCTCATCTTCGTCCA
Organism: Lodderomyces beijingensis; assembly: GCF_963989305.1. NCBI lineage: Eukaryota > Fungi > Ascomycota > Pichiomycetes > Serinales > Debaryomycetaceae > Lodderomyces > Lodderomyces beijingensis. The sequence continues at coordinate 618,058 of NC_089973.1, forward strand.
TTTCTTCTTCTTCGCTGCCACTGCCGTTTATGCCAGGCAAGGTTCCCATTTCCATCGCGTCGCGCATGCCATGTTTATAAGTTCTTCGGATCCTGGTGATGGCTTTCTCGCTTCCCTTGTGTAAGTTTTTGGCATGTCTCAACAATAAATCTCTCCTCGAGAAGGGTCTTGCGCATATGCCACACGTAAAAGGTTTCAATTTGTTGTGAGTAGACAAGACGTGTCTCGACAAGTGTTCTTCTCTGGTGAATGCTCGTTGGCATAATTGGCAATTGTAGATTCTGGAGTGGCCCAGGAGTGTTTTGGTGCCGTAATTGGGTCCTTTTCTAGTATACGGTGATGGTTTAATTTTATCGTTATTTGAAGTGGGAGACAAAGTGGTGAGTCCATCACTGATGAGCGATGGCTTGCTACTAGTAGATGACAAGTCTAAACATGACGACGATGATGACGACGACGATGAGGAAGATCGAGAATCGTGCGATGTTGTTGAATCTAAAGATGATGTTTTATTGACGGATCCAGCAGTAAAGTTCAATGAAGATGAGATGGGTGAAGTTGCCAGTGTAGAGGTTTCATCCAGAGAAGAAGGTGTTGCTTCCACTGGTAAACTGTTGCATATCAGCTTGACGTGTGGTTTCTTGTCGTCGCTAGCGCTGGTGTTGGAGGAGACACTTTTGTTTCCAGTCAAGGATGTTGCGGATGCTGATTCTGATGCTGATAACAGGATCAAATTCGAGATTAAAGAAGGCTTCGCTGTTGGAGTATGCATCGTCTGATCGAAAGAAGCGAAGATGGAGATACAAGTTGAGCAACTAGCGTCTTTTTTTTTTAGTAGCGGGTGTAGTATTTCAGAAAACTCAATATAGCAAATTTGTCCACAGCATGTAAAGTAAAGTAAAGTCAAGTCAAGTCGAAGGTTACTCCAGGTGTTTGTGAATGAGTATGTGTGTGTAGTGTTTTTGGAAATTGACTAGAGAAAAAGGATGTTTTGAGAATGTATATTTGTAGTCGTCTACGGCGGGGAAGGGGGAAGGTCAGGACGTGGGGAGAAAGGGCGGGGAATCGGGTGGTTGGGGTATGTATGCTTGTTGCTCGCGTTCGAATTAGACTAATGACGTACAAAGTGCTGTTGTTTTTGCAAGTGCCTGTTTGTTCAAGTCGACTGTTGAAGTAGGCAGGGTAGATCGAAGAAGTTGTTCTTTTTGATGATAATGACGGGGTAGGCTGAAGGTCCAAAAGGGTGTTTAAGTAAAAAAAAAAAAAAAAAAAACCAAAAAAAAAAGGTTGAAGTGGTGCCACGTCTCTTTATAACTCCCGTGTGGATGGTTGCGAAATAAAAAAAAAAAGTGTTTAATTTTTAAACAAATGACCCTCTTCTAACTGTGACTCCCGTGCTGTCTCTCGGTCTTCTTCCGCCGTTCGCTCTCTCTGTCTCTCGCTTTTTCGGGATGTGAATTGTGAATGTGAATTGTGAGGAATGTTAGCAGTTGAGCAGTGTCGGCAGTAAGTATGTCAATGTGCCCTTAGTCTCTGGAGTAATAGTCAACTGAGCTTCGGTATGTGGTTGTAAAATAACTTTTGTATTTAAATCAGAAGACAATTATATAATAACACACGCTACACACTCCATAATAATAGCAGGTGTTGCTACCAAGTGTAATTTTGCTCGGGCTTTTTTTTTAACTTCTTTACATCTTTGAGTTCATTCTTCGCTCAAAGAAAGACGGGGGGAAGGGGGGGAGGAATCTTTCCCTCCTTTACCCTGTTCTTCTTGCAATACCGGGTCAAACAGAGGTGGGTCTACCGGTTCTTCAAGTTTACATGGGTTGCGTTTATCCCCTCTTCATTTCAAGACTTGGACTTACAGGGTAGAACCAGCGCTTCGTTCCCCTCTCTCGTCCTTTTCCTTTCCTCGACTGGTCTTGTCGTCATCATTTCTTGAAGCAGGGGGGCGGGGGTGGGGCGAAGAGTAAATTAAATAAAAAGAAAAAAAAAAAGGGGGGGAAGAAAAATAAAAACAAGAAAAGAAAAGATTTTGTAGTGGGGACTGTGTCAGTGTCACTGCCGGACCAGAGGATCTTCTCAACGACTTATTACTTTTTACTGCCGCCGCCACTGATGCTGGCTACGGCTAAACTTCGAAAGCTTCAATTATCGTACTATCTTTATCTCGTGCATTATCCAGGTCCTCACCATCACCAACACCACCTCGTCCAAGGACCAGAGCAATTGCACGTTCAAAACCTTTTGATTCCAAGTTACCAAAAGTGTCTCAGATCGCTCTTGTCCCTTCATCTAGACTGCTTGTTCATTTTTGTGCCTCAATCGCTTGCAAAATTCTTTAACTGAACAGCCTCATCCTCTTCATCCTCTGCATCTTATTCGACTTTTTCATCTTTACCGTCGTTCGACATTCGGCATTTCAACAATTGCCAAGTTATAAGCTTCTCTTCGGGGAAACAAGTCTGCACTGAGAGACAGAAGAGACAAACACCGACACCGACACTGACACATACGTTCCCTGCTAGAGGCCAATTTGTATCAACATTGAGCCTTTTCTTTGAGTGGTGAGAAGGTGTTGTCGCTTTTGAAAATAATGAATTATTCTACGGGGTTAAAAAATCTAGCCGTCATTCTCACGAAAAGATCTATTGCACCAAACCCTTTTTTGTCTAAGGCCGAAAAAAAAAAAAGAAAAAGAAAAGAAGGACAAGCAAACTACATTACCATGTATTGTCGAGCAGAACAAGAAGACGAATATGATGAAAAAGTAAATCGTTTTGATGGGTATTGTTGCCGAGAATACAGTCCTCTCGTTAAAACCACGGGTAGTTGCACTTTTCGGTGCTTTTTACGGCTCCTCGTCGTTACCGTCGTCCGTTGAAAAAAAAAAAAACCTCCATCCTCTACAGCAACAACAGAAACAGCAGACCTTAGACGCGACAAGGAGTCAAAGGCTAGAGCGAGAGGTGGGGGAGATCTTCCAGAGCTGAAGCTGGTGGGGCAGCTAGGGGGATCAAAAAATAAAATACGGCATGTTCCTCCCGTTCCATCCCTCGCCGTCCTCTCTTGCTCTTGCTCTCGCCCCCCCTCCCCGCCTCCGATTGAAATCTTTCAAACTCACAAGTGTCCAGTGAGAGCAGTCTTGCTCATCTCTCCTTCTTGTGCCGCACGCCAACTCTGAATATGTAGTGTGCGGCATCTATATATAGCACTGACAAATTATACTTCCCCGTCGGTGAAGGTGAAGGTGGAGGGCATCTTCGCAGTAATAATAAGAGCACTATTATTGTTGCAAAAACAAACTCCACGGGTAATGTGTGTATATGTGTGTGTGTGTGTGTTTTATAGTCTGATGCGTATATTTGCAACGACTACAGCTGCAGCAGCAATGAAAAGGTCCATCTCCGAACTATACTCGAGAGAATCAATAGCCCTGTTTCACAATTTGAGTGTGTCTTTTCTAGGAGATTCCGACCAGTCCACCGGAGTATTAACAACTACTACTATTGCTATTACTAGTGCTGCTGCTATTGCTATTGCTATTGCTGCTACTGCCGCTACTGTTCTCGCTCACCACTTAAGCGGGTGCGGCTTCATGCAAATGGCTACTAGAAACGGCGCCATTCCGCCAACTGGACTCTTCAAAAAAAAAAAGGACCAAAAAAAATCTGGCATCCATGGAAAAGGCCCTATTTTGCGAGAAAAAAAAAATATCAACCGGTTAATGTCAACAGAACAAAAGTTGACTTCTTCTGCTCTTCCCGAGGTTGTTTCTTTACTGTTCTTTTTGCCGTGCAGACGGCGACGTTCCCTCGTCACGTACGATATTCTTGTTTTTTTGTTGTTTATCTTTCTCTCGCTCGGTCCCCAAGGTTTGAAACTTACACCAGGGCTTCGGAACAACTCCGCTTATTCTTCTTGTAAATTATAACTTCTTGTATTGTATATTTGTCGACCCGCAGCCGTTGTCTCTTAATCTTGTGTTCAGGTGAGTAGTATATATTAACTTAATCAATATCTAGATATCTCCCCCCTTCCTTTCCACGAGGACAGACTACAGAACCAGAAGATCAGCGCATCGAGACAGGGTCTCGACATTGAGGACACAAAAGAAGAGGCTACGGCGAAGGCGGCGGCGGCGGCGACGGCCCTCACACGTCATCACCATCATCATCGACAAAAACAACAACCCTTTAAAGCTCTCTTATTATAAGACCACACCACTTTGAGCAAAATAAATAAGACCAATAATTTTTTTTTCTTCTCTTTCAACTGGCTGCTTCTTCTTCTTCCTCCAGGGTTTTAAAGGAAAAATATAAGCATCCGGGCTCTGTAGCAATATAGTGGATCTCGGTTTCCTAAGCTGACATGACGAGACCACTTACGTGTGGTGTGCCCTTCTCTGGATATATCACCTCGAGCTTTCTTTTTCCTCCGGGGTAGGTAGGTATTTGGGCCATGACCGTTTCCATGACACCGGAAGGGAATTATTATCGACCATGGAAATAGAGAGAGAGTGAGAGAATTGTCGCCAAATGATGTCACCAGTGATGTCATTTTGGTCGGACTCCAAAATGGCAAAAAACCAAAGAGAAAAAAAGAAGAGAGAATCCATGCGTTTTGCTTTAGAAATGTGGAAAAGTTCGTGAACGTTGAACGATGTGTTTTACTTTGATCTAGAGCTCTCTGGTTTCCTTTTACATGTGGTCCGCACTCACACTAGCTTAAACAGTGCGTATAATTTTTTTTGGTGTTACTGTTCCTGTTTCTGTTTCACGCATGTATTTGTTTTTCCAGCAATTGGTAGCACGCTATTCAAGAGAGATGTCACGTGAAGATAAGTCCAGGAATTGTCGTGAAAATGGCCATGTCTTGTTTTGCTGATTCATGACACACACACGCTTGCCAATCGTTACTTATCTTGACTGCCAATCCACTGTGGTAGTCATACACACACTTCTACAAGTCACTTGCTAGACAACGAACAGTTGCAGTGGTACACCAACTACCACACACACACACTTACAAACATTTTCTTTTTTTTTTGATTTGACATAACAATAGAAAGAAAGAGAGCGTGTGTGTGCAAGCGGCGACGGGCCAGTTAGATAAGAAAGACCTTGACAACTGGTAAACTCGCCAGGGTTTGCATTCAAAATTTACATCAGATACTGGTAAAATTGTGAACATCTCACGTTTTTTGACAGCACCAATGAGGTAGTGGCGTCGATCCATCCATCCATTCAAGCAATATGTCATCGAATCCGTACAAGATTACATCCAACGACAACGACGACAACAACTCCAGCTCGCCTTACGCGGGCAGAACTACTTCATCGCCCCGCTCGACAAGACCTAATGAAGATGGATACGACGGCAATTTCCCCAACCATGACTACAACCAAGATACATTTTTATCGCGTATATTTGGACTAAACTCAATCTATAACCAATTGCAAGACAATTATCAGTACTACGACCCCGAGTACGACAGTGCGTACCATCAAAACTTGCTTAGGCTGAGCTTGAAAGATGCCGAAGACGAAGAGACATTTGGCGTGCCTGTTGGTGATCACGCCAATTTAGCTGCTGAAGACGGGTTGGAAGATGATGGCAAACTCATGCCCGGGGACGGAATCCAGTTGAAACCAGTGGCGAATGCTCTGCAGTCGCGCAAGCTGAAGATGGATGTCAACTCAAACAGCTTGCTTGATTCGGAATCAGACTCTGATCTTTCTTCCAGTTCGGATTCGTATATCAAACCGGCTCGACCACGTCCCAAGGGTGAAGCTCCCATAGTCGAACAGGCCCAAAGCGAGCAGCCTCGTCTTGTTCAAGCCAAGCAGGAACTCGCGTCTAATGATGCCAAGTCTCGACCGAGCATCAAGTTCCAAATCCCACAACGGGCAAAGTCGATAGTTGGCAAATTCAAAGAGCCGACATTGCCTCTATATAGTCAACCACCACAATCACAATCACAACCACAACCCCAACCTCATCGAAAGCCACAACAAAAGCCATACGCCAATACAAATTACAAACCCTCGGCGCGTCCCAGGTCTGCTCGATTAGTGATTCCGCCTAGAGAACGTGCGCTTTATCTTTGGGCCAATATAACCAATATGGATGAGTTTTTGGGTGACGTGTACTACTACTATAGAGAGCGCGGGTTGGTGAATATCGTGCTAACAAGGATTGTCGATTTGTTGATTCTAGTATTTATTATAAATTTCACGATTTTCCTCCGGTGGGGCATCGACTATTCCAAGTTTTTGGAAAATTACCATGAAGAACAGCATCTTGTGCTATCTGATTTAGTAGTTGCCAACTATTTCAGCCAAGTGCCGTTTTTCATTAATTTTTTGTTTTTCGGATTCTCGGTGTATGTGATATTACGGTCTATTCAGCTATATTTTGACTACAATTACAAGCTTAAAGAGATTAAGAACTTTTACCGGTACTTGTTGGACGTTGGAGACACGGAGTTGATGACCATCAGTTGGAAGACAATTGTTGAGAAATTGATGCTACTCAAGGACTACAACAGTCTCACGTCTACTCAGCCAATTGAAAACCACTACATCAATGACTTGTCGTCCAAGATTAGATTAAACGCACACGATATTGCCAATCGGATTATGAGACGTGAAAACTACATGATTGCCTTGATAAACAAAGATATCTTAGATCTCTCTGTTTTATTCATGAATGAGAAATCCGTGCTCACAAAGACATTAGAGTGGAACTTGAAGCTATGCATTGACAACTTCGTCTTCAACAAACAAGGCCAAATCAATGGCAGTATCCTCAAGGAGTACAATCGAAATCAACTAGCGCGAGAGCTCAAGTCGAGGTTCAAACTCGCAGCAATGATAAATGTGGTGTTGTGCCCATTCATAGTCATTTACTTTGTCCTCCGCTCATTTTTCAAGTATTTCAACGAGTACAAATCAAACCCTAGCTCGATTGTGGGATTGAGGCAATACACGCCGTTTGCTCATTGGAAATTGAGAGAATTCAACGAGTTGCCCCATTTCTTTAGTAAAAGGTTGCAATTATCCCAGGGCCCAGCTAACACATATATTGATCAATTCCCCAAGGGTTTTTTTGTATTGAATGGCATGAAGTTGGTCAATTTCATATCTGGCTCAATTTTGGCGATTTTGGTCATCTTTGGTATATTTTTGGAGAATGAGCTGCATTCGTTTTGGTCATTTGAGATAACCGAAGGTAGGTCTACCTTGTTTTATATTAGTATATTTGGTACCTTGTGGGCAGTGACCTCGTCATCAGGCACACCGGACACACAACAACAACTGCAGCTGAATTACAACCACAATACTTTTGCCTATGACCCCGAGGCCAACATCAAATTCGTTTCCCAGTTTACGCATTACTTGCCAAGCTCTTGGAATAAGAAACTCCACACGATCCAAGTCAAGAATGAATTTTGCGAACTTTACTCGTTGAAGATCATCATTATCCTCAACGAAATCATGAGCTTGATCTTGACGCCCTTTATCCTCTGGTTCAAAGTATCGAGAAATAGTGGCGCTATTGTTGATTTTTTCCGTGAATATAGTATACACGTTGACGGGTTAGGCTATGTGTGTTATTTCGCCATGTTTAATTTTGAAGAAAAGGACAAGAACATGATGCATGGAGGAAGCAGCAAGCGGAAGAATAAAAAACTCAGTCGGTCCAATAAACTTCAAGCTAAGTCTCAATCTAATTCAAAAACCAATGCCAATGCTAAGGCTAAGGCTAAAATTTCCAAGAGTGATCTGGAACATAGTGGCGACGAAGCAGCCAATGTCGTGCCACCAACGACAAGTGTAAAGGCCAACAATGGACGCGTCAATGCAATTGATCTAATATCGGATGATGATGACGATGACGACGATGACGATGGGTATGACAGCGACCACTACGACGCACTCGAATACTTCCAAAACGACGACAAGATGATGAAGTCGTACATGTACTTTCTCAAATCATACGGCGGCAAAGGCAATGCTGCTAGCGGCACTGGAGCTGCTGCACCGGGGTCATCTTCATCGGCACGAAGACCAATTAATCAAGCACCACCAGGCTCACACTCACTTTCACAGCACCAACAATTGTCCAAAGTTAACCGCAAGATGGACCCGTTTGCAAATCACGACGGTGCCAATGACGCCATCAACTTTGACGATAGCAGTCTCATGTTCCCTGACATTGACGACAATCTCGGCGACGATTCTGGGGTTGGCGATAGATCGAAACGGAAAGGCGGAGTCTTGGGCATGTTGAACCAGTTTTACAAGCAGGAAGTTGGCCAGAATGCCCGTGTATAGATCTCTTGTATCTGGTTTTTTTTTGATGTTTCATGTATGCCAATATATGTCTATCGTTTATTCAAATAATAATAATACTCTCTATAATAAGTCTACGTTTTATTTTCCCCGTTGATGAAATGAAAAAATTCAAATGAAAATGAAAATGAAAATGAAAATGTGTAATGTTAAAAAAAAATAGAAAAAGATGCGCATTTGATTTGGACTTGTTTCCCTATTGGAAAGGACCTCATTTTTTCCTTTTTTCATGCCACAACGGTGGCATCGTTTGAAGTCAAGCTGACTCCAACTGTAACTTCGCTCGCTTCATCTATTGCCCCGCTAACGACGCTGCTGCTTTTAGCATTGTGTCTCGTGCTGGCATCGCCTTCCAAATGGCCCGCCTCGAGAATATCATTTATCAAATGAGGACCAAACTGCTGAAAGATTTTTTTCAAATTGCTCCTCTTGATCGGCTTCGACAAGAACCCATCCATGCCGCAATTATAACACTCTTTAACGTTGCTCTCGTCTGCAAATGCAGTTAGAGCAATAATGGGTCTTTTATAGTGCAAATTCTGGCGGATCATCTTGGTCGCTAACAATCCATCAATACGCGGCATTTGCACGTCCATAAAGATGAGTCCAAAGGGTTCGCTGTGCTCATTTTCAATGCTGGCCTTGACAAAGTCAATTGCTTCAGCACCGTTGCACGCCATGGTGAGATTGGTGAATCCTTCAAGGCGCAACATGCGCTTGATGACCTCTTGGTTCACTTTATTGTCTTCGGCAATGAGAATCTTGATCTTTGTGATTTCGCGAACAATAGAAAATGACTCTTCATCGGGTGATGACTTGGCAGTACCTGTGGCTGTGCTAGAGCCTTTGCCTGTGCGCACGGAATCGGCAGTACCTGTAGATGTTTGCTGGAGCAACTGCGATTTATCTGCAAAGATAGATCTGTTGAGTTTCATTGATGCAGTTTCCGAGCCCACGGCAGATGCCGTGGACGATGTAGACGACGGCCTTGACTTATCCGAGAGTTTATCACTCTCATGCAGCAGATCCGTGCTCCCGTTGCGGCTAACTGCTGGTTCGCCGTTTTCCGCATGGCCATTTTCATCAACCACCACCACTGGACCATCATCAAATACCACTTTTCGATTGCTTTTGGCATTTGGGTTAAACTCATCGGTACAGAATGCCTCCAAGTCTTGCGGCGGAATTACGATTTCCCCAGTTTGCGGCAAGGGCAAAGTGAGCGTGAATGTAGACCCCTTGCCAAGCGTAGACTTTAAGGTTAATGTGCCCTTCATCATCTTGGCCAATTGCCGACAAATACTAAGACCCAACCCTGTTCCTCCATAGCTCCTGCTCAATGTTTGATCGCCCTGCACAAAGGGCTCAAACACTTTTTCCTGCAACGTAGGCTCGATTCCTGAACCTGTATCCTTGACGTCAATTTGAACCACCCAAGTCTTTGGTTTGTACATGTTTCTGATTTTAAAAGTCTTGTCGTTCTTGACAACTTCGTTGTTTGCCATGTCGGAGTCGAAATCAGACTTTTTGTCCAACTTGGGGTAGCTGCGGTATTCGTGGGAGTTTGGCGTCAAGTTAAGCCTGTTGATGCTTGTCTGGTCATGTATTGTGGTAACCGAGGGAGTGCGGCTGGTTCTAGTGGGGACTCTTTCTAGAGATTGCCCCGGGCTGAGACTAGGCGGTGGTGACAACGGCTTGTGCGTGAATTGAGATTCAAAGATATTTTTTTCGTACTGTGTAGTTGAAAGGGTAGTGATGCTGTTTGCATCATCGTCGTCATCATTGGCATCCTTGATACTAGCACCACCGATCTCTTTGTCATTTATGTTATTGTTATTGTTATTGTTATAGTCATTAAAATTTGTTAATTCGTCAATGTTTGTTTGAGGTTTAGCAGCCACTGGTTTAGGGGCAAAATAGTCACTTGCGCGGTCAAATTCTATAACTGGAGACAACTGCTTCACCTGCTTCGGCTCCTCGGCCAGTGGCATTACATAAACGTGTTCATACTGGTCCTCTTCGCTCCTTTTGAGATCGTATTCACCTAGCAACTTGAATGAAACAACAACCGATCCATCCACAGGGGTAAACTTGAGGGAGTTTGAAACGAGATTCATGATGATCTGGATAATCCGGTTGGAGTCGCCATAAAGGATTAGCTTTCTAAAGATGTTAGGTTTAACCAAAATCTTAAAGTTTACTCGCTGATCGTTGGCCAATTTCATAAAGATGGACTGGATCTGGTACGAGATTTCAAGTATTTGGAAATTGGATTTTTCCAATTTCGACCGGTTCAATGTATTCTTTGAATATGTCAACAACTCGGTCAAGATGTGCAACAACAACTCCCCGGACCTGTAAATCAACTTTAAAGAATCCTTCATTCTCGACTGGTCTTCTTCTTCCATGGCGATAGAGGCCATGCCCAATATACCATTCAAGGGCGTGCGCAACTCGTGCGAGATGTTGGCGATGAAGACCGTCTTTGCTTCATTGGCAGCCTCGGCTTCAATCTTTGATGCTTCTAGTTCCCTAGTTCGTAACTTGACGCGATCTTCCAAATGCGTGTATTGCTTCTCGAGCTCTTCGGTCATGATGTTGAAAGCGTCGGTTAATTCCGTTAGCTCATCTTTGAAAAACATCTTGGACCTCGGTATTCGCGACGGCAATCTAATACCCGAAGAATAAACGGATCCCGAGCCATTGGAGGATGTTGTGTGCACGCTATTGCGCTTCACCAATTTCTCATCAGCTACAGTCCCGTCTGCGTTTGGACCATTGTTATCTTGTTCCCTCTTGTACAGCGTGATTGACATTGTTGCAACTTGCAATCGAGTAATCGGCCGAATAAACCACACCGCTAGCGTGAATGTCAAGAGACACATAAACACTCCGACACCAATCACCACACCAATGATAATTTTCTTTATTCGCGTCACCGGTGCATTGAAGCTCGATGCCTTTTGCGCAGTGATGACCAACCAGTTCCAATTACTGAAAGTCACACGTCGATAACTGGCAGATAACCGATCACCGGACACCCCTTTAAAGTTGGTGTCGATTCCCTTTGTCGCGTTTGTTTTAAAAGCCTTTGAGATAAAAGAACTTTCATCTATGTTGTAAGAGACACCAACTTTGATGATCCCTCCGCTGTTTAAAAAAACAGTCTCAAACGCCACCAAAGTCTGACTGACATTTTGATTGTAGTCCAAAGTGTTTCCTTCGTAAACAGGTCGAACAGCCAACGCCCAATAATCGGAGCCGCTCGTCTGTAACGCGTGCATAATCGTGTCTGCGCTAAGAATAACAGATAGATAGCCAATGATGTCCTCTTTGTCGCGGCCTCCCATGACAGATATCGTGGCACCAGCATAGTAGTGGGTATCCGTGTCATTATTCAAATTTGAAGTGGGTCCTGTATAATAAAAGGAGTAGTTGGCATACTCCAGAACCATTGGCGGCAAAGGCCCACCTTCGGGGATTGGGAATAAAGCCTCTTTTGTTTCCGGTGTCAAAGGTGTGGTCTCATTTTGAGTGCTCTCAACGATTTCCAAGTCCTTGTTGTAGAGCCTGGCTGAGATGACGATATCAGTCATCATGTACTGGTTAAAGAGGTCATGCACATCGCTGTACAAGAGCGACAGGGTATTCCCACCTTCTGCCTCTTGCAATGGATTGACGATTGTGTCAACCTGTGCCATCGAGGTGATTGTGATATCTAGAAAAGTGACTGCTTGCAGTAGTTGGGTAGCTTTTAGTTGGGATATGACTTCAAGACGTTCGGATCGTAGACTTTTCAAGTTGTTGCTAAAGTAGATACCTGTCACCAACCCCAAGATCAAAAGAGAGAGCAAGGACGCAACCCCAACCAACACCATCAACTGCGGTCGGATCCCAACTCGAAGTCTTCGCATATTGTCGGTGGAGTTTTGAGAACTCGGGCTGCTTTTCCGATGGAGCCAGTTGACCAAACTTTTCTGAATGCTTTTTCTTTTCTTTTTCTTTGATTTCTAACGGGTATAGTTCAACAGTAGATGTATGCCAACCATGAAAAAGTCCGAGGGCGCAAAGCCTATTCCAATAAACGAAAAAACAAAAAAAAAACGAAGATAAAAAACAACCAAGTTTGAAGGGTATAGTTTTGCTTGAGTTTAGATTCTTGATGGAAACGCTTGTCTCTGGTACTCAAGGCAAGACAAGACAAGACAAAACAAGACGATGCCGACCTGAATTCAACCGCCTTTAGAAGTGTATTCTATTCCAAGTTCGAACTTTGTGCAAGTGGTGTGAGATTTGTGGTTAGCAAAAAATCTGTATTAGAGCAAATGATGAACGCCTTTTTTTTCTCGATAATCTCTCTCCAAAACGAGCGCCTCTGTTGTTTCTTCTACTCGCAAGGTTGGTTTTCGCTGGTATTTCAAAAGCAGAAGAAACTTCGAAAGTTATGGGTTTGGGGCTGAGATTCTTGTGTGTGTAGTGTTTGCTCTGGCCTCCAAGCTGAAGGAGAGGGTAGGAGAAGAAAAAGAAAAGAAAGAAGTTGAGGGTGGGTCAGGTGAGCCATACGGAACGCAGCAGCTCATAACAGGGCCCCCCAGCCAACTTGAGACATGCTCTATTATTTTTTTCCAGCGTAACAGGCAACCGTGTATTCTGAGAGTCTCCTTTGGCTGGGGTCGAGTTGTTGGATATGAATTTGCCCTGACGCAGATCTCCATGCATTCTGGTCTCTTTCTTTTTGACGAATTTTAGTTTTTTCTTAGAGAGGAGGGAGTGGCGGTGTGAGCAAATAAGCACTTTCCACGGGCGGTGTCCGAGAGTCGAGATCGAGGCCAAGGGAGAAAGGGTATAAGGGGAGAGGGTTAGGGGTCAAAGCAAAGGGGCTCGAGATACTGTTGCTTTATTATTATATTGTCGTTGTTGCAGTTGTTGCGATTATTATTCAAGCCGAAACGGGGTTTGAAGTATTATTACCTCGTTTTCTCTTCCTTGGACCGGACGATGAGTCGGTTTATGACTTGACTTGATAAGGTATTATTTAGCTGCAGAATTATTTTTGATCAGTTGCTACAATTCGTATTTTTGTCGTTAGTGTAAGTAGGCTAGTGGGCTAGTAGGCTGCCAGTTAGCAGCAGCCGCGTTCGGTAGCATGTGTGTGTGTGTATGTGTGTTTGTCGTACTTTTGCAAGGCATCTCTGACTGACTCACATGGAAATCATCAGATCCCATCACTGAACATCCTCCAGCCACGCCATCTCCCTGTCGTTGTTCTTGTTGTTGCTGTTTTTCTTTCACTTGTGACATTTTGACTTTGGAAATTTCATTTCCAAAGTGGATCACCGGCTCCAACTAGCGATATAACCTAGCCCAGCATCTTTTCGTATTTTTCACGACAGCTCGATATGCAGCAATTTGTTGCCGTTGTTGTTGTGTGTTTTTTTTTTCTTTTTGCTTTAACTCCTGGGGCAGCTTGTTGGTGGTGGTGGTGGCGATGTTTTCACCAACCGGTTTTCTTTTTTTTTTGCTTTTTTGGTTACACAAGGCGGGCGGTAGAAATGGTGCCATCTTGCTATTGCATTGGAGCTGTTTCTGCGCTTCAATTGTTATAACATTAGCAACCTAAAAGTTCTATTCTGGTTGACAGCAGTCTATTTGTTCAAACCATCTATATCTTCATGTTGCCTGGCTTTGAAAAACCGATGATGACGTGCAACGGACTTTTCAATTATAATTGTCCAATAGCCGGATTCGCAGCTCTATCCGGGATTCCTGTACGTACACGTTTCCTATTTCCTCTTCTCCCCTCTCCCCTTTCCTACCACTGTCTTTTCATATTACTTCAAAAAACAGCAAACTTGGGTAAGATCTCGGACTTTGGTCGCGACTACTTGAACTATTCCTCATCGTAAGCGGGGTACCAATAGGACCGACTTCTCTTGCGTGCCAACAATAAAAAATAAAAAAAAAAAAAAGAAGAAGGAATCACTAATGCCGCATCGAAAGCTGAATCTCTTTATATGTGTTTTTTTTCCTGGACCATTAACAACGCACTTTTGTTTGCAAGTAAAATCTTACGCTTCCAAATTTGGCAATAGCGGCTCTTACGTCTGAAGCCAAGTTGCTTCAAACATGTACTGTTCAAACTCATTCTGATGTCAGGTCCTATACCAACGAAAAAGAAAAGGTAATGGTCTCTCTTGCATCAACAGTTAGATCAGAGGCTTTGGACTGATCAAGTGGTGGCGAGCTTGGGGTCGGTGCTCAAATCGTTCTTTTTTTGCCTCAAACTCCCTCGAATTATCTTCCTTGGCTCACTTGCGTCTGCATTTGCCAATGACAACGTTTACCTGTGGAAAAGAAAAAAAAAAAGAAAAAAAATCCCGTGAGCTTCCTCTTTTACGACTGAATAGAAGTTTCATAAACTGACACTGCTTTGGGGTTGTCGCTTCTCCCGAAGCGACCCACGGCTGCAGGTTGGTAGGTTAATTCCTTGGAAATTATTAAACTTATGGGGAATTTATATAGGGTTGTTTTTGCAGCTAAAACAATAACTCTACCCAGCCCACGTCTTAGAATATCTCTTTTGCAACCACTCCACATGTGTGTCATGTCGCGAGAAAAAAAAGCCGACACGACAAGCAACGTCGTGCATTGTCTCACAGGGAAAAAAAACCAAAAAGAAAAAGAGAAGAGACGAAGAGGAGCGACGCCGCACTGTTTCCACTTTGGGGAAAAGAAGAGATGAGTTATTGATGTCAACTTCGAAAAATTCAAGCTAGAGAACTTTTAGGCATCAAGGACCATATACATCTGACGTGTGACGTGTTTCCCCCCCGTTTAGAAGCTACACAGTAACACTAGCCTCTGCCGAATATTTTATTGACATGGCAGGCTCACAGCTCAAACAGCTTAAATCGGCCCTCAGGGAAAAGGGCCTCCTAGGGCAAACAAACACAAAAAAATCGAAAAAGTCAAAGACGAGCAGACGCAACGAAGTAGATAGAGACTTGCAGAAACAGAATCTTTTCAACGTGCGATCAGAGTTTAATAAATTTGACCAGCGAATCAATAGATCCAAGCATGACGTTTCCATTACTGCAGGTAAAGAATTTGTCAAGGTCGGGTCAAAACAACATAATGACGCCACTGCGAAAAAGGGCGCCATGCAAAAGCAAATGAAACTGCAGTATGATTTAGAGAAACGCAAAAAGGGCCGCACGGGAGGCATTTTGGATAAGAGATTTGGTGAGAATGACGTTGGGTTATCTCAAGAGGAGAAAATGTTGGCGAGGTTCACTAGGGAAAGACAAGCTGCTACTGCAAATACGCGAGGCAAGAAAAGAGGTCTCTATTCATTAGAAAGCGAGGAAGAAGAAGAAGATGATGATGAAGATGATGATGATAATAATGGAGGGTTTCAATTGACTCATAGTGGCCATGCGTTATCTTTCGATGACGAGAACACAATCAACTATGTCGATGAAGATAGGCTCGTTCGTGGAGGAGAAGAACAAGGAGATGCAGCACAGGAACCACAGCGGAAAAAGAGCAAGAATGAAGTGATGAAGGAGATTATCGCCAAGTCCAAATTTTACAAGCAGCAAAGACAGCAGACTTTTGCCAAGACGCAGGATCAAATTGATGAATTGGATGAGGACTTTGGCGACGTCATGGACGATTTGAGAGGTGTTCAACAATCCTCGGCACCAGGGATGAATAAGAAAACTCCAGAGGACAGGGAGTATGATAGCAGGGTCAGAGAGTTGACTTATGATAGAAGAGCAGTCCCTGCAGACAGGACAAAAACAGAAGAGGAATTGCATCGCGAGCACGAAGAAAAAAGGCAGAAACTAGAACAAGATAGGTTGAGACGAATGGAAGGGTTTGTCAGTGCGAGGGCTGCAGAAGGCGATGATTTAGATGAAAATGATGACGACGTGAATGGTTTTTGGGGTGGCGATAGTGAAAATGAGGAGGACGGGTTTAGGATAAAGGGAGATGGCGATGAGGAAGAGGAAGAAGAGGGAGAAGAAGAAGAAGATGATGATGATGATGACGAGGGAAAAGAGGAGAGTGAAGGGGTTTCTAATCGCAAGCCAGTTTCCCGGAAATCCGCTCCTGTTGTCATGCCTTTAAATGTGGAGGATTTCATTCAACAAGTATCCTCACTAAACCCTGAAAAACAAGCTCAACATGTGCAAAAGATTTGCGATGCCTACAAGCCCAACCTAGCGATGGGCAACAAGGAAAAAATGAACCAATTCGTGAGCATAATCTTTGAATACGCGCTTCATTTGGCTAACAAGTTTGAACCCTTGCAGCCGATATTGACCGTTTTGAAAAGACTCAGCTCGACATATAACGAGCAATTGGTGGAGACAATGAGGCAGTATATTGGTGATATCGAATCGCGAGTCGAGTCAACAACGCTGGCAAAATTGCAGCCCTCGGACTTGACTTTTTTCGTCATTGTTGCATTTTTATTTTCAACTTCGGATCATTACCACTTGATAGTGACCCCGTCTTTGATCTTGATGAATCAAATTTTGAGTAATGTGATTTACAGAAGCAAAGATGATTTGAAAGCATTAGCCCAGGGGGTGTTTTTGACGGACGTTTTGCTCACGTACCAGAGGTTTGCCAAGAGGTTTGATCCTGAAATTGTCAATTTTATCGAATTTGCATTTTTGAGCTTGGTGCCGCAACCAGAACAAGTTGATGTCAACAAGGTCTTGTCGATGAGAAATCCAAATTCAAGCCTCAACTTGGTGAAGTCGGCCAAGTACCCTCCAGAGGATCCCTCAATCACCTCCATATCCCTTGAAGAAGTCTTTTCTGCAAGTGAGGCAAATTCAGAAACACTCAAGGTCAATTTGCTTTTGAAGCTCATCACAATCATGGACAAGGCAGTGTCTTTATGGAGAGACAAACCATCACTCATTGAAATCCTCAGTTCTTTCCTCGTTTTGCTCAAACACCTCACCAAATACACAGCGATC
Source organism: Lodderomyces beijingensis (assembly GCF_963989305.1). Taxonomy (NCBI): domain Eukaryota; kingdom Fungi; phylum Ascomycota; class Pichiomycetes; order Serinales; family Debaryomycetaceae; genus Lodderomyces; species Lodderomyces beijingensis. The sequence goes on from NC_089973.1 coordinate 635,414, forward strand.
ACCACCCCATACCTTGAAAAATTCACCAAACTCTGCAAAGCATCTGCAAACTCACGTAGACCGCTTGAGTTGCAACACCATAAAGCCATCGGTATCGCCACCTATGCCCCTAAATTTGAAGAGAATTTCAACCCCGACAAGAAATCATACGACCCCAACGCCGAGCGCCAACAGCTCGCAAAGGTCAAAGCCCAGCTTAAAAAGGAACAGAAAGCGGCCCTCAAGGATATCAGATACGAAAACCGGTTTTTGGCAAGAGAACAAATCGGCGAGAAGAAACAAATGTACGATGACTATCACCGCAAGATGGCTCACATTTACAATTCGATTCAAAGTGAAGAAGGCAAGGAGCGCAATGATTACGAGCGGGAGAAGAAGCTGCGTAAGAATCGAAAGTAGTTTGAATTTTTGCTAGAATTTATAGAATTGAATCTACTCACTGAGTCTCTACTCTGCGCATGGGAGTGCGGTCTAGGACTAATCCATCGTCGTGCCTCTTCAATACAAGAAAGCTATCAAGAGTGAAATCCCACATTGCCCTCAACACCCCCTACCCCCTGAAGATTGCGCACCATGTTTGAGTCACCGGACAAAAAACGAGCAGTCACGCATCCAAGCCCTTTTTTTTCAAGGTAGCCCAAAATAATTCCCCCCCCCCCCCCAAGAAACAAAGAGAAATGACCGATCAAGTGATGCGCAAGTGTATGTGCCATGCGTTGCGGATACTGCACTCGGACATCATCAATTTTGACAACCGCAACTTGAGGTTCTTGAATTGCGTCTGAAATGGCTCTGTCGTGGGAGAGGAGTTGGATGTCGGAATGTCGGTGCAATTTGATGCGTCATTTTTTTTTTACTCCCACAGCAAACGAAGCCGGTGAACTATGCTACTCTTGCTTCGAGAGCAATTTAAGATGTGACCCTGTGAGACAATAGGATTCCAAATTCCAAACCTCGGAGTAGGTCCCCCCCCCCCCCCTCCCCCGTCGGTCAATTGCAAAGTCTCACTCTCAATCTCCCAATCTCTACATCTACATATCTACAAATCTACAAGATGCAAAAGCACGGCAAGATTTTAGATATAAAGACATGTTTGTATTAGGTACAAATAGTGACAAAAACTCATTTGATGAAATAAAAAAGGCTGTAATTAAAAGGTTGGAATTAATTGAAATTCAAAACAAGCAAATACAAAAAACAAAAAAAAAGATGAAAGCAGCGGCAGCATAAACACATCACTTCGCGAAATGAGGATGGCATTTTTTGCCTCCACGAGTTTCATTTTCAAATTGATGTGTGTATGCGATATACCTCTCTTCTCTTCATAGATTCAAAATCTCTTCTCCATCTTCCTCTTCCTCTGAAATCTCGGCAAGATTTTGTAACAAACGCTGTTTCGCTTTCCTTTAAAGTCGTTCCCATAATATGTCCTCTCATTTGCTTGCATGAGATTTCGAAAAAAATGTTAACGGGGTAGTAAATGAATGTTAAAAAAGTATAATGATGGGATATTGTATTGTAAAAAGTTGTTTGCTCTTTTTTTTCGTTTTTATCTTGCCATCTGAGTCATGTCGGCTTGATGATGGTGGTGTTGGTAGTGATGGTGGTGTTGGTAGTGATGGTGGTGGTCAGGTTTCAATTATGCGGATTTTCTTTTTTTTTAAGTAATAGTGTGTAGTAACAATACACTTGTAGATTGTAGCTGATAAGTTTTCAACTCAAACAAACTTAAGCTTGCGACATTGATGGGACACCGGTTCTTGGAGCAGATCTTCTTGAAGAGCCGCCAAACAAGCCGCCCTTAGCCAATGAGACGGCACTGAAAACCATGGAAAAGATAAAGATAAAAGCGGAAAAGTACAAGAATGCAGTGGAAGCTTGAGCCTTTCTGCATCTTCCCTCTGAGCCTTGGTTGATGGTGTTGCGGTCCAAGTATGCTTGGTTGTTACATGAGTGGGCTCTGATGGCAGCAGCAATGGCAGTGGCACCAGCAAAAGTGAAAACAAAGTTCAAAAAGTCAAAAATGAACAAAATGACTGGCCATGCAAATGCTTCAATGAAAAAGGCAAAGACACCGTAAAAGGACGAGGTCAACAAACCGAAAGCTGCTGCAAAGACGGAAAAGTTCACTTGTGGGTTGTGGTGGGTAACTGTGGTTGCTGCCAAAGAACCGGTCAAACCCAAGGCAACAGCCAAAAAGACAAAGTTGAAAGCTCTCAAGATAACGTCTCCAATTGCCAACATTGTGAATCGATTATAAATAAGCTGTGGTTATAAATATAGGTATATATATATATATATATCTGTGGAAGGTATGAGATTGAACTTGCTTGCGTGCGTGGGTGGTATATGTGTGTGTTTTTTCTGCAGCAGGACGGTAGTGGTATTGGTAGTCTACACTGGATATGTCGAAAAAACTTACTGATGAATGAGCACGATGATGAAGAACGGCAAGAAAGAAAAGAACAAGAAAGAAAGGAAAGAAAGGAAAGGGGAAATTCCTGGATTGACAACTTTTGGAGGGGAAATGAAATTGAATTTATACATACTCTACCCGTCAAATAGCAAAAGAGACAAGACGGGAGAGAGAAACTTACATAAATTACTTACTAAGTCACGTTTTAGAATCTGAACCTTGCCCTTCCTCTACGCAAGTTTTGTTGTCCATCTTGTTTGGTTAATAGGGTAATAAGAGAAGATGATGATGACATTGTGCAAATGTATGGTGTCTATGTCTATGTGAGTGCTACTAACCCTCAACTATGCAGATTTAAAAAAAAAAAAAATTTGGCCAGTGGTGGTGAGTGGGTGGCCGCTGTGCTCTCACTACCAGGGGGGAAGAAGTAGGGCAGAATTTTTAGCTCACATAGAAGAGAAAAAACTGGGAGAGCAATCTTAGTTTTGCGTTAGCTTATAAGATTTAAAAAAAAAGGGAGATTGCGCTGTGGATGATTGAATTGAGTTGTACCGAGTTGTATTGAACTTAGCCGAACTAAGTCGGTCAGCGAGTGAGTCCGTGAGTGATCATGGTGGGTGATAATGATGATGATGACATCGTTCCTGTAGAAGAGAGTCTGAAGGAGAGAAAAAGTTTGGTGTCTGCAACAGGATTGTTTTGGATGGAAACTAAAAGGGAAACTCTAACTTTAACACTGACTACGTGCAGAGACTTTTTGACTATGAGGCTCCAACTACACCACGCCAGATACAATTCCAACTACAATCCCAACCCAAATTCTGTGTGCCGTCCCCCCCCCTCTGTCCTTCACTGTCGTCTACTGTCGGTATGTTGTCCGCCACTGCTGCCGTCACCATTACCAACAAAGCGTAAAATATCTGCATTCAATCGCCATAAAGACAAATCAATAACAAGCCGGAGGAAAAAAAGCAAAAAAGAAAAAGGACGCTATTAAACGCACATCATTATACACAATCATGAATGGGTCTCTGTTTTTCTATGGAACCCAAGTAGAATAAAATGGAAAGAATCATGAGCGTAATCATAAGGGGGTCCTTTCTCGTTGAAAACTCTTTCAAAATTCGAAATTAAATAGCAAAGCAAACTTGGCTTGAATCGTCGTGACTTTGTTTGGGGGCAGAAAAGCGAGATTGCGATAGGTTCCGTGGGGAGGAAGGGGGGTAGAAAATAACGATCTCTCGCAACCGATGGCGAGGCAAAAAAAAAAGAAAAATTTGGCACTTTCGGTTGTAAAAGCTCCAAAATACCGCTTTAGCAGATGAAAAAGTGAAGAAGTGACCCGAGGCCATGATTCACTACAAGCTTTCAACGCTTTACACTCTTGGGACGAGAAAATGAACAGCTCTTTGTTTCGAGCTGTCTTGAGCTCTTTTAATCAGCGCAAGGCAAGGAATGAATGAAGCAAACTTGGAGCCCAGAGATGAGAGAAAGGGCTCACTTCTTTTCTAACCCTTCCGGTCCCATTATTCTTTTACCCTAATTCGATCATTCCTCGCATATTGTGAAGCCGGCTCGAAACGGGAAAAGCAGCAGCAGCAGAATTTCCCGTACACCACAATATTGCTGCTTTCATGTGACAACTTCCGTAGCAAAAAAAGTAGCAACGTCTTGTTCCGGAACGACCTAGACGTCTCGATCGTATCTGACGTAATAACAACCTGGACAGTCTCAAGTCTGGGGTATCTAGCAAGAAAAGAACAAAAAAAAGAGGTTGTTGATGGCTTTAACGTGGGCACAAGAAAGCCGCTTGCTAAACCCCCCTCCAATGGCTCACTCGGCTGAATGATGAAGAAGAAGAAAAAAAAAAGAGTCCGACTCCAAGCTATTAGAGTTGCTTTTGCGTTTTGGGCCTCGTGCGTAACTTCTGCTCTCTTGTCCTCTGTCTTTGTTTTTTATAAGGCCAAGGTTGAAATTGTGAGCCTTTTTTAGTATTGGAACAATAGCTAAATTGTCGACCTACTTTTACTTTCTTGTCTAAGTTGAGTTTGGTTTCATCCCAATCAGGATACTTTCCAACTTCCTTTGGATGAAATATAGATACGACAAAAAAAATATATTAAAAAAAGTCCATCTTTGTTATCGAAATGAGTTGTAAAAGGTTGGGTGTGGCCCTCCTTTTGTCCCCTGCTTTTTATTTCAATTTCGTGAAATCTAATGAAGAGCCTCTCTCGACATTCCCCCCAAACTTAGTCAAATTAGCCGAGATGCCCAAACTGTTGAAACTGCACGAAACCGGACTTTGAACATTTTGTTGTGACTTTGAGAATGATGTGATTTCCATCATTTCATCGGCTTCGAGACTCAACTCGCTCACCTGAGTTGACAACAGGTGGGGGAGGAGGATTCATTCAATTAATCACACGTCTTTATCATCATGTCATCTCGTCACTCTTTGCGTTGCCCACTGATTTTCTTAATATTGCTGCCAACACAAAGCAAGGAATTTTTTTTTTTTTTTGTTTTTTTTGCAATTTGCAGGTATGCAACAAACACCTACTTGCATATTTGCCCAGGTTCGAGAAGGAATGTCTTTGACGGCACAGTCGCACGTCCAGACAACTACGCACTCACATAGCAACACGGCAGACAACGCATGAAATAAAATTAATTATTAGCTAGCATTTATGACGTCTGTCTATTGACATCGACGAGAGAGAAAGACAGTCAATCGGCTTTAACATCCGTTTTTCTTGCCTCAAGCATACAGCAGCATTCTATTTTCTTTCTCTTCTTTTATTGCCGAGAATGCCATGTCATGGAGTGACCGGGGAAATGTGAAATGTGAAAGGTGAGAGAGCAAATTCTGCACCTCTTGCCAATTTTCTCGCAATTGATTGAAAAGATAGAGATAGCCGAGAGCTAGAGCCTCGTCTATAGCCATGAACAAAACGCCTTTGATGGATAGAAGGCTTTTGGCAAACGTCGAGACAAAAACCTTCCACACCTTCCTTTTTTTTCCCCATACCGCATCCGGTGCATTCCAAAACAGAAACCCTCCCTCGCAAAACTAACCACAACCAATTAACCTCTTTCCGTATCTGCCGTGACTTGAAAGAGAAGCTACACGAGGAACGAGAACGAAGCGCACAACTATAGCCGTGGTAGAGTATGTGATGTACCTGCAAATTAACAAAAAGAAAAGAACGTCTGTCACCTCTTCTATTTCCCTTTTTCAATACCGTTGATATATGGTCCCAGCTGAAGTTGAGCACTCCAAGTTATTTCCGAGGACTCCGGATTTCGGACATGAGAAAAAAGGTTGCAAATTTTTGGTTTTTCTTTTTTTCTCTTGTAGCCGAAAATTGCGTTCTTACACAAAATACGTCTCTACGTTTTCAAACACCGGTGGGTACGTGAATCAGTTGAAGGGGGGAAAGAGAAAGAGGAGGAAGGGGAACAGCATGCAAGGGCTTAAAAAAAAACGATGATAGATGACCAGATGATCTACAGAGTCGAGGTGGCAAAAAAAAAGAACAGAAAAACGATGACGTAGTGGTGCCTAGAAGAAATCGCATGTCAAACAACTTTTCAACTCGGCAATCTAGATGCGTTTAACCCGGTGAAAGGGATTGAGGGGAGTGACCAATGATGGCCTGTGGTGATTAGTCTAGACATGTAGATCTCAATTAATTAAACGCATACGCCAAGGGTCGCCGGTCCTCTCTTTCCACATGTGACCGCACAGTCGTAAATAACAATTGATGACACGCTCTTCCAATCACTTGCGGAGCCGACGGTTTCAATTGACGTCCATCTCGGCACTTGTCCAAACACCTGACTCCAATTTTTCCTTTTCCCTTTTTTTTTTTTTTTTTTTTTTGATCATCAGCCACTTCAACACACAGTCCATACCCCACAGTTTCCAATTTCCATTTTCAATTTTTATTTTGTCCATTACTGAGCCAATGGCTGTCCAATCTGCTCCAAGAAATACCGCCCTACTTTCTCATCAACGCTAACTTGCGCAGGCTTCAACCCGTCATCATCCACCAAATTAACATCAGCACCACCTTCCCGCACAAGCCACACAGCCACGTCTCCATTGCCCTCAGCGAGCGCATGGTGCAACGCGCTCCAACCTTGGTTATCCTTGGCGTTAACATTAACATTCTTACCATGCTCAACAACCTCCTGCACCAACGCCAAGTTTCCCCCAGCAGCAGCACGATGGAGCGCACTCATGCCCAACTTATCCTTTTTCCTCGCGTTGGCGCCAAACTCCCCGAGTAAAGCACGCACAAATGGCAAGTGCTGCTTGGAAATCGACAACTGAAGCGGCGTCGTGCCGGTGTTGGTCACGGCATCAACATCAACTTCGACTTCGTGATGCATTAGCAAATTAAGGATCTCAACGTTGCCAATGGAAGCAGCAATATGCAACGGTGTCCATCCGCTCGAGTCGGTGAATTCATCGAGGTCTAGCTTTGATGGGGTGTGGTCGAGGATGTAGCGGACTAGGTGGGTGTTGTCTCGCGAACAGGCCCAGTGGAGCGGCGTGCGCTCGTCTTCGTCCTTGCTGTATAGTAGCGCGGGGTCAGTTTGGATCAAGTGTTCGGCAAGCTTGGTGTTTCCTTCTTTGATTGCGTTGTGGAGTGGGTGTTGCTTAGCTTGAGTTTCGTCTGTTGATGATGCCATTGTCGTGTCGGCGGGCGGAGGGGAGGTAAGTTTGGATTTGAAGAGAGTGGCGGCCCGTGGTTGGTTTTTTTCAATGCACCTCTAAGTTGAAGGAGGACGGCGAGAGGTATCCAGATGTGTTCTGAACTCAAAACTGGCGTGCGTTCTTGCTCCACGAAAAAAAATCACGCACACACACACCAGAGATCATATGTGCATGCTTACACTCCAGAGTGAAAAAAACAAAAAGTGTAGCTGAAAAATGTCCTCTAAACGTGATAAGACTCTAATATATATATTTATGTAAAGAAGAACTGAAGAAGTGAAATAGACCTTTTTCATGTGGGTCTGTAATATGGAATAACTTTTGTTTTGTTTTACTTTTTTTTTTTCTTCATTCGAATTGAAACGGGAAGATGGGAGTGTCTTTATTTTATGCTTTTCGGTTGGATGTTGCTTGGCACCAGCTTCTGCGGAAGTGGGCGTATCAATTTTAGTTATGTCAGTGGTCCTTCTTGCATGGAACACTATGCTGATTCGTTGTGACCGATTACTCCATTTTTTGGCACTATTTCTTCTGCAACCACGCTGGCGTGGATATCTTGTTTGGTAATGACTTCGTTTCCTCTACTCGGGTCAAGTCGTTCTTCATCATGGTCGTCATCTTCTTCTTCATCATCGTCATCGTCATCGTCAGAATCAGAGTCAGTTGGCGGCTGATTGAAAAATGGAGCAGCAATAATGGTAGTAGGGATGTTCTCATTAATGTTTGCAGCCGCAACGAGGTTCTCGTCTACTTGGACAAAATCTGGTCCTTCAAAATCTTGCAATTGCAGATTGTGTCCCGGATGGCTGGTTAGCTCGTATGATTTGCTAGACGAAAGGTTTCTGATCAAACTGTTTGAATTGTTGTAGTGCTGCGAATACTGCTTCTTCAACGACTCAAGGTAAATCTGGTAATCGGCGCTCCCTTGCGACGACAATGGCTGAGCAGTAGTCCTTGACGAATTGAGGGAGGTCAAGTTGGAGCCTAGCGAAAATTTTCTTTTTCCCCTCGACCTCATTTTTTCATCCAGCGAGTTTGTTGAGGAAGGAGAAAGGCGGTTGTTGTTGTAAGGGATAATCAACAACTCTTCATTCCCATTTTGCAGCTTCTGAGGAAACACAGTCTCCTCTTGTACATCTTTTTCGTCAGGAGACGAGTTATTAGACGAAGCCGTCACTGGGTTAGGCGGGTTGACAAGAAGATCGTAATTCTCATTCATCTGGTCGTACTGGATCTTGGTCGACTTGAAATGCTTTGAAGTTTTCGCATTGTCACAATGGGCATACATGTAATCAACTTCTTCCAACTTCAACCCCTTGGTCTCATAAACGGTAAAGTAAATAAACACAGTGCCAGCAACGTTCAAACTACCCCAAATGAAAAAAATCTTGCTTCCCAATGCGGCAGTGTGAGATCCAGTGTCGATCAAGTAAGGCGTGATGTAGGCAAACACAAAGTTGACTAGCCAATTGGTGGCGGCTGCTATCGACACCGCCTTCTGTCGAATCGATATACTGAATATATCCGAGCATAGAGCCCATGTGCAGCCGCCCCATGTGCTGGCAAAAAAAAGAATAAAGACACATGCAAACGACACGCATAAACTAGCACTAACGTGTCGGTCGTGAACACTGACACCAGCAATGGCAATGATGAAATTTGATGCTGCCATACCAATTCCTCCCCAAAACAACAACGGGCGTCTACCAACTGTATCAATTAAAATGATACCGGGGATCGTGAAAACAACATTGACAACATAAGTAATCAAGGACATGATGTAGTAGTTCAGGACGCCCGCGGAGCTGAAAAAATTGACTCCATAGTAAAAAATAAAGTTGACACCAGAGCACTGCTGGAAAAACTGAACCCCCATCCCGGTCAACATACGCAATCTCTGTTTATGGCGACCGCCTCCGCTTCTAAAACAATCCCAAACGTTGGTTTTGCCAAACGACATTTCGTAATCGTAATTTGCCTTGATTTCAACTAGTTCTTCTATCAAGTCGTCGTCATCTTGCGGCAACCGTCGTAGTTTGCTCAACGACTTGAGTGCTTTCTTTAAATCATTCTTTTGCGCGTAATACCTCGGGCTCTCTGGCAAAAACAGCATCCCCGTTACCAATATTGTGGACCAGAGAAATTGGACGCCGATTGGTATTCGATACGAACCGGAGTTGGTCATTCTTCTTGTTCCTTGGCAAATGGCACTTGCAATAAGAAAGCCCCACGTTATCGCCCACTGGTAGGTGAACACAACCGATCCTCTAACCCACCGGGGCGATGCCTCTGCCTGGTATAAGGGCACGATGGCTGATAAGATGCCCACTGCTATGCCCACCACAAATCTCCCCACACAAAGAAGGGCAAGTTCCACCGAGCATATTTGTAGAACGCAGCCGATATTGAAGATTACGCCACTGCTGAATATGATGGAGAATTTCCTGCCATAGTTGTCCGAGATGAGCGGTGCCACGAGAGCCCCGATAAAAGTCCCAAGCGAAAGCGAGGCAACCGTGATCGCTCGTTCGTGGGTTGAAAAGTTTTGCCCACTCTTGGGGAAATGGGTATAAACGTAACGCATTTCCAACAAATCGTTGATCAAGCCCGTGTCGTAGCCGTACATGAATCCACCGACCGCCGCGACTAGCCCGACTATCAAGGCCGAGTTCGAGGAACTCTTTTGCCGTAGTTTCTTGTAGTACTCTTCCTCGATGGTATTGTCATATAGAAACAGGTTTATGTACGACCATAGCCTCATCTTTGGTGTTTCGGAACTTTGGGAAAAAAAATATCGTATCTGGTATGTCTCGGTAGCTGAGATGTCTATCTATCATGCAAGAGTGTGGCTTGTGTAGCTATAGCATTAAAGTTGTAAGTCGTGATGATGCTTCTTCTTTTTTTTATTTGTTTGGATGAGTATATAGTTAACTTGTCTGGAAAAGGGCGGGTTTTTGGAGAGTCGCAGACGTGTGGGTGTGGATAATAATTTAATTACCTTCTGTCTTTCTTCAAGGAGTACTAAGTGGTAGAGTTGGGAGTCCTTTTTTTCGCGGTGCGGGTGAAGAATTTTGGTAGCTTTCACGCCTTTGATGATGATGATTTAAAAAGAGAGACTTTCTTAGTAAAGCTTGTCTTTTTTTTTTTTTAAGTGGCTGCGTTTACGGACCATTTTTTGGATGAGTAGGCAAGTTTAGAATTTTCAACCAGCGATTCGATCGATGCAAATTGGAAAAAAAAAGAAGTTGATGAGTCTTTCGAGGTTAGCTATAGTATTGGATGGATGTGTTGGTTTTGTAAAGAATACAAGAGAGTGTTTGGGTTCAATTGGTGATGGAAAGATGAGGGTATATCTTGAGGGGTGGTGGCGTTGCGAAACAATCCACATTTGCCACTCTTTATATTACTCTACTTTTATGAGTATTTGCTGGAGAACGTGTAGAGAAGTCGACTCTAGATACAAACTTATACTATGATGATCACTGCTGAAAAGTTCCAAGTTGATAGTGCTTATGGAAAGCAAAAAAAAAAAATCAGCGTTATGTCTGACTCGTAATACATTTGCGCTGTTGGTCCAGGGTAAATCTGAGGGTCAACCTCTAACAATTGGTAAAACAAACAGTCAAAATAACCACGTTGAGGATTGACATCAAAAAAAAAAAAAAAAAATAAGGTAACCTAACTTTGCTGGCTTTAACTTCAATTCAAGAGTTGGTTCTTTCACGAATAAGCTAACCTGTTTCTTAGTTGCCACTTATTTGCTTTTTTTTTGTTTTTTTTTGGTTTTTTTTTTTTGTCCAGCCTATCAGTTTGGAATCGTTGTAAACAGCCAATAACAAGCGAGCACTTGGTGCTAGATAACCAAAACAGGTACCAGAAACAACCTGGAGAACAAGATGTAAGGGTACAGTGGCTATCAGCTGATCTGCTTCAACTCTGACGGGGCCCGACCTGGCCCCACTGCCTTTTCAAAAAAAGAAAACTATAAAAAAAAAGATTTAGTAGACACTAAATTTTGCATTTTTGGTTGCAAAATTTTCCATGGATTCTGAAAGAGAGATTGAGCTGTGGTAAGTTGAAGTACAAGTCGGAGTTTACACAACTTTTAAACTCGAAAAGAGACGATTGAACGACACCATATTGAGCAAGACCTCTTCTACGCCAGGTGGAACATCAAGGCCCCAAAAACTTCTAGAGGAAACCCAAACGGAAACGTAAATTATCGTTCGTCGAAAGTGGAATAAAGAAGAAGAAAAAAAAAACTCATAGCAGTTGGTCGTTGTGAAGATAACGTTGTTTGCTTGAGCTAATATCGCAGGGACAACACGTTTTGTTTGTTTTTATGTTTGTCTGTTTGTCAACCGGATCTTCTGCTCAATACAACTCTCGCCTTAGTATTGTTCTTTGGCGAGTTTCACAGCGTACCAATGTAGATGGTTGGTGGTGGTGGTGGTAGTAGCAGTAGTGGCAGATAAAATGACACATGACGAATATTACAATACAATACGATAATAGACATTTAGGGTACTCCGATTAGGTTTTTTTTTTATTTTTTTTTTTTTTTACAACCAAAAGTTACTACTCCTACTGCTTCTGCTCCTGCTCCGTCAAGTTACGTGTTCAACGCCTCAACTCGGTCCACGATGGTAGAGATAATCAAGACACCCATAGCAGATGATGTAAGGTTAAATACTGCTGGAGATCCTAAGCTTAAAGACATCACCAGTGAAGTTAGGCTACAGCAAAAGGCAATGGAGAAGCCAGCTGCAAGCAAGGCACCACCGAGTGCACATCGTGATTTGAACCTCTTTAGGATACTGCTACAACTATCACACCGGTTATTTACCACCGGATTGAAACCAATCACCAACTCGCTACCCGAGATGCTCTTCTTTTGCATCAGCCATTTGATCTTGCTTTACATTTTCTTCTTGATTGCCATTTTCAAGAACTTCCAATTCGCCTACCGCAAGAGCTATTTGAAAGTGCTTTCCTTGACCTATTACCCGAACAAATCGCCCCAGATTATCCGCGATGACGTTAACAAGTTGAAGAAGATCCCCAAGTCCGTTGCGTGCATACTAGATTTGAAAGAAGAGGGCGAAGAAAATGGTGGCAAGGATGGGTTCATCAGTCAGATTAGCGAGTTGGCTGCGTGGACCGTGAGTGCCGGGATTGGCCGATTAGTTATCTACGAGTACACGGGTGCACTCAACCAGAACTACGAAGGTGTGGTTGACTTGAGCAAAAGCGTGGTGAGGAATTTCATTTCATACTACGGCAGCGAAGCTGTGCCCAAGTTTTCAATCAAGGTGCCTCACAAGAACCTCATACTTTACAGTGACGAGTCAATAGGCAAAAACCCCGAAGGCCAAAAACCGGTTGACTTGCAAATTGATCTATTGAGCAGAGTTGATGGAAAGCCCACTTTGGTGGAATTGACCAGAACAATGAGCGAACTAGCTGTCAATGGGGAATTGTCGATTAACGACATTACCATCGACTTGATTGATGAAGAATTGGTTGAATTGGTTGGCCCGGAGCCGGACTTGTTGATTTGCTTTGCCCCGTCTTTAAATTTTCAAGATTATCCACCCTGGCATATTAGATTGACCGAGATCTTTTGGGAACCCGATAACAAGGACGTCAATTATGCTGTGTTTATCCGTGCATTGAAGCAATTCTCCTCCAGCAAGGTCAACGTGGGCAGGTGAAGCTATTCATGGTCATATAATGACCTGGCGAGGGGGGAAAGAGGAATGGGGTCATGCTTCGCTTTGGAACAACAAGGGCAAAGGAACATTTGCTAATATAACAATTTGCTATAATACATTTTATTAATATCTACAAAGAATCTGTAAAAATTTGATGACGAATTTAAAAGCAATTTGTCGATAAATGGATACCACTCTGCCGCCCCTCCCCTGTTGTAGTAGCAGTAGTAACTGTACTTTTATCTTTTTCTGTTTCGATTGACGCTACGGGCGTGTCGTGAAATTGCACGATGTTAAGAGTTCCAATAGTATAATTGAGTGTCGTGAACCCCCCCCCCCCCCTCCTTACTCCCCACGCCTTCTTTCTGAACTGGAAAAAACCCATACCGAGAGTTAAGTTGCGTGTGACTTTATTTTGTATCGCTCAATTGAGGCGGGGACGTGTCACTTAGCGAGAGCTTCTCACGTGGAAGGGGAGAAAAGCTACCGCGACCTGCTCACTGGATGGGCGTTTGGCGCAAAAATAGCGATGTCACTGTAAATACCACCACCACCACCACCACGACTACCACGGCTCTACCGTGCTACCAGTGTCGTAAATCAAGTCAAAAAAAAAAAACAATTAAAATTGTCGTCCAACTGCAACTGATAGTGCAAGTCTCTCTGGAAGAACAAACCAACGAGTGAGTGATCGAAAAAACAAAAAAAAAAAACAAAATTGATTTGTTGTTATTCTCTCAACAACCTACGAAGGAACCCCCCCCCCCCCAAGAGAACCTCTTTTGAAAGAACAACCCATCCCAAGCAATCCATCTTGCAATCATCAAGTTTTGTAATTAGCACGGATTACGTTTAAACGGATTGACTGTACTTGAGAAACACACACAGACACACACACACAAATCCATACACACTCAAACTCAGGTTCGCACTCACGCTCACGCTCACACAAATCATAGAATTGCGAAAAGGACACATCAAACAAAAAAAAAAAAGATCCAAAAATCTTCGACTTTTTGATTGCCGTTTGAATATATACATATACAACATCTATATCTATATATTAATTTTTTAAAGCCCCTACCATCTAACCCACCAAGCTCAAGCCAAAGCTACTTCGTTTCTTTAAATCCAACAAAAAAGAGAGAATAGCTTTCCATTGCATTAAATCATCAACACCAACGTTCGGAATCTGTCAAGTAGATTACTCCAAACTTTTTTTTTTTTTAACGTCAACTCAATCTAGATCACACAACAAGTAACAGAAACAGAAAATGGGTTTGTCGTTTTCAAAATTATTCGCCAATCTTTTTGGCAACAAAGAGATGAGAATCTTGATGGTTGGATTGGACGCCGCCGGTAAGACCACCATTTTATATAAATTGAAGTTGGGTGAAATTGTTACCACAATTCCAACCATTGGTTTCAACGTTGAAACCGTGGAATACAAGAACATTTCATTTACAGTTTGGGATGTCGGTGGACAAGACAAGATTAGACCCTTGTGGCGTTATTACTTCCAAAACACCCAAGGTATCATTTTTGTTGTTGACTCCAACGATAGAGACCGTATTGCTGAAGCTCGTGAGGAATTGCAACAAATGCTCAACGAGGACGAATTGAGAGACGCATTATTGTTGGTCTTTGCCAACAAGCAAGATTTGCCAAATGCTATGAATGCTGCTGAAATAACTGAGAAGTTGGGCTTACACTCGATTAGACAAAGACCTTGGTATATCCAAGCTACTTGCGCTACAACTGGTGATGGTTTGTATGAAGGTTTAGAATGGTTATCAACCAACTTGAAGAATTCATCTTAAAGTTGACCGGAGCCTCAACAACTTATTAATGAAATGAAAAAAATTATCTTTTACAATTTTTAAACCGTCAGAAAGAGAGCATCATCATGTCACACACACGCACACAAACACCCAATTTCAACTCGCCATCACTACAACCACAATAACACCAACATCAACATCGTCATCATTCATTATCATCAGTTTTTCCAATTAACATTAAACTGAGAATGAACCTTTTCTCAAACCACCAGTAGTCGCAGTAGTAGTAGTAGTAGTAGTAGCAGCAAGAGGAGTCGCAATCAGTAGTAGTATATAAAGTAGGTTAATTTGTATTTTCATTCTGATTATAAATAAATAAATAGTTTTATCAAGAACCACCTTGATTGGTTGGTGGACCCTATAAAGCGAATCGAGATAAGGGATTACCCCCGCTCCATCTCCTTCCTCTCCTCTCGCTCTCTCTGATAGCGCTCGAAAGATTGGGAAAAGAGAAGCTCCCCACGTAGTTAGAGACGCCATGGAAAAAGACGTCATCTTGGCTGAGTTTTCTAGATAAAATATCGCCACCACAAATCAGTTAACTCGGCTTTGGGGGAGAGAGGCAGAGAGACAGAGAGAAAGGGGTGGGAGAGAGAAAAAGGCCTGTATTTGACCTTTGGCATTTGGCATTTGGCAATTAGCCATTGGTGTTGAAGCCGACAGGTTGCTTATCAGCTCGCAAGTTGATTATCGCTTCTTCTGGGAAAGCTTTGCATGCACGGCGAATTTTTTTACTACAACGAAAACCTATCAGGTCTTGCGAGTGAATTTGTTTGAAGCATACAAAGTCTCGCCAGCACCTGGGACTACCACCACGTTATAACATCTCACGAAACTTCTCCAGTACTTCTCTCAAAACATCATGGTCATCTCCTATAATAATATCTGCCGTGGGCCTAGGAAGAGCCGGTCAAACGTGACCAAGGCTGACCCGTGGTTTTAAAGAATTGGCAAATAGGGCCCCGGTCCGTTCATGTTTCGTAATTCTAAGCCCTAGTACCAGAATCTTTCTAACCTCTCATTTTCTACCTCGACCAGTGCTTCTCGCTGCCACAAGTTCACAACCAGTTCCGTAGACCAAACCCAGACCCGCAAAAAACAAAGTATTGAAATGTCGTGCTCGTCGTATATCACGTGCATATATAAAAAGTTAGGGCTGACGCACTAAATGTACAATACTAGTAGCGAGTGAAGCACGTGAGTTCCAGCTGGCTTTGCGCACCACACACCAAACAAAATTCAAAATTTTCCAAGTACAGGATATAGCGAAAACGAGCTTGAAAGGGGAGATCTCGAAGTTAACGCTCAAGTTCAAGTTCAAGTTCAAGTACACATACACAATGGTATGTTCAAAAAATGAATAGAAGGAGCTTGTGGATGTTCTAGAGACTGTGTTGGGAAGAGACGTGAATCAAATGGAGCAGCACGGAGGAGAGATATCAAATAGGACCAACACCAGATGGCCATTTAAAGCATCTTCATCATCATCATCATCACCAACAGTAATATCAGTATTATCACCTTGAAGGACGAAAGTATATATTGGACACAGCTCATGAGTATGCTGTTAAAATTGCAACCCGTTTCAGTCAGATTGGACACCGACTCAAAGTGGATGGAAGGAAGATCATGACAATAACTCCAGCCATCATACCACCAAACAACAACAGCAACAACAGCAACACTTGCTCGTCTCGATCCTTGTTACCGGTATTTTCCCAACTATCAAACAAGCAACTCCATAGCTCTAGTTCGCCACAAGGTAAAATCATATTCATTCAGATATGGTATACTAACATTCCCAAACCTTTAGGTCGCCGTCAAAACATACGAATTGAGAACCAAATCCAAAGCCGACTTGGAAAACCAATTAGTCGAACTCAAGAAGGAGTTGGCCAACTTGAAAGTCCAAAAATTACAAAGACCAAGCTTACCTCGTATCCACATTGTTCGTAAAAACATAGCTAGAGTCTTGACCGTCATCAACTTGAACCAAAGAGACAATGTCAAGGCCTTTTACGAAGGTAAAAAATACCAGCCAAAAGACTTGAGAGCTAAAAAGACCAGAGCTTTGAGAAGAAAATTGACCAAGCATGAACAAAGCCAGGAAACTGACAAGGCTAGAAAAGCTAGAATCAGCTTCCCACAAAGAAAATTCGCTATCAAGGCTTAAGAATGCTTTTTTTCTTGTTTGGAAAAAAAGAGTCGAGTCGGTTGAGATAGTGATTGGGGATTTTGGTGTACGTTTTGTATAATACAATATAATGTTCTTGATTAATGTTATACTATTCAAGTTTGTTTGTTTTTTTTTTAGAGAGAGAAATGAGTAGGTGCGAGGAGTTACTACTTATTGCAGATGGCTTGTCTTAAGGCTTGAGGTGGGTATATGTACATATGTACACAGGGTTTTGCTCTACTCGGGCATGGGCGAGTCTCCTGCGTTCAATCTCTCATTCTTCTTTTGTTGCTTAAAAGCTGTGATTTTGTCTTTCAATTCAACATCGGGCACCACATCTTCCAATTTCAAGGGCATTCTGTTGAATGGATCAGTTGCGTCACTTATCAAATGCGCTTTGATTGTAGACCGATCAATGCTGACTTTAGAGCCTGGTAGAATGACTGGATCTTCCATCAAGGTAAACATTAAGGGGTCCAAGAATTCGTCGGGAACCTCGCCCAACTCCAACTCTTCGTCTTCTTCAGCTTTTCGATTCTCTTCGGCCTTTTGTGAAAATATCCTAAGCTGATTGATAATCTTGTTATCGGTAAATGTCCTAGTTGTTAAAATGTTCTCCGCTTTCCTAAAGTAGTTGACATCAAAAGATCTCCCATCGCGAGAAACGGCAATGACAAATCGGCTCTGTGATGCGAGATTCACATAAACTTCGCAAATGTCGCTAAGCACCTTTTTGGGTTCGAAATTGTACTTTTCCGGTGCCTCTACTTTTAAATTGGAACATTTGGGGCCTACAAGGATGGACAAGTTGTAGTCAAGCATACCGGCCAAACGGTCGACGATTTCAGGTAACACGAATCCCTTGGGTACTTCTCTCGTGAACAATTTGAACAATTCAATGGTCTTGTTGGACAAGCTCATCAACGATTTCGCTCTCTTTTCGGCTGATTCCAAATTGCCATTTAACTCCTCCGTGGATCCCAACTCTTCGTTTTCCGGATCGCCAGCTAAACGACGCTTGATCTCGACTTGGTAGTCATGGATTGAATTCAATAAATTGAAGCTCTCGTCGAGCAAATATGTAGTGTCATTAAGCATTCTGGCAATGAACCTGATGAAAAACTCGACATTGTTTTCGGAATAATCGCGCAACTGGTTTCTGTATCGTGGCGTCTTCCACAACTCCTCGAGAATCACAGTCACATAGTAACGACTGTTGAATTTATCATAAAACTGCGACGAGGCTCCTGTTTTCTCAACCATGACATAAAAGTCAAGCAACGAGTATAGTAAATTGTTCAACACCAAGTGATCGCTTCTGAATATCGGCGCATTGAACCCTTCTTGGCCGCTTGGCCCAGGAAGCG
Organism: Lodderomyces beijingensis; assembly: GCF_963989305.1. Classification (NCBI taxonomy): domain Eukaryota; kingdom Fungi; phylum Ascomycota; class Pichiomycetes; order Serinales; family Debaryomycetaceae; genus Lodderomyces; species Lodderomyces beijingensis. The sequence continues at coordinate 653,651 of NC_089973.1, forward strand.
AGCCAATGAATAAAATCTCAACCAAGTTGGCCTTCATGTGTGGGTTACCAATTAATTCCGGGCACCTCAAAAGAATAGTGGCAAACTCAACAAACAAAATGAGTTTATCCTCGTTACCGACCAAGGGGCAACCTCTAAAGTTCACGGTGAACTTGCAATAGTTGATAAGCCCTTCAAGGAGAAACTCGGGGTAATACTTCCATGGCTCGGGAGTTTTCGTTTTCAAGAAATCGTGATCGTCCAATTGCGAAACCCTCGCGATTTTGAAAATGGGGATCGATAATTTCGTTTGTGGGTAATTGTGGTTTGGGTCAATCATTCGTGTTATGTAAACAGTTGATCCAATGACAAAATCAAATATTTCCAATTGCAACGGACGAAGACTGAAAATGGACTGGATTGCATATTTTTCGGCAACAGCCATCCCCACGGCTTTTTTCAATCTCGGCAAGCCCGCTCGCAAGGCATTTGCTTGCAAGTTATTGACACCTGGGGGCATGCGCCCCATCTCGATCATGGCTATCCTCTGCTCTCCTTCCTTAATCTGTTGCTCCAACCTCTCATACTTTATAAATATACCTCCCATTCCGTAATGCAAATATGTCAATGTCAAGTTGAAACAATCGGAAATGAAATTTGGCTTTGAAACACCTTGCTCGTGTCTATGCTTGTAGTACTCGTCGGCCTCTTCAATCAGCGAATTGACCCTTGATTCTTCCAGGATATCTAGCAAATCACTGCTAGCAAAATAATCAACATCAATCTTGGCAATTTTGTTATATACTGGATAATCCAAAAATGGCTGACTCAATTTTATCAAAACAATAGTAATGTTCAACATGAGGCCATCGCTGGCTAATTTGGTGAAATCTGCGTGGCTTCCCCTCCTCAAATGGCTTACATTGACCAAATTTGCAAACCATTTTAGCACCAGCTCTCTTGTTTGCGTTGAGCCACGAATCAATTTATCCACAATGACGAACAAGTGGTCAATGATTACCTTGTATTCGTTTTGGGCGAGTTCAAAAGCAGTAACGAGCTGTGGTTGGGACATGGACTTTGGATGGTCGCCAAAATATTCAGCGCACGAGGCCGACAATGGCGAGACTCTCAAAACCGGTCCTAGCAACGAGTGCCATTCAAAGTCCAACCCTTCCCTTCTTGAATTTGGTGGGAAAAATCCATCAACTTGTGAAAAGACAGCTGCCACGGGTTTCATCATCACCAAATTCTCAAACATGGTGAGATAACCGAGATGTTTGCCGGTTTTAATCGATTCATTTTGAGTCAATTTTACACTTAATGTGGGGAAGATTAAATTCAACACCGTCAATAAACTATCGTCTTCCACGGATTCTTGAATGATTTGAGTTAAGAAGGACGAAACTTGTGCAAATTTATCAATCAAGAAATTGATTGATTCTTTTAGATTTTCTTTTGCAAACATATCAGGAAATTGCAAAGCCATGCCAGCATACCTCACGGTATGCTTGAGTATAGATGCAAGAAATGCCGTCTTTTCCGCAGCAAATTTCGTCTTCAAGGGCAATTTCTGCTTCAACAGGTAGGCCCTTTCATACATGTGGTGCAAATAACTCATTGGTTCTGGGTATTTGTAGTCTGAGTTTAAAAGCTCCATAAACACTTCATCCAAGTAGTTTTCATCGAGGCTACCGATGCAATTTTCAGACAATTGATGTGCATTGACTGAAATTGCAGTTTTATTCGGTGGCAAATTGAAAATCGAATCCATGGTCTCGCCAACCCAGCTTGTTTTAACAAGGGGAGATGTTTCGTTGTAGCCTGTCACATGTACTGTAGTAGCTGTGGTGCCTGGGCTTGCCTTTGAAACTGGACGGTGGGTGCTCGTATCAAGCGTCCTTGCGCGTTGTGGTTGTTCTTTGTCAAATGTAGATGGAGTTGAAGACAATGTTGCTTCTTGACTAGAAGAGCCCTTTTGATTACTCGATGACGCGTTTGCACTGGCAGCATTCAATTTGGCTAACCTTTTGGCTCGTATCTGTGTAAATCAGTTAGTCGGTTAGTTTTTTTCTTTGCCTGGTTCTCAAGGGGGGGGTTTTGGGTTGTCTCTAGTTACATACTTCGTCTGCACTGGACATGCTGTGGAAATTTAGTATGGCAAAATGTGCTGAATTGATTGATTCAATTAATTGAAGGGGCGCGGGAGGAGGGAAAGGGGTCACTTCGTGGTGGTAGAAAGGTCAGGTGCTAGCACAAGTCTAGACCGGAGAGATTGTGTGTGTGTGAGGGGCTGTACTGCCAGCTGGTTACTGTGGTAAGGGATATGGCTGTAGGCAAATTGACGGAATTTGGCAACAACTGATAGAGACAGTGAGAGAAAGGCGAAAAGTGAGCAAAGCTCGCGATTTCTCAACTTCTTACACACCTGGCCCTCTCTCTCTTTCCTTGTGAGTGTGGGAGGGGAAAGGGAAGCTAACAGTTTTTCCGCGGTTGGTCCAATGTGAAGAGCATTTGGGACGGTACAGTGGTGGTATGGTGTCAATTATTTGTAACTTGAAGCCTGGTGTTTACTTGTTATTGAAGTTTATTCAGAATATACCTATGGGGCTGGTGTGTTGTTAATAGAGGGGTGGTGTTCCGTGGTCCCCAGAGTCTCGCCCCGTCCAGCGAGAGATGGCGAGAGAGAGAGCGAGAGATAGCGAGAGATGGCGAGAGATGGCGAGAGTTTCTCGCTACGCTTTACAGCCAAAAGCCAAACAAACAAGCTACCACACACACACTCTCTCTCTCTCTTTTAAAGTGGTGGTGGTGGTGCTTCTAGTTTCACCAGAGAGTTTAACATACAAGTAAGCCCCGGCTACGAGTAGCATTCAACACAAATCAGCTCAACTCAAGAGAGTTTTGTTGTTTGACTTACATACAAACAATACACTTACTTCTCGCTGTAAAGAACTTGAGGTCCCCTCTTTACCCATCGCCCCCCCCCCCTTCCTCCTCCTAACCTCGCCTCATAAGCCGTCGAGATCTAAGACAAAGACGGGCTCTCCTGTTCCAGGTGTGATTTTTTTTTTTTTTTTTGTTTTTTTTTATGTTGTTTTTTTTTTTAATTTTTTTTTTTTTGGTTCTCTTGTCAAAGAAGTCAAGGACGAAATTACCAGGCCATAATATAACCACCAATTTTCCATTCCACAGAGAGCACAGCAAAAAGCAAGAGCAAAAGTGGGAATTTGGACAGACAACCAATAAGGACCAGAAGCAACACGTCCAAGGTGGGACAGAACGAAAAAGAAAAGAAAAAAAAAAAGGGAAAAAGGACAAGGATTGGGATTGTTTATTGATGGAAAAAATGACAGAAATTCCTTCATCCATAATTACGGCTCTAACAAAATATCAAGATCGACCATTTATACTATACCTTGAAAAAGATCTTATAAAGTTTATCAAGAACTCAATATTGGGCAATATCAAACAGCCGGAGTATGTTATTCAAGCGCAGTACTTGAAGAACTCGTATTATAGGCTATTGAGCCACCAATTGTGCCAGTACTACCATCTACAGCATTGGAACAACCAATCGAATGAAATTGTTGTTACACCAAGTGACAATTTTGACTATGAATCCTTTACGACCCAAATTGACGATGAAGCCAGTGGCTTTGTTAAAGTTGCCGATGTAGCTGCTCATTACCGCGCTGAACATTCTCCACCTCCTTTGTCCACAACAACACCTCCCTTGTCAGACTCGGGTTCGGGTCACCTGCATTCCGCATATCAACAACAACCACAACAACGTCCACAGCAACATCCACATCAACACCATCAACCAACGCGAACATCTACTCAGGATTCCATAGAAAGTGGCACTTCATCTGCAGACTCTTCACATGTCAGAATCGTTAAACCCAAGATGATTGTCAAAAAGATTATCAATAAACCGTCCACACCCGATATCGAAGTGGGCGAACAGCAGCAATTGAACGTGGAAAACTTTGCCAAATTGAAACTTGAGCAGATGAATGCCCAACTGCCAGCATCTGAAGCCTCAGTGTCAACCAGTGCCTCGGAGTCAACTAAATCTACAATTGAAAGTCAACGAGCATCAAAGGAAGCATTATATAAGAAACTCAGAGAAGAAATATTTTTAAAAGAAGACGAAGACCAAGGTGACGGCGAGGAAGAAGAAGATGATGATGATGGAGAAGAAGATGGAGAAGGAAATAACGGTGACAACGACAACAACAACGAAGAAGAAGAGAACGGACATGGATCGCTGAGCTTGGATCATGCCAAACCAGAAGGCTCGGCTACACTAAAATCGAAAAGCTTCAACAATAAATACGACAGAGACTACAAAACGCAATACAAACCACGTCAACACCGCACTCATCCACAGCAACTGCAACAACAACAACTGCAACACCAAATTCCTCAACAATACGCTTATAGCATGGCACAACAAATGCAAATGCAGATTCCATACCAACAAATATATGCGGCTCCAAGTGGGTTATCGCCAACAATTCCTCAAGCCGGATCAGTTCCCATCATGTATAGTCCTTACTATCCAACTCAACCTATGTTGCCCCACACTTATGGCTACCCGGCTTACAACATGCCACCGTACGATAGGGAAACCGAGAGAAGATTACTAAATAATCCCTATATTATTATACCTGATGACAATGGACACAATGAAAGGTATGGTGGTGGCAAACCTAGTGTTGGTAGACTGAGGGGAGGCAGAGGCAGAGCGGGAGGAAATTATCATTATCATCATCACCAGCAACAACAACAACAACAACAACAACACCATCATGGCACATCTAGAGGATCTTCACCTCAGATTGGAAACGTACGAGGCGGAGGCAGACTGTAGCAATGCAAGATATATATATCTGAGCTGGGGCCGAAAACATCAAGACAGACACGGATGATAAGTACCAGATACAAGTATAGTTAGTAAGTACAGTACATATAGAGTGCGGCGCGCTTGTGATTACTTTTTTAAGAAAAAAAGAAAAAATAGAGTTACCCTCGAACTCCTGATACTGCCACTGCTTGTCTAGTAGCGTGATATTTGAAGCCCAGATTTACAGCAAAGTGTGTATGTATGTGTATGGCTGTTTCTCTCCCAAATTGGCTTTGCTCTATCCCCTCTACCCTCTAGGCTCTAAGCTCTAGGCCATGTACCCAACCTCCACGTCCTCCCTCTGCCCAATTCCCTTCTGACGCGCAATTATGTAAAAATAGAGGGTCCCCCTCCATTTTTTTCCGCGAGATCAAAATCATAAAAAAAGAAAAAAAAGAAAGGAAGCCCTGTCAAACTTCACACGTCAACCACAATTCTTACCCACAACCACCACCACCACCACCACCACCACCCCCCCTTCTCTTTCCTCACTCCCTTTCTCACTCACTAAACAATGTCATCAAATCAATTGGACGACGACTTGGTTCCGGAACAGGTAGAAGGCTACACCGTAAGCGAGAAAAAGACAGTTGACGAATACAACAAGCTCGACGCCGAGGATGAATCATTGGCGAAATGGAAAGCCTCGTTGGGATTAGCCACTGGTTCAGGCTCAAGTGCCCTCTATCCAGTCACACCCGGTGACACGCGCAAGGTAGTCGTGACTGAGCTAGCATTGGAGTTTCCCGAACAGCCGGAACTTGAACCAATTCGTATTTCTCTAGAAGATGACAAGGGACAAACTATCGTGGGCAAGGAGATCAAGTTTAGCATCAAGGAGAAGTCGATCTATCAGCTCGTGGTGAAGTTTAGAGTCCAGCATGAAATCATCACTGGCTTGAAGTATTTACATTCGGTTAAGCGTGGTGCGTTGAGAGTTGACAAGGTTGAAGAGCCTTTGGGGAGCTATGCTCCAAACACGAAGGAGAAACCTTACTATGAGAGGAAGTTCCCCGAGGTGGAGGCGCCTTCGGGGATGATTGCTAGGGGCACCTATTCTGCCGTTTCCAAGTTTGTTGATGATGATAAAAACGTCCACTTGACTGTTCCTTGGAGTTTCTCCATTGTTAAATAGATCTGATGGATATATAAAGATAAACACATATACAAATATAAATATAAATAGAGAGAGAAAAAAAGAGAGTGTGTGTTTTAAATGCGCAGTAGTAGTAGCAAAAATAATGGCTTTGTCTACAAATTCTATTGAAAAAAAAAATGCAAATATGGGGTTTTTTAAAAACCCATTTGGCTCACCTATTCGTGGAATCCGTCAAAAGTCGCTTGTGCAAGCTTTTGAACTTCTTCTTGGTGGGATTTCTGTTGGGTATGTAAGCTGGTGCCTTATTGGATTTGGGAGCTTTATTTATTCCGCCTGATGCTGATGCTGACAGTAATGTGACTCCTCTGGCATGTTTGGAGGTGGATCTTTTCTGGTTTGATGAGCTGAAGGATCCTGTGGCATCCAGTGCCCACATAACACCCTGGCTCAGCTCCTCAAAGCCCACCAGATATTCGCTCCCCCAGTCGTCAAATTGAGACTTTGACTTTGATTTCGATTTGTAATTCACGACGAGCGACCCTAAATCATTCACCAGCCAATTTGCTCTATAGGTCTTGAACAAGTTTTGGATATCCGTCTTTTTCACATCGCCAAGAGTCTTGCCCAAGAGCGTATACAACTGGTTCAACCGGTCTCCTTTCTCCAAATACCGCAAGGAGTCTGCTAGACAGCCATCTTTCTCGAAATCCTTTATGAACCGCGACACTTTGTCAACGGGCTTTCTCCAAAACTCGCCATTTGCTTCCTCCGTGTATGACGAGATAAAGAGCAAAGTCTTGGCTCTTGTGCACGCGACATAAAAACACCGGCGCTCTTCATCAATCGAGTTGGGGTCATCCAGGTTCATGGCAAATGCAGCAGGCAAGAGATTCTCAGAGAGTCCCGGAATAAACACAACTGGCCACTCCAAGCCTTTGGAGCCGTGTATCGTGCTCAAGGATACCTTGGTTTTTCCCTGATCTTCCTGCTCAGACTCGTCCGTCTCGTATAGTCCAATGGACTCAATGAATTTGACAATGAAATTATCTTCGATGTTATCTTCTTCTTCTTGAATCTCGTTATCAGCCATGAACAAGTTTTCCTGTGGCTCAAAATGGCAGAATTGGTCTCGCACTTCGGCAACATTCAACCGCCGTTCTTCTTCGTCTGCAAACTCCTTTTCGAGTCCAGAATCGGCATAGACTTGGTCAAACAAACTTTGGATGCTCTGTTTGTCGATAACGTCACCTGAACCAATCTTTTCCAATTGCAACAGTGCTTTATCGATAATTTTCAAGTAATCGCAAACCTTTTCCCGGACCTTGGGCCCAAACTTCATGTCCTTGTCTCGAGAATTATTTCCAGCTATAGTGCGAAGTGCATCACGCACTGTCTTCCCCGTGTTTCTTGCTTGCTGGATGTGCAAATCAATAACACCAAGCGTAACGTCTCCCAACCCTCGCTTCGGGTAGTTTAAAGTTCGAAGTATCGAGACTCGGTCGTTTTCATCACCGCAAGCTTTCAAGTAATCCATGATGGCCATGACTTCTTTCCTCTCCCAAAAGGCTTTACCTCGAACCATAATGTAAGGAATCTTTCTCTTGACAAATTCTGCTTCAATTGCTCTTGTTTGATAAGCTGCTCTTGTCAAGATGGCAATTTCGTCATGTCTGATTGGAGACTGGGGCAATTTCATCAAAAACTCAATCTGGTGCGCTATCCATTCAGCTTCCTGTTTAGCCGAGTCCAAGTTGACATAAATTGGCTTTAATGAAAATTGGGTCTGAGAGTTTAAATTCTTAACTAGTCGATCTTCTTGTTGACGCATTACTCGTTCGGAAAAGTCCAAAATGTCAAATGTAGATCTGTAATTTTCCGTTAGCGACACAGCGGAGCAAGCAAGTGCTTCATGGTGTCTCGAGTAGTGCTCTTGCATGGCCTGGAAATTCTTGCTTTGCGCCTCACGGAACGCATATATGCTCTGGTCCGGGTCTCCAACTATGGTGACATTATGTTGGTATTGAGGAAAGGAAATGTGACCCTTTGCAAACTCGTACATCAACTGGAGTTGGATCTCGTTGGTATCTTGAAACTCGTCCACCAACACATGCCGGATGTTGTGCAACACGGGTAATTTGGTGATCAAGATGTAACAGTAAAGCAAACAGTCATCATAATCCAATTTTTTTTCCACTTGAAGCTTCTTTTGGTAAGCGGTATAAAGCAAGCTTAGGCACTTGTTGGAATCTCGTTGGTTGGAATAGTAATCGGGCAACATCCCCTTAGCTTTAAGTTTGCCAATATGGCGTTTCAAGTTTTTGACATCGACGTCATGATATTTTGCATTTGCGTTCCCCGAGACTAGGAACTGCGCAGTCGAATGGAGAGAGCTTTTGAGGTGTTGAATATCACCAGTCGACAAGTCCTTCTCGAGCATTTCCTTCATCAAGTGGTCCTTGTCTCGTTCATCGGCGATGGTAAAGCCTCCCAAGCCAACTTTAGCTCCAAACCTCTTGATTATCCGGTAGCATATACTGTGGAAAGTTCCAATCAAGAGCTTCGACACCTCGACCCCTGAATCCTGGCCCAATAATTTCTCCAACCTCTCGCACATTTCATTGGCTGCCTTTTTTGTGAATGTAGTTACTATAATATTCTCGGGTTTGATCTTTTCAACGAGCAACAAGTACGCGACTCTTGATATGAGTACTTTGGTTTTGCCCGTACCGGGTCCAGCAATGATTTGCAACCGACCATTTGCAGGAGACGTGGCTGCTTGCAACTGATTAGTGTTTAGACCGTGAAACGTAGCATGAAGCTTAGCATGATCCGTGGTTGTGTGGGTGGGCATTAATTTTTGAGAAAATGCACGATATAGTCGTCTTCCTACTGATACTCTGTGGTGAAAGAAGTGGCAGAAGAGGTAATACATCGAAGAAGAAGAGCACATAGAGGAGGAGGAAGACGTGTATATATACAATTGGATCAGATAGAAAAAATATAGAGCGCATTATTTGGTTTGGTTCAAATGCACTCAAACAAGAGTGCTTCACAAGTATATACAAGCCACTAGTTTTGGAAATGTTGGCTCAGAGTGGCCATCAAACACAGCATCTGACAATCGCAACCCACAGGAGTTGCTTGATGGGGCCGATGGTGGTTCACGACACACTGTCCTTGACAAATCTGACAGGCTTCCATCGCTCACGTGACCTGTGAACTCTCACTAAAAATAAAATGAAGGATGTGCAACTTCGCAGTCTTTTGATTTTGTGTTCCAAACGGGTTTCAAAATCTGGCTTACTATGTGTTGCAGAATTGAATACCAACGCCAATATCTGGTGGTGAAAATGGTCAACTAAAGTTGGCAGTTCCCATCAGAAACGTCGAGAAGCAAAGTTTTCCTCTCTTCGTTGGACTTTAGAAGTAATTTATTTGGTGTACCTTCAGACTAGAGCTGATTGAATTTTTTTTTTTTTTTGGTTCCAAAATCAAACAAAAGAAGACCACTTGGAACAACTTTGGTCAAGATCATATTCGAACGTCAAAAGCTGTGACACCAAAACGGGCAACTATCCACACAAGCATCCATTTACAATGACCACCACTTTCCATAAATTCTTACCTTCTCGGAGAGCTAAACACTCAAAGATTGATGCCTCGGGGGGAAGGGTAGGGGTAAGAGAACATCCACACATGGTAGCCGCATATACACATCAACAAAATAAATATTTGTGCACAACATCAACCGGATTCGAAATCGGCTTGGTGTCACCCCAGCCAGGGCTCTCCCCCCCAATACCCCTGCACCGTCCTAATTCCCGCTGGCTTCTGCAAGGATGCTTCGAGTGTGGCAAGTGCTATGCAGTCTATGTCTACTTTTGAAGTTGTCGCAATGTGACCAGCCTACAAACCTGTCAACATTCTTGTCAGCAAGCCTGTCTAGTAACCTGTCGACAAACCTGTCCACAAATCCACAAATACTAGATGTGGCCATACGTACACAGCGCGATGTTTCACGACCGATACCGATTGACCAACTAACGGTTGCTGGACTTTCGTTGAACTCACTATTTGAGGTTGGAGGATATACCCAGGAGTCGCTTGGAAACTTGTCCAGCCTACTTTATAACGGGACCCAGGCTATCATGGTGGATCTATACTGGAACGAATTTACTTCGGTGTGGCAGCTATGCCCGGCTCCCTTTCCGCAGAATATGACTTACAACATGAACAGCAATGTCAATGTGACCTGGGAGAACCGCACGTATTCCTGCGAATATGGATTCACGACGGACAATGTCATGGATGCTCTTGCGAGCTATATCCAATCTACAAACACGGACTTTCAAGCCAACTTTATGCATCTTTTGTACAATTTGAAATCGATCCACTATGAGAAATCCAACAGGACAACGGAGCTCGAAAACATCTATCTACCGAGATCCAAAACTGTTGTCGTTGGCAATTCGTCGCTAATCGACACCGTTGCTCCCATATCATCATACCTTTTCACCCCGGATGTGCTCAACTCGTTTCGAGCTCGCGGACTGGCGAATTACTCTTCCTACCAAAATTTTTACAGTCGATCAAATTTTACAATGCCCTCGCTAGAAACAATCTTACTCCTGGAATATAAACGGCTACTAGTGAACATAGTGTCTGATGACACTGTGCAGTCGCGCAGGAGTTACGAAATCAGCGACCAAGATCGGCGAATTTTATTTTTTGAGGACACGCTTCCCATAGATGCCATGAACACTACTACAGCTGACAATTATTGCAACCAGGTTTTTCTGTACAGAAACACGGTTGAAGATTTCGACAATCAGACCTTATCAACCCATTTCCGGTACGCAATAGACAATGATAACGAACCCTTCACCACGCAATCTCTACGGCGATACGTTAGGTGCGGGTTGTCTCCGATTTTCAACTCCACGTCTTATCAAGTACCAGCAACAAACCAAAGCATTTCGCAAAACAAGGAAATCGTCAAGGACTACATTCCACAGCTATTCTGGTCGTGGGCTCCAGGTCAGCCGTTGGTTGCGGAAAACAGCACTGCGAATAGACTGTCAAGCGGGAACGTGGCTTATAAATGCGTTTATATGACTCCAGATGGGTGGGAAATCGGCAACTGCTACACGGAACACCAAATCGCTTGCAAAAACTTGACCGCGCCCAATGATTGGTATATTCCGATCCACGAACGAAGAACATATTTCGATGTCGACAGAAACGATTGCCCGCCCGGTTTCAATTTCAGTTTGCCCCGACTGAGCATCGAGATGCTTGCGCTTCACAATGCCATTCAACAACAAGGAGCCACATTCCCAGTATGGATTGATTTGAACGACATCACAGTGGAGACGTGTTTTGTTTCTGGCGGACCCTACGCGGAATGTCCCTATCAACGGACGGTGACCACGACTAAATTTGTAAAAATGATTGCGCCGAGCTCGATTGTGGCTCTTGTTATTTTAATCTTGATTTTCTTGGAGAAAACACTCCGCAAGGACCATTTGCAGGCGAATAGGAAAAAGTACTGGAAAAAGAAGATTTCAGAACACTACCTGAAACATGAATACGAAGGGGTGCCATCTTAAAAAAAAAAACACGCATGGACGTTTATTATTTGATAATAAAAACGATACAGACCAGACTTAATTGCATTTATCTTTAAAAAACAACAAAAAGCGAGCTTGTAGGATGTTGGCATCTCTATGGCTGCAAAACGTGTGGATTGTGAATGTCGCAAGATCTGACCTTTTTTTTGTCTCTTTTTCAGCAACCTTGACACCAACCAGGAAAAAAAAAAGCGGAGCTCTAACCACTGTAGGTTTTTTCTTTCCGCTATCCTCAAGTCTCCAGCTCCTGAAGTACCAGCGACAACCTCACCTATCACATTTCACCGCACCAGACCATAACCCCTCCAGCCTTATCATCCATCCTCCAGCATCAAATGAATAATCCAAATTGGAAAAGCTTGTCGAATGAATTGAGACGCAGGGCTCAACAGGCTGGCTCATCCGGAAGTGGCAAAAACCCAAGAAGCCCGTTTGCACTCTTTGGTGGAATCGGAGGCGCGTTAGTCCTTGGAGGTGTGGTTTTATTTGCTCAGAATGCCTTGTTCAACGTCGAAGGTGGTCAACGAGGCATATTGTATTCGAGAATTGGCGGTGTTCAACAAAAGATTTACCCTGAAGGTACCCATTTTGTCATTCCCTGGTTGCAAAGACCGATAATTTTCGACGTGCGTGCCAAACCGAAAGAAATTGCTTCTTTGACAGGTACAAAGGACTTGCAGATGGTCAATATCACGTGTCGAGTCTTGTACAAGCCCGATATTTTCAAATTACCCACGATTTTCACTTCGTTGGGATTAAACTATGAAGAAAAAGTGTTGCCTTCCATCGTCAACGAAGTGTTAAAGTCGGTTGTTGCGCAGTTCAACGCAGCCCAGTTGATTACTCAAAGAGAAAAAGTCTCTAGATTAGTGCGTGAAAACTTGGTGCGCCGTGCTGCCAAGTTTGACATTGCCTTGGATGACGTTTCCTTGACATATATGACTTTCTCGCCTGAATTCAGTGCTGCTGTTGAAGCTAAACAGATTGCTCAACAAGATGCGCAAAGAGCCGCATTTATCGTGGACAAGGCCATCCAGGAGAAGCAGCAGTTGGTGGTCAAGGCTCAAGGTGAGGCTAAATCTGCCGAGTTGATTGGTGAAGCTATCAAAAAGTCAAAAGATTACGTGGAGTTGAAGAGATTGGACACTGCGAGAGAAATTGCAAACATTTTGTCCTCGTCGCCAAATAGAATCCTTTTGGATAACGACACCTTGTTGTTGAACACCGTTGTAGATAGCCGTAATAAAAAGTAAAAAGAGTAAATAGTAAAACCAACTGAATCCAAAAAATAAAAAAAAAAAAACGATTTATAGTGAAACCATACTTCTGATTCAAAGAAAAAACCAATGCACTGCAAAAAAAAATCAAACCTTACAACAGACAGGGGTATGTTCATGAACATAAAGCTAGAATATGGAGTTGACAATGTTTGCACCAACAGAAGCACCAGCACCAAACAAGGCAGCCTCACCAAATCTACCACCATATTTCTTCAAAGCCGCATTGCCGCCCGAAGAGTGTTGTTGCTGCTGCTGCTGTTCTACTGGAGCTAGCTGCTGTGGCGCAACTTGGTACTGAGGTTGATAGGGTTGAGCAGGAGGCAAGTACCCTGAATTTGGAGGCGGAAACTGAGCATAGCCACCTCCATACGAAGGCTGCTGTTGCAATTGTGGTTGTGGTGCTCCGAATTGTGCAGGTGGTCCATACGAATTAGAATGAGCAGGTGATGGTGCCGATGGCGAATCCTTCTTGGCGAAATCAAACTCTTGCACCGAGATCACCTTGACGTAGTTTGAAGGGAAAACCCCTGCCTTCGCAGCACCGGCGTCCCTATGGTAACCTTTCCACCAATCTTGTGATAGATGCTCGACAACGGCGATCTTGTCTCCCTTTTTGAGGTTCAAGTCGTCGGCTTCCTGTGCAGTGTAATCGTACAAAGCTTCGCAGTATCCCACTGGCGGTGGTGGTGCCGGCGTTTCCATCTTTTCCTTCTGTGGAGGCTGTGCCGGTGGACCGATCTTCATGGCAGATAAGGGGTTTGATAATTCGTTAGCTTGTACAGTATAGGATGGAGCAGGCTCGTCGGGGATATTAAAACTTGGAATCTTGTTAGAGTTCTGGCGGCTGTTGGTCACCTTGGTGGGTGCCACGCTTGGAGCTGAAGTTCCCAACACATCAACATCCCATGGCTTTTCATCCTTCTTGTATTTTTGAGGAAGGGCCAGCACCAACTTGTCGTATAAAGCCTCTGTTATAACGTCCGAGTCTTTCAAAAACTCCAACTCCGTCCTGACGGTGGTTAGGGATCTATTCACTAATGCTGCCGACATGATGTGATCCAGCTAGGGTGTGTATGTGTGTTTGTCTAAAGGGAGTGGTGTAAATTGATCTTTTACTTGGGAGAAAAGAGAGCCAGAGGGGGGGTCAGAGGAGTGGAAAGAACTGGCAAGGTGATCTCTTTTAGATACGAACAAAATTCTGCTAATTTTGTGACATAACCGAGTCTTGAGACAGAAAACGGAGGATGCATAGCCACGAAAAGTAGGAGAACAAGAAGAGAGATAGAGGGTGAAAAGATACTCTAGATGTTGAGGAGGGTGAAAGGACAAGTGGTCGTAAGCTTGGAGATTCAGGTCAATCTCGCCATTGGTTGTCCCTTGTCGTTTCAAAATATTGGAAGAAGTGGGAGGGGAGGGCAAATGTGAAGGGGAAGAGGAAGGGGTAGTGTGTGTGTTTAGTGTCAGGGGCGGGGGTGTTTTTGATAAATTCGGAAAATCAAATCTTCGGTAATTTCAACGACGTTAACCGAACCGTCGGTATATAAAAAAGAAAAGAATTTAAATCCTCCGGTATTAATAGAATCCCCTTGTCCTTGTGCCAGGTTAGATCACCTTATCACCGAGAGCGATTTGTGGATACCTTCAGCCAATTCAATGATTTCACTGCCATAGGCCCCCGAGACTCTGCAACTGGGGTTCGATGCAATTTCAGATGAAATGTGCCATAGGTCATAAATTCTAATCGTCAGATCGTTGGTAGCCACGCAAATGGAACAGAAATCAGGACTCGTGGCAGCACTCAAGATCCGCAAACTTTGAGATGCATTGACTTCCAAAATGGGGATCATTTGAGGGTACGAGTAAACCCGCATGAGATTAGACTTGGTTGACCCGCCAAAGCCGAAAGTCGCCACGATTTCCTTCTTGTATCGTGACCAGATTATCGAGGTGATTTGGCCATCAGTGTAAAACTCTTTTAAAAGGGTGCCGCTGGCTGTGTGCCAGAACCTGATCTTGCGGTCTTTGCTGCCTCCACCCGTGGCTAAAAGCGATGTGGTCCAGGGGCAGTACGCGAGAGCCTTGATCGCCGCGTTATGAGGCAAGACAAACTTCAAGAGCGGAGCTCGAAAGTCTTGCAAATTCCATATTGTGCAACAATTGTCGTTTGCACCCACGGCAACTTCGTCGTTTTTCATATTTAGCGCAAGTCCACATATTTGCTGCTGGTGGCATTTGAAGCTGTTGACGATTTGAATCTTGACGCAGTTGAAATTGGCTATAATCTTTTCAAAGATGTACACTTCTCCGCTATCGTCGCCAGCCAAGAAGTAGTCTTCACTATCGAACCAGGCAAAGCAAAAAATACACCGTCCGTGATTTAGCTGGAATTCGCAGACAACTTCGTTTCTGTCGTCTTTTTGGTCGATGATTATAATGCTGCCATTTGCCGTGGCCACAAGGACTAGGTATCCCATGGGACAGCAGCTTATGGCCGTTACCAACTCTTCGTTATCGCAATTGACCAAGTTGACGTAATCGTCACCGCCCCATATGTATATCTTGGAGCTCAAGCCAACTATGACCCTGTTGGTCCTGCTCGACCAGCTAACCAAATTGGAATAGTAGTCATTGCGCAAGCCTGGTGCTTGCAAAATGTCATTTGCCAAGATAGACTGAACCGGAGGCTCGCTTTTCTTGCTGGAGCCCTTTTTGATTTTCTCAGAGATGCGGTCTCTCAGCCGATGCTCAACGGGCCGGCCGGGTGGGGGTGCCTGGTATGTATAGTTGAATCTGAACACTTTGGAATTTTGGTCAAACTCCAACGCTTCAGCGACAACATCATGGTGCAAGTCAAGAGGACTGAGACAGCGCGGGAGCGAACGACTAATGCAGGACCTGGATGATTCCTGCGACGTGAAGGAGCCGTTTGGCTCTTGTGCTGGAAATGTCCTCGCATAGAATGAGTCGTCTCTTGAAGATAAATCGATTGAGCTAATATCACCGCCGCCGCCACCAGCTCCACCGCCACCACTGCTTGAAAAAGTTGAGAAATTTGGTATGGTTGAATTTGACACTTTATATGCCAGTAGCGAAGATGAACTTGGAATAAACCTGTCGCCTATGACACTCTTCCTTGGAGACGATGACATTGGGATGATTTTTCTTTTTTGACAACCAACAAATTATGGACTCGATGAAAACAGTAATAAAACTTTTCAATCTATAGCAAACATTGAACCCAAGTAACCGCCACTATCATTTCTTGAACCGCATTTATTGAGGAACTTTTGCCAACGATAGGATCTAGCTTAGATCTGCCTCTGTGCCTCATGCTTCATGGTTCAAAGGTGGTGGGTCTTTTTGCAACCAAAACCTTGGAGGGAGAATTGTGCATATCAAAAGCGCAGCCCCCAGCGCAAAAAATGAACCGTGCGACATGTGTCAGAAAAAAGCAACAGCAACAGCCTCGAGTATTATCCATCTCTGGTGAAAGATCCCTTTCCACCAAAGATATCGAATCTGAACACCATGCCTTTGGTAGTGGCTAATCGTCGAGCGTATCTTCCGACAATCTTGAAAGCTGCATGCACGATACTGCTATACGCGTTTGCTGGATTCATCTTCAACTACACCGCAAAACACGTGCAGTATCCGTTTATAGACGAGATTTTCCATCTTCGACAATGTCAGGCATACTGCTCCTACAACTTCAAACACTGGGACCACAAGATCACCACCCCGCCAGGCTTGTACATTTTGGGATTCCTATACTCCAAAACGATTGAACTTGCGACGGGGGTGGCACAATTGTGTCAAAAGTATACCGTGTTGAGATCTTTGAATCTTTTTGCGGGGTTGGTGGTTTTCCCATTTGTTCTCGGCACAATTTTCAAATCCAGGAGACCCGGTGAATTCTGGACGATAAATATCGTAGCCCAGCCGTTGTTGTTCACTTATTATTTCTTGTTTTACACTGATGTCTGGTCAACTATACTCGTGACCGCGGCACTTGCCTTGGTCAATTCGAGACCAGCGCAACGGCCATGTATGAGTGCCATTTTTGGATTCTTGAGTTTATGGTTGCGCCAGACGAATATCATCTGGTTGGCTTTTATCGCTGCCGTGTACATTGATCGAAAGACACCGCGAAGCGATGCGCTGCTGCTGCTGTTGGATCGCATTTACAAGTTTACAATCACGCTGATTCAAAATTGGGCTCGTCTACTTGGATATGTAGCCAATTTTGCAATTTTCGCTGCTTTTGTCAAGTACAATGGAGGCATCACGTTGGGCGACAAGAAGAACCATCAAGTGCAATTACACTTGGTTCAAGTTTTTTACTGCTTCACTTTTATTTGCTTCTTCACGTGGCCGGTGCTACTTCATAAACGGACATTGACGAATTATGCTCGGTTTTTAACTGGCAACTATGGTGTCAATTTGGCGTTCAATGCGATGAGCTTTTGGGGCATATATTACATTATTCGAAATTTTACAATTGTTCACCCATTCTTGCTTGCTGATAATCGACACTATACCTTCTACATTTACAGGAGATTGCTCAGCCCCAAATACAGTCCATTCGTGGCTACTCCCATGTATCATTTTGCAAGTTATAGCATCGTTTCCTCGCTACTGAATGCAAAGAGCTTGTCCCCCATCACAATCATGGCCTTTTTAGTTGCCGTGGTATTGACTATTGTGCCGTCGCCGTTGTTTGAGCCCCGGTACTACATTATTCCGTTGATTATTTTCAGACTAAACGTGGGTCCGAGGTACAAGTACGCCCACGTTGGTGAATTTGCCTGGTTGATGCTCATCAATCTGCTAACGAGTCTTGTGTTTTTCAATTACACATTCACGTGGCTGAGTGAGCCCAACACGATCCAGCGGATAATTTGGTAAACATAAAAAGCAAACAACATAAATTATACAGTCTTCTATTCCCATAAAAAAAAAATTAAAAACAAAATATCATCCAGCTCTATGAAAAAAGTATTGGTCGTTATCGTCTCAATTGTCCATCAGCTCATCTTCCACGGTAACCTCTTGTGACAACGGGCTCTTTGCACAAGATTTGCCTCCGCTCGTCACTACCTTCAGCCCTGGCTTCATCCCAGTCTTTACCGACGGTGGCAGTAGCACTAAATCCGTCGATAACTGGGCCTCGACCCGCTCCAGCGTCTTGACATTATCAATGAGGTCCAAGTTCTTGTTGATGAAAGTGTCAACCGACTGCCACTGCTTATTCAGTAGCAGAAGGATCGATATTTCATTTTCCTTCAACTCATTCAACAATTCTCCATTGACCAAGTCGGAGTCCTCATTTTTCTCTAAACTCGTCATCCATTTCTTGACTGCTCTTCTCTTTAACATTTCCATGTAAGGTATTTCCAACCCCGATTCTTTATCGACAAACACCAAGTCGCCCTCGTTGCCAACAAACAAGTCCCCGTAGTTGTTCTTCTGCTGCAGTTTGATGCTCCAGTTGCCGGTTTCCAAATCGTTTGCGAAAAGAAGCAAGAAATCACCCCACGTATCAGCTACTTGGAATTTGAAATCAAAGTCTCGTCCAAATAATATGACTTGGCCTAGTACACCCTTTGAAGCGGGACACAAGTCTATCCCGATATAGTTGCCCACCTCATCAGTCACAATGGGGATCCACATTGGATGGGCAAATGTTTCATGTATAGTCCCCGGTGGGATTGTTCGTTGAGCAGGCATCTTCTGCCGACGCTTCAATCTGTTGCCCTGTGCTGTTGAATCGTGCGATGAAACCGAGGTCTTTCTCGAGGTTGAATCTCCACCACCCAAGTCAAAAGATGACCGAACCGACGAGACGTCACTGTGGTTGCCATTGACATTGGAATTGGCATTGACACTGGCATTGACATTGGCACCGAGGCCAAGTCCAATTTTTTTCTTGTATTGGCTGCTGTTGGCATGCAGAATGGGCAACTTTGTCATTTCGTTCGCTTCGTATTTCAGATGACGCAACTCGCTATTTACGAAATCGGAGACTTTCCGCCAGTTTTCAGTTTGGATCATAATCTCATCAAGCGACATCAACTTCAAGCCAAAGATCAAACCCGTGGTGTCCATGTTTAGGCTATTTCCGAAATTCAGTTGTCCATCGGTGATTTTGAAAAACTCCAAAACGCACTTGGGGAGCTTGATATTGAGATCTTTTTGAAAATCCACCAAGTCGTTGGAAGTGCATTTGCTCAGTAACGAGCTGTTGATATCGGGCGCGTATTTGTGCAACCAGTGCTTGATGTGTCTCCAAGCAAGTTTCATTTCGTGGATTCCAGCTTCACTGCTGCTCTCCTTGTTTCTGCGCGAGTCTAGTTCCACGCTCGAGCTGTTATCACTGGCGTAGACGCCGAGCAAAGTCTGCGAATCTGGCTTGTTGACTCTATTGAACGACTTTCTTGAGTCATATTCGGAGTACTTGTCATCGGTACTTAGCAAATAGATAAACTCTTGAATCTTTTGACCAAATTTCATATTTATTTTGTATGAGTGGGGAAAGCAAGGAAGAAAAAAAGTAGCGATTGGACTGAATGTTGGAGCAAACGAGGCGCTCTAAGCAATGGAAACACAAGTGTTTTAAAAATATTATCACGATTGCGCTGGCGGGGGGTGATGGTGGAAAGCAATGCTGTGTGATCAGGCACCAGCAGATGTGAAACGATGTGGCCGTGCGAAAGCTTAAACGAAGTTATGGAGTGGTGCTTTCAAAACGTTAATGGGCAGTGTGTCAAGTTGTCAGATGTCAAAGTTTCAACCTTGTTTTTTGAGTTGGTTCTTGGAGAGTGTCGTTTCCAAAACTCAAATATTAACTGCTCGGCGTACTGCGCTATATGTCCTGAGAGTTGGTTCGGTTTAATTTTTACTCAGACTGTGTTTCTATGTTGCCCGTTGAGAATTCTCGAGCCGTGACTTGCGACTCGTGAACTGAGAACAAGCCTCTCTCTTTTGGTTGTAGTCTTTTGTTTACAGTTAACCAATTGGGATAAAATTCCTCTCAGCGAACAATAAGGCGGCCTGGGGACGACACCCATTTTCAGCAAGGTCATAGGCGCTTCTATAGCAAGCAGCTGGCTGCCGGAAGCTGGAACATGCGGGTACAATTGTGTCCTTCGTGCCAACTGCCGGCGAGCAAATACAACTAGATACAACTAGATACAACCAAATGCGAGTAAAGAGGGGAAGATTCATAGTGTGTGCGTTTCCAACGAAGTATATCACGCAGTGGAATTCTCTTCGCGAGGTCTCGGCAAGAGAAGCCCGCCAAAAAAAAAATTCCTCGGGCGCGTGCGCGCGTGTGCTAGTGAGAGAGATTGTCAGTGGCCGAATTCTAGTGTTCCGCGCGATGGCCCTCCATTAGCACTTTCTCGAGAGATATCCATCTAAACCCATAACTGCGAGGAACATAATCAGCTCGTCGTTGAACCAGTACAGAGGGTTAGGTTGGATAAAAAGAGAACCGATGAAAGAGACACCAGAAAATGGAGCCATCCAGAGTATTTCATCTCCACACAGGTATCAGCATCCAGGCACTCCCGCGAGAGGTAAATACATATATAGATACACATTCACCAAACCGTTGAGAGTTTTGATCTCTGAACTGATTCGATACATTATGCCATTTTTTTCTTCTTTCTCTTTCGCTTTCCCTTTCAAATGTCACCAGTGCATGAAGTACAAGATCTCATTGCAAGTTAGAAATGTACGATATTAACTGGGTTCTTTGGTTGATCTGGAAAGGACCGACATGGGAAGATGAATCTTGGGGTGGGAACCTAGAACAGGTTGTGGGTGATCTCAGAAAGAAAATAAAGAGATCGGGGAACTCATCATCCATTTATGTCGGCCTCGATTCGTGGTAATCAAATTGGAGAAGAAAGAAGAAGAAGAAGAGGTTGAAAAAATCGTTAGACGAAAAAAAAAAAAAACTCATTTTTCGATGTGATGTGACGTAACCCCCAGCTGCTGCTCTGGCCAGTGCTCTACAAAACAAACGGCCAAACGAATTGTAGCTGTCTCAACACGCTCTAACTTCAGAAAACGAAAAATACAATCTAAAATCGTAGTTAAAACTATTTGTAAAATACACTGTACCCCCTTTACGTATAAATACAATCTTTATATATACGTTTGTCACCAGAGTATATGCAAAAAAAAAAATTAAAGATTCAAATTTTTTTTTTCATTTTTATACTTGGTAACGTTTTTTTTTATGAATTAAGTTCTCATTTCTTCTTGTTTCAATCGCGTCTCACCCAGATATCTGTGTTCCTAACTGGATGAATGACTTACCAGTTAGAAGCAGCAGCATCTTCAGCAGCTGGGGTAGCACCGGATTCAGCCCAGTCAACTTCTTCAGTCTCACCGGTCCATTCAGTCTCGGCTTCAGTAGCTTGAGTCTCTTCAACTTCTTCACCCTTGTTTTCCTCAGTAGCGTTTTGCTCAATTTCTTCTGGGTCTCTGTAAAAGTATAAATCTGGCATAACGGACCATTCGGTGGTTCTGTCAGCAATGATACCTCTCAATCTGAGAACTTCTCTAGCCAACAACCACCAAACTAAACCAATCGAGTGTTTACCTTTGTTGTTACATGGAATAGCAACATCAACGTATTCAGATGGGGAGTCCATGTCGGTTAAAGCGATAACTGGAATGTTGACGTAGGACGACTCCTTGATGGCTTGAGCGTCGGTTCTTGGGTCTGTAACAATAACCAATCTTGGTTCTTTGAATGAACGTGTGATGTAATTGGTAAAGTTACCTGGAGTGAATCTACCAGCAATGGCGGTAGCACCAGTGTGGGCAGCAAACTTCAAAACAGCTCTTTGACCAAAAGTTCTTGAAGAACACACGGCAACGTCTGATGGGTTTGGAATGGCAGCAATGATTCTGGCAGCCAAGACAATCTTTTCCCAAGTCTTGCCAATGTTGACAATGTTGACACCATCTGGTCTGGTTTTGTAAACGTATGGTTTGTTGTGGACCTAAAAGAAAAAAAAATGGAAACTGTTAGTATTCATAGATTCAAATTTTGGACAGATCTTTTGGCAATCTTGAAACCGTGGAGGGGAGGATGAGGAAGGGGGCAGGCAATGCGAGGCCAGGCTAGTCTTGAAAAAAATGGTGCCAATCCTATACTTGTTTTTTTCAACTTTAGCCCCTCCATTGAGGTGGAGCACCCTGCCCAAACTAACGAAAAACTTGATCATTCAAACCTAGCCGTTTCACAAATAAAACAAACGTCCAAAAAAGCAGTCCTTCGTAGTAATCCCAGTACGGTCATTCCATATCCTTTCCTCTCTTCTCTCTCTCTCCCATTCTCAAGATATCTGCCTCGATCCACATTCTCTTGTATGAACTGTTGTCGAAAAACATACTTGAACATTCTTTGATCCCAAATGAACGTTGGCAGCTAACAACAATTTAGCATCCTCTGGAGTTAAGTCAAATGAAGCTGGTAATGACATCTTGGCTTATATATGACTGGTGTATATAGTGTTGGATATATCAAGGAAGATTTTCGTTCTATCTTTGAGTTTTGAAAAAATTTGAAAAATTGATTTTTTTGCTGCGTGAGTGAGTGTCTGACTGTGTATGGCTGGGTAGAGTTTTTTTCGCAAGGGGAGAGAAGGGGAAGGAGGGAATAAGGCGAAAAATTGAAATAGGATTGAGCTCTTGCGCGAGAGGTTCGACGTAGAGGGCGCGAAGAGCCTGGTTTGGCGAGAGCTCCTCGTCCTACACCAGGCGACAGAGCGCGCGGCGTCCAGCGCGGAGCCAAAAAAAAAAAAAAACTGTTACTATAATGAACAACTTGGTAGCATACAATTGTTTCGAAAACCCTAATTTGAGGCATTTGCACGTGAGTGAGTGAGCGAGTTGGTCAATCGCGAGATCCCAAATGTCATGTTAAGCTCATAAATTTTGACATCCAACCATGGCAGAAAGAGTTGAGCAACACAAGTATGGTTAAGATCGTCTCTCTCTATGGTTGTATACATATTCGCTATTCCTTCCATGGAGTCTCAGCTGATTGACAAAAGAAAATGAAAATGAAAATGAAAAAAAATGGTCGTCATTTCTCTATCTCTAAATCTATAAGCGCTACTGCAAGTACTTCCAAATGTTGATCGTTTCACTATGCTCTTCAGGCAACATCAAGTAGAGAAACTTCAAATGGTCATCATACTTGATAAAGATGATATCTCCAACAAAGAGATTCCGGATGATGGAGTGTCTAAACGTTTTAGCTTCCCGGAATAGCTTGACAAAGTTGACAAAGATCTCACCATAGGTTAATGACTTGTTGCTCATGGCAATTTCAGTCACTCCCATCTTGGTGTATCGTAAAAACTTAAAAGTAATACCACCTTGTAGCCTTCGGGAATTCTTCAATTTCAACAAGCAGACAAACAAGGGTGTAAAGTTTAAGAAAATCTGGAGATTTTCCAACAAATTGTGCACCATGAGCGTGAAAATGTGTATCGTTGAAAACATAAGGTAAAATGCAAACACTGTCGGGAGGAGAAAGGTCAAGATCATAAATAGCAAGGTCCCCACTAGGAACTGATCAATCTCGAACCCAGATCCATTAACAGCCGCGTCTTTGTGGTCCACCCCTTTGTAGTTGTTCAAATTATCGATTCTCTGCCTTAGGACATTGTATTTTTTGCCTCGAAGAAGCTGGAACAAGGACTTGATAATCTGTTTTTGCCGGTTGTAGAGCTTAGCGGCGCAATAATAGCAGCCATAAATGTGGAACGTGAGCAAATTGATTGCATCGAGTAGAAAACTCAACAAGAAAGAGCATCCTCCACCGTAGCATAGGACTTTCAAGATGGTTAGTAGCAAATCTCGATTGACAATCAACCTCATACTATCAACGCGAAGAATCCAAAAATGCATTGTCCAAGCATACAACCCTCCAAGAAAAGTGCCCAAGTCGGAGTTCAACTTGAAACCTGCAGGGTGTTTTGTTGACACCCAATTGATCAATGACACCATATCCAGATACAAGTATCTTTTCAAGAGTGTCTCGTCAATGAAATGGAAAATGGTTGACTGGTGGGTAACAATGAAGGAATGAACAGCAATCCCTAATAGTATGTCATTCGAGATGAGCCAGATTGAATTGTATAGGTTGATATAGTTGGAATTGTTGATGTTGAGATGAGCGTTGGAAACCGGTAGCTTAAGATCGCCAACAACAAGTGAATTGTTCTTTTCGTACAAGATGCTTTTGTCGTAGTAGCATAGAAACTGGATGGGGAAGTAGTTTAATTGCTTGAGCCGCAAGTCCCACAGGCGAAACACTTTTGACAATTTCACTAATGATAGTCCGTGAATTTTGAAGTTGATCATGTCGATTAAAAAAATCATTACTTTTTGAAACATTTGAATAGCAGGAATCACGGAAAGTTTGAGCAAGACCTTGATGTATTTCTTCAACAGGACGAGCCATAAGGAAGGAGCCAAGTTTTTGAACTGGATCCGGGTCCTATATATTTGATTAATCTTTTCGAGAACAATCTGGTCCGAGATAAACATTTGCTCGGGGTTAACATGGCGGAAAGGTTCATAGAATTTCAATTTTTGATCCAAGTTGCCGTTATAGTTGTTGACTTGGTTGTCCAGTTCACCAACAGATTGAAGCAAAATGGGCTCTATTGAGAAATACTCTAGATTTGTAGAATTTGGCGGATCGAAATATATTAGCACCACGTTTTTGTTGCACTCGGTAATCTCTGGGTGGCGGTTCAAACTGCATCGAAAGTTTAGAGATTCTTGGGGCAACTTCAGGCCATTGATGGTTGCAAAGATTTTTAGTCCTGGGAACTCGTCGCTTGGAAGACTCGAGACTGTCTCTTTCTGGCGGATGCAATCAAATGCAATGAAAACGTTGGAGAGCTCATATCCAATCAAGTACACATCCTGCTCTTTCAAGTATTTCTTCAAGTCCCTCGGGAAAAAGACCTGGGTAGGAGCATCTTGACCATCAACGCTCATGAAAAAAAGTAAAAATATTTATCAAACTCAAAGAACCAGATCTTTTCCTTTTCTCGCTCTCCTCTTGTCCCCGCGGATGCGCGCAAATGTCACAGCTCCTGGTGGTGGTGGTGCTGGTGATGGTAACGGTGGTGCTTGAAAATTGGTGTTTTGTCAATGAATTGATATTTTTCAATCACAAATTTGTTGACCAACACGAGGGTCAAGGTGAAAAGTAGGGAAGGTAGTACCACTGCTATTGATAGTCTGAGCACCACTTGGACAATCCATTCGGGGATCGTGGAGATCATAGATTGTCTGCAAAGATCTCTCTTCGCCCCACGTAATCAAATTTGGTTGTTCTGCAACAACAACAACAACCACAACCACAGCTACAGCTACAGCTACAGCTACAGCTAGAAAGAGATCCCCTCGCACCAGCCGCGCGCGCCCATAGAATAAATTGATAGCAAAAACATGCACGTAATCATACTATGTTGATCTACTCTCTTGAAAAGATGTAGATACGCACAACACCAGAGTTGTACTTGAAAAAAAGAGAAAAAAACGGGTTGCCATAATGATCAAAATCCCTGAAAGTGTATAGGATGCCATGACATGTCATCAAAGCGACATTGTTGAAGCAGTTTAGCGAGCATTGAGGAAGAGTTTAAACAGAATGTAACCTTGTCAGACCTCCCTTGTTGAAGGGTGTTGTTGAGGTTTGGCACGACCGACCGTCTTAGCTCTAGTTTAGTCACCTTTAGTACCACTGATTGGGCCTTCTCCTCGTTGCTGGAGCTGCCAATCTCTCTTTCCATCTCCCTACAGAGAAGGGCTTCCAAATGCCCCTTTCTTTGAAGCCCCCCTCCTTCTTCCAATCGTCGCTTCAGTAGAAGAAGTTGGGCTCAAAACTTTTTCTTTTCTTTGAGACCATTCTGGAGTAGTAGCAATGGTGATTATTTTTTTTTTAACTGACCAGCGGACCAGTTAAAGAGTAATTATAGTGCAGTATAAAGGCTAAGCATTTTTCCCCTTTATCAATGTTGAAATTACAATCTTGATTATCAACAGAGTAGCATCGTCGTTTCATATACAAAGATTCGAATTAAAACTGGACCAATCTCAATCGCCAACACACACAACTGTTACTCCTTCGAGTTCAATATAAAAGTTCTCTGCAGGTATGTTTCTGGAAACAGCTGAAAAAAAGAACTCCCTTGTAGAGGAACCTTGAAAGGGACAGAAAGAGAGCAACGGGTGAAGGGAGGTGGGCAGGTGGCAAATCAGTGCCGACGTATCCCGAGTCCCGTACGTCGAACAGTCTTGGATTCTACAAACAAGGTAGAAAAAACCCGCGCTTTATTGGCGGCAGGAACAAAGCTTGCTCCTTCGCCAGCTCCGAGCTATAGACCGTTATCGAAGCGCGTATAGAACAGGAAGGGGGCTCGATGTAATATCATAATCAAAAGGTTACAGGCAGTGTATCTGTGTGTGAATGGAACATCAACTGCGTATCTGTCCACCTGGTAGACGGAAGCCAATATTATTTCTCTTGTTACAACGAGGGCTTAACTCTGGCAGCAAAGAAAAAAATTAACTTGATTTTCCTTCCCCCAAGGAGTTTTCCGATTGTCTGGGAGAATCTCCATGAAGTTGAAGAGCTAGAATCAACAACAGCCATACCCTTCCACCCCCCCCCCCCCCCCCCCCCCATTTGCTCCCTATCTTTTTCATCTTCTATATTCCCATCTTTTACTTTTAAGATATATACATTTATATATATATATTCAAGTACTAACAGTCAAGGTTATTTTTTTAAGAAAGACATTCATCATAGTGTTTCACGATCTTATATGTTAAAAAGCAAACTACCTTCACGAAATATTCATGGTTCTACCGTCTCCTTGAGTGGCAATAACGCAATTGCCAAAGTCATCTTTTTATTCACAAACCTATACAAGTTGGCCCATGCCGTTCCCATCCATTTGAACAAGGACGTTTCGGCCGAGGGCAAAAAGAGCGAGTTGACCCCCAACGAGTACTATGCAAACTTGTTTGTTTCCATCCTCTTGGTCTTGTTGGGTGGGGTGTTTGCCGGGTTGACCTTGGGGTTGATGGGCCAAGATGAGGTTTATTTGAAAGTCATTGCCACTAGTGGCGACAACCACGAGCGGAAACACGCAAGGAAGGTGTTGCGATTGATTGGAAGAGGCAAACACTGGGTCTTGGTGACCTTGTTGTTGTCCAACGTCATCACCAACGAAAGTTTGCCTATTGTCTTGGATCGATGTCTAGGAGGCGGATGGCCCGCGGTGGTTGCGTCGACTGTGTCCATTGTCATCTTTGGTGAGATCATTCCACAATCGATTTGCGTCCGCTATGGTTTGCAAGTTGGTGCGTTGTTTGCTCCATTTGTCTTGGTGTTGATGTACATCATGTACCCAGTCGCCTACCCGTGTGCCATGTTGTTGGATCACATCTTGGGCGAAGACCATGGTACTGTGTACAAGAAATCCGGATTGAAAACATTGGTTACGTTGCACAAAACAATGGGAGTCGAGAGACTAAACCAGGATGAAGTTACCATCATTAGTGCTGTTTTGGATTTGAAAGAGAAATCTGTGAGTTCCATCATGACTCCGATGGAGAGAGTTTACACCATGAGTGCCGATACACTCTTGGATGAAAAGACTGTTGAGGAAATATTCAATGCAGGTTTTTCACGTATCCCAATCCACTTGCCAAATGAGCCCAACAATTTCATTGGTATGTTATTGGTGAGAGTGTTGATCAGTTACGACCCCGAGGATGCCTTGCCAGTTGCTTCTTTCCCCTTGGCCACACTTCCAGAAACAGGTGTCGAGACCTCGTGCTTGAACATTTTGAATTATTTCCAAGAGGGCAAATCGCATATGATTATCGTTAGCGAGACCCCAGGTGAGCCGACGGGAGCCATTGGGGTCTTGACTTTGGAAGACGTTATCGAAGAGTTGATTGGAGAAGAGATTGTTGATGAGTCCGATGTCTACATCGACATCAACAAGAACATCAAGAGGAAAAACCCCGGTCCGTTGTCCAAGAGAAACTTGACGGCGTATTTGCATAACCTATATCAACGAGGTGCGGCAGCAAAGCGCAACTCCATTGACTCGTCGGAACCTCCGCCTGACTTGAAGGAACGGCTAACGAGGCAGGGTTCCCAGGCCACGGTGATTTCTTATACCCCCAATCATCGCAACCACAAGCACGAGGGACATGTAGAGGCAAGCACCTCGGCCAATACTTCTTCTCAAGGTGGAATGATTAAACTGAATGAGGACAGCGCAAATGCCAATGCCAACGCTCTCCTTCATGCCAATGCTGGTGCCGGTGCTGGTGCTGGCGCTGGTGGAACCAAATGGAAGCTCAAGAATCCCGCCATGAACCCGTTGGAGACTTCAAAGCCGTTTGTTACGATCAAGAAGCCCGACCAAGGTGCCATTGATTCGGCTGCTAAAGCCGCATCCCCGGTTCCTATTCCACACGATTCAAAAAACCCGCAAAAACATGGACAACACGGACTGCATGGACAGCATGGACAAGTTGGAGAAGTGTTTTCTAGCGAACAAGGAGCCATTGAAGAGGCCAAGAGGAGATCTTTTGAAATACGATCGCGCTCAGCAACACCCAACCCCCACCCAAAGAGCTTTTTATTACCGGATCAAAAGGAAACCGATGTTTCCGAAATCACAGGCAACCACAACTCACAGCATCTTCATGATCCTAGACATATCGATATACCGCTAGCGAGAAGAAACGAAGGATATCCCGAGTTGGAACGTCAAGAATCCAGATCGTACAGAACGGGAGGTATTGTCGAGTCAGTAATCAATTGTGATGGAGTGCATAAAACGATTATTGAAAATGTCAGCGACCGAGACGACGACGATGGGAATAACGACGATATAGTATTTGAAGACCCCATGCTGCATAGTTCAAAGAAGAAGAAAAGAAGCAAAAAGAAATCGAGATCGGGATCAGGGTCCGGTTCCGGTTCAAGATCCAATTCTTTTAGCATGAGCAAATTGAGCGACGAAGAAGAGGAACACCAGTCTTTGTTGAATGGATTGAATGGAAGTAGGCATTCATCAGCAAGCAGCACTTCGAGTGGCAATAGAAAAAAATTAGGTTTTGACAAGGAACGAGCCAATGGCAAGACTACTTGAGCTGCGTTTTCCTTGTTGAAAAAAACCTAACGACGATGTTTGATGAGTGGGAATAATTGATGTTTCTGTGTATGTATAGTTGAAAACCTCCAATAGAAAAAATCGTCGTATGTACAATTATCAGCATGGCAAAATAGTTTGCATTGTATAATCAGAGACTGTTGCATGTGCACGGGGACTTAAAAAAAAAAAAAAAAAAAAAAAAGACAAATTTTATCCCTCTTAACCAATGCAAGTCGGTCGGCAAATTTCGTGCAATGACTTGGTCTGCTGCGCTGGAGCAGGTAAGACAAACATTGTAAGTGGACCTCCCTTCTCTCCATTGAAAAGAAATTGAAACAAAGAAGAATAAGCGTATTGGTTTCAATCAATAACCCCTTCCTTGGAGCGAAATTGTTGAAAGCGGGAGGCAAGATGCGGCACGATACCGCAAGGATGTTTTTTTTTTTGTTTTGCCGAAGACTGTAATTTAGCCGAGAGCAACAACTGCAGGTGCCGCTGCTACCCCCCCGTTTAGCGTGTCATATAGAATAGAATCGAAAGCGGAGAGAATAAGAATCAACGTCAAATGCGGTTGTTTAATCTTTCTTACTTCCGATGAACTGCCTATGGCGCTCTAGCTCTAGTTGGCTCTACTTCTACTTCTACTTCGTGTTTCTTCACCACGAGGGGCTTTTTGAACTTTGGTGAGGAAGCTGAAAAGAGGACGTTTTTGTTTTTGTTCTGTTTCAACTGCCGTCTCTGGTTTGATAATGCTTCACCTGCCCCTCACCAATTCCCTCGGCAACAAAAAGAACCGACGCTGATAAGTCGCAATCGTCGTAGTAGTAGTAACAGTGGTGGTGGTGGGGCTAGTGGCAGTAGTATTCGGTGTTTGTAGTAACTCACTTGTAACACTAGACCACTAGGAAAAAAGCAGGAAAGAAGACAGGGTCCGTTTTTCTCGCGCTTTTGACGGACGGAGTTCATAAACGGTAACACCTATAACACCTCAAACACCTGCACCACCACTAGTGGGTGGTACCAGTACTATTAACTAGAACAAGTAATTTCACCGTTTTGAATAAACAGCGAACGCAACCAACAAGGGGATTGAATTTTATCTTTTGATTTTTTTTTATTTCATTAGTAGACATCATTTATTTTCACGAGTATCTCTATTATAATAATATCAACGGCAAATTACCCCCCAATTTTTCAAATTGATCAGTTTCCTGCTCTCTACAGTTTGAACAAAGAAATTTCAAAAAAAAAAAAAAAAAAAAAAGAACAAGAACAAGAACAAGAACTGAACGAAAGCACACACGTTGGTTTTCGTCAAGACTGGCACGTTCGAAATCGATTACCATTTACTTGGAACTGACATTGCCACATTTACATCCTTTTTCTCGAGATAGCGAGAGGAACAGACAGACAGATATATATATATTTATATATATAAATCATATATAAATCTTTAAAGGAAGAGGGGGAGATCAATCAATTCATATTGTGGGGGGAAGGGGAAGCATTATGCCCTTGAAGAACATATTTAACTCGTCATCATCATCGTCTTCTCTTGCTGATGAGCAACAATCGACCTCGCCCCATAGATCGATGTTGAGAAAGAAACATTCATCGAGCACTATATCGCCGCTGCTGACAGCAAGTTCGATCAATAAAAGACCACTGCATACAAATACTAATGCTACTGCTACTGTTCAGCAGCAACAACAACAGCAACAGCCACATCAGCACCAGCATCAACAACCGCATCATTACCAACAGCAAACACATCAACGGAATGGAGCGAACAATATTCCATCCGGCCGATCGTCGCCTGCCTTTTCGCCTGCGTCTTCCACCAACGATGTAGCAAACAAGGAACACCACACTTTGTCGCTCAAGCGGTTTTTCAAAAAACTCAAGCCTCATGACTCGTCTTCGTCTTCGCTGTCATCAAAATCGAAACATCCCCACCAGTATACCGCGGGAGCCGGTAAACCAGACCCACTCCCTAGTACCGCTGACTTGTTCAAGAAATATGGACAACCTGGCAAACTATTGGGAACGGGTGCTAGTGGCTCAGTGAATTTACTAACTTCTAAAACCGATCCTCTGACAGTATACGCTGTCAAGAAGTTTAGAAGCAGATTGCCCTCGGAGCAAGAAGCTGACTACAAGACCAAAGTGCAGAACGAGTACAAGGTGGGCGAGTTTTTGGTGCATCAAAACGTGATACATACATTTGACCTAATAAAGGACTATTCACATACAAATTCCAAAATCGTTGACCCGGACTACTATATAGTGATGGAATATTGTCCCTTTGATTTCTTCAACTTGGTCATGAGTGGGTTAATGGAGACAAGAGAAGTTGCATGTTATTTCAAACAGATTGTCAATGGTGTGCATTTCCTTCATGAAAATGGCCTCGCACACCGCGATTTGAAATTGGACAATTGCGTAGTTAATCCTCGAGGCGTATTGAAATTGATTGACTTTGGCTCAGCTATCCAGTTTCGCAAGGAAGTGCCTTCAGGTTACTATGTTACTGATAGCGATATTATGCTAAGCCCCAAACATAAATTGATCATGGCGAGAGGCGTTGTTGGGTCAGACCCATACTTGTCGCCAGAAGTGTTTGAGCCCATGGGGATTGGATACGATCCAAGAACGGCTGATGTATGGTCCATTGCCATCATCTACTGTTGTATGATTTTAAAGAGATTCCCATGGAAATTACCTAAATTGAGTGATCCCTCGTACAAATCATTTGCAGGTCCTCAGCTAAACATTCACAATGGGTCTATCGAGGAGGATATTAATAACATGCATCTAGACAACCACAGCAACAACAGCAACTCGGGCGATTACCGTGATAGACACGCCCACCACCCACCCATTGGACCAGAAAGGTTGTTGCGTTTATTACCACAAGATTCACGCAATGTCATCAAGAAAATGTTGGTTCTCGATCCAAAAAAAAGATACCTCATGTCCGACGTTTCGAACGATCCGTTTGTCCAGTCAATCCAAGAATGCAAAGTTATCGGACAACATCATGTTGACGAGCATGTCATTTCAAGTAGCAATCACAAACATCATTTAGTATCTGAAGAAGATTTGAAAAAGATCACCCAGGAGAAAGACCGCGCAAAGAGGCTAAAGGAAGCTGGAATGGCATAGCTTTATAAAAAAAAAAAAGGAAAAAAGAAAAGAAAGAAAGAAAGAAAGAAAGAAAGAAAGAAAGGAAAAACCCTTTTTGGTATAGCATTTTCTCTTTTTTGTTTGAAAAGAATTTAGATTTTTGTATCGTTGTTTGAATAAAACATTTTAGGTAGTAGGGAAAGGCCCAAGTGGGTGGTGTAGACTTTTGGAGAAATAAAGAGGGAACCATCAGTGTCGCGACAATCCGCCCCTGTTTGCGACACTGGCGAGCATCATAATACTTCTGCAATTGACGATTATCAAAACATGACACAAAGCGCAAGCTAAACAGACTGGCTAACTAATTTTTTTTTTGCTGTAGACACTATCAACCAAATCAGGCAGTGGCATCATCAATCTGACAGATACGTCCCACACATCAACTTTACTACCCACCCTTGAAAGCACACGAGCATATATATATATACATATATCATCTTGGAGCCGCCATCAATTAGCTCTCTTTTTTTTTACCACAGAAGAAGTGAAAAAAATAGAAGGAAAAGCAGATGTAATGTCGACTCATCATGTCTTCAACTTAACCCTCACCCAGTATCTCCACACATTAACCGAATACGACAACGGCAACACACCCATGCCACGGTTGCCACGGTGGGTAGTGACAGTCTCGTTCTACTCCTCGCTCGCGTCAGCCATCATCATCTTGTTGAGCATATTGATGCACTTGCGCAACTACAGAAAGCCGTTCCACCAGAGGTTGATGATTCGCATTCAGCTAATAGTGCCGCTTTTCGCCATTACGTGCTACTCGATGCTCATTAACCAGAAATCGGCATTCAACAGGTTCTTGTTGGAGCCCGTCCGCGAGATATACGAGGCGTTTGTCATTTACACTTTTTTCTCGTTGTTGACCGATATGCTTGGTGGCGAGCGCAACATCATCATAATGACGAGTGGGCGCCGACCCGTGCGGCATCCCGGTGTGTTGGGGTACCTCTTGCCCCCCTTGGACATATCGGACTCAAAGACGTTTTTGGGGATCAAGCGGGGCATATTGCAGTATGTGTGGCTCAAGCCCATCATCTGTTTCTCGACGTTGTTGTTTGAGATGATTGGCATTTACAATGTCAATGATATGAGCTGGAGGTCGATATATTTATGGTTGACCTTGATATATAACGCGAGTGTCACCTTGTCCTTGTACAGCTTGGCTGTGTTTTGGAAGATATTGTGGGATGATTTGAAACCGTTCAAGCCCGTGGGCAAGTTTCTTTGTGTGAAATTGATCATTTTCGCTTCCTATTGGCAAGGCGTCATCTTGGCGATATTGAATTTTTTCCAGTTGTTGCCCGGGAGTGATGATAACGAGGCGAATGGAAGCATTGGAGTTTGTATTCAAAATGCACTCTTGTGCGTTGAGTTGATTGCCTTTGCCATTGGCCATTGGTTGTCATTTTCGTATTATCCATTTACAGTCTCGCAACTCCCCTGGGGCAGGTTCAAGTTCCACTATGCGTTAAAAGATTGGCTCGGGTACAAGGATTTGCAGATTGATTTCCAAAAGACGTTTAAAGGCGACCACTACAAGGATTATCGACAATTTGACTCTGTTGAGGCGGTGGTGGCACACCCCGACTCTCGAGGTCGGATGAGTCGAATCCACCAAGGGTTGAGGTATCATTACGATGGCAAGCACAAGCATTGGCTACCTGATAACCAAAGCGTCACTGCCTCTCAAGGGATCGTGCCTAGCACTTCTGAAATTCACGCCTTGCAGCCCGATAACGCATCGATTTTGTCAAACAATACATCAATGAGGGCCATGTACCCCGCGTCGCCGAAAAACTCGCCGCCAAACTCGCCCATGTTGGAGGAGGAAACGCGCTCGATAAGCTCCACGTCCTCGTTATCCATCTTGGAGCAATTGAACTCGGATGGGCTATTGTCAACCATCGATTATTCCTCGGAGAAATTTGACGAAGACGAAATGATATACCTGGAAGCAATCGATACCATCGGCAACCATACTTTAGAAAGCGACCACACCAAGAAGATACTCAATTACCCCATCATAGACGGAGTCTTGGATAGCCACCTTTACGGATACAAAGTGCAGAAACTAAGACAGCGACAGCAAGGTATGCGACAGCAGCAGAAGTTGAAACTGAAACGAGATAGTGACAAGGTACTCCAGTCTAACCAGAGCTATCGATACGGAAGCATAGTTTAAAAAAAAAAGAGATTTTTTTTTTCTTCTTTTTTTTTTTCAATTTTTTTTTGTTGGATTCTTCGGCCATGGGATTATCTTCGTATGGTTTTATATTCACAAGTATTTATAATTAGATATACCCCCTTCAACCCACTTAATCTAATCTTCAATTTTCATCAGGTAAAGCGCATCTAAATCCTCTTCGCTCGTTGTCTTTTTGTTCAGCAACGGTAAACCACCACCATTATTATACTTGGATTTGCTCTTTTTCTCTTCCGCTTTAGCTAATTTGGCAGCCTTGGCTTCCTTTTTCGTCAGGGCCCGCGCAGCCACCACGGCCGGGTTAGGCACAATCGAATAAACCAATTTCGTTTCAATCGTGCCCTCGCGGCTCCATTTCCAGCCCAACACTTCATCGCCAATCAACAGCTCCACCACGTCCACCACCATGTTTCTCCTCTTCATTTCCAACTCTAGCGTCTGCGGATCGCGATACACCGCCAGCACGTGCAAATTGGGCTTGGATTTATCGTGCACGATGTACAACGACAATTTTTCGCCCTTGTCTTCTATCCTCCGCTGGATCTCCTGAAATTTCTGTCCTCTCAAATCATTAATGTTGATGCCCCAGCTGACATACACGCTTTTTTCTTTGCTTTGCTTTTGTTTCGCTTTGAGCTTGTTTTCGATGGACTTGATGGTTTTAAACGAGCCCGCTTTGAGTAGTTCCAACTCCTTGGTAGCGGATCGTTCTTCTTGATAAGCTCTCATCATGTGCAGCACGGGACATGACTTGACTAAAGGAAAAGCGACATTAGGTCGATGGGTGACTTGGATTCCTTCCTTGCTGAGATCGAGCTGGGATAAGATCGTGTGGATCTTGCATGTGGTGACCCCTTTTCCGGGAGTTATTGTTTCCACGGTGAAATCGGGGGATTGCTCTGATATACGCA
Organism: Lodderomyces beijingensis; assembly: GCF_963989305.1. Lineage (NCBI taxonomy): Eukaryota > Fungi > Ascomycota > Pichiomycetes > Serinales > Debaryomycetaceae > Lodderomyces > Lodderomyces beijingensis. The sequence continues at coordinate 689,086 of NC_089973.1, forward strand.
GCAAGATCAACTTGAGTGCTGCTTGTGCTGTTTCTGTTCCTCGTGAAAGCACTTGTTCGAGATGAAGCTCGTCTCTGCGGTTGTTTCGGTCATTGCGATCATTTCGATCCCTATAGCTCATCCGATCATTTCGGTGATTGGCGCCGTACCGCAGATACACTCGGTTGGACGATGATGATGATGATGATGATGATGAAGAGGGTGAGGCATGATTCAGTCTATATTCCCTAGGGGCGTCACTAGCTTGCAGTCTAGTTCGAGCATGGTTGGGATATTGGTTGAATCTAGCATTTGGTTCCGGTCTAGCTCGAGAATTAAACAGTTGATCAAATTGGCTAAAGTCGATCTTCAGTCTCGGTGATGTTGTTGCAAATAGTCTATGCAGTAGTCGAAACGATTTGATGGGTATACTCATACTCTTTTGCATTTTGAGAGGGCGGGGGATTTCAATTGATGGGCGAAAGCTTACAACTTCAAAACCAACTATCGTGAACTTGTTTTTAAATTTTTTTCCTTTTTTTCAATTCTTTTTTTTCAACATTCCGCGCAACAGCAAATTGCACTCTAGGGTTCTTTCTGAGGTACTAGACATGTTTGGAACGGCGTAAGTTGGTGAAAAATTATACTCGACGCTCTGGTCAGAAAATAAGCAAAATTGAGGCAAAATGTCAGTGAAGGGTAGATAGGCAGGTGCTTTACATACTCACTAGGAAAGACTTTTCACCTCGAAAAACGCATTTTCTAAAGAAAATAGTCACGTGCCGTCCATTCAGCTGCAAATGATGCAAGTTGCAATCGTCTCGGCGCCAGAACCCTTCCTTATCCCCTATTCTTACAGCATGGGTTATATTTCAACTGCCATTGCTGATATTCCCACCAAGTTTCAAGAGGGGGAGGGGGAACTACATGAAAACACGCCCTACTTCCGTGGCAATTTCAGCCAGGGTGCGAAGCATTGGTTTGAACCGGTTTCAGAATAAAACACCATGTCTCAGATCCAGTAAGCCGATACACCCCTTACCCCCTGCCCCCTACATCAGAAACACACACACGCCTCGATTTGCCATTCGCTAGCAGGGATGAACAATTGTGGATCCCTACGCACGTCCTATAGAGTCTAGACAAGCGTTTAGTTCTGCCGATTGCCAATGAGCAAGCATCAACATTCAAGGAGAGTGGAGGAGACAACATATGTACACCCCTCGATCCAAACTCTATTGTGACGTGAATACTCATGGAGCGGGCAAGGGAGCAAGTGAAAGCGTGGCCAAAACAAAAAAATATAGCCAGGTGGATGAATGGGACTCTAGATCGAGTCTAATCTCCATCGAATCGAGACCAAGACCGGGTTTAAGTGGATGAGTTTTAGATATTTGAAGTTGACATGGCCAGGACGCAACGCGGCTCCCATATCGCGCCGCGTGTGTAAGAACACCATACGTTTTTTTTCTTTTCGGAAAGCCTAATCTGCCTGTAAAGAGCAGATACGAACACGGACATGAACTGAGCGTTTCACCATCGGTTAGAATTTACCCTTACGGACTCATTCGTGGAATTGCGCCGCCCGTCTCGTTACCTCACATCACATGTGGGCAACATGAAATTTAACTCGCATGGCAATCACGATATGCGAGTGAATAAAAAAAACAAAAACAAAAAAAAAACAATCCAGGGTTGTGAGCAAGAAACTCTTTAGTTATCGTTAGCGCTAAATCACCTTGAATGTAAGCTGATTTTAATTCAAAACAGGAACACCAAAGTGTACGTGATATTCTCAGGTTCGTAAATTCAAACCTAGATTCACTTTGTTGATTCCAGTTCTCTGACGAATTTCGGAAAATTGGGAGTGTTGCCGCGATAGATTGGTGTCTTATATGGAAGGGGGGAAACTTGAAAGTTGTCTAGTATCCGATTCTTGCTTGTGAATGATGATTCATACTTGTTCGGACTAGACTAGGTTCCACAGGCAATACGTTCCACAACTTGGGGTTGCATCCTGTGGGTAACATCCATTGGTAAACTTTTCAAGATTCACCCTGGCCACAACTACTAGTGTTGTTTTTGTGCTATTCTTCCACATTAAGGGGCTCAATGCCACGGCCCCCTCCAGGTTTCACTCCATTTCAATTACGTTCCACTTGGTTTATTTTCACCAACGACCAAGTTGAACAAGCAGCAGACACCAGAGATGAAGAAACTTGCAGGAGAAAAAAAAAGGGGGAGGGAAAAGCAGACTATTGTCATGTATTAGTTTTTTGAAACATTTCAAAACTCCCGATACCCCCATCTGCCAAGCACAAGTTTGTAAACCCACCCGGTTCATCTGGTGCACCAAAGGGTCCCCTATTCACAAGAAATCGAGAACTTTATAGATTATCCATTAAAAATATCAAGCTCACCGTCTACATCTACATCCATATCCAACCTCGTGACCAATGCTTGTCTAAGCAGTGACGTGTCCGGATATACACTTATTCAGACATATCCAAGCTTGTCACATTCATAAAAAGAGATTGACGTAATGTAAAAATAACCACCACCATGGGTGGGCTCATCCCCGGCAATCTCAAAAGATTATCTATCTAGTATTTTCTCCCGATCCCTGAGATTTCCACCCAATGGGGCCCCTGTCATTGACAACCCACAACTCAACGTAGCTCGGATATGTATTATAAACCCACATCCTCCATATACATATCGCCATTTCTTTTTTCATTCATGTAATTTTTTATGCTGCATCACTTGAAAATGAAAAAAAAAAATACTGGAGAAATAGGGAAAAAAAAGGCATTTATTTTAACCGAAACAATTTCATCAGGTGCCGCAACTTCAAGTAGGAACCCGTAAGGATTTGTCACATTTAGTAAGAATGTTTCAAGTACGGAGTGGGTGGGTCAGGCTGGCGGAAATGGTAAAAATTGGTATTGTTGAGAATATTTTGGCGTGCAGCATTGCAAAGTTGCAAAAAAATTGCACCATAAACGATAGGATAAAAAAAAACAAAGGTTGCGTACCAGCTAATGCGTGCGAGGTTGCAGGAAGATCAAACTGAAACTCGATAGAGAAGCAAGGTATGGGGCTACAGCCTACCCCCATCACCTCTCTGCCAGGAACTGAGTTGAGTTTGACTTGGGGGAAGCTCGATATATAGATTATGAACTCACACGGCAATATCCGCGTCGAAATCCCACGATGCAAACCGCAATACGACAAAAAAAGAAAAAAAGAAGAAAAAAATAGAAGGAGCGGATGGTATCTGTGAATCTGAGAGTCTAAGTCTCAATCTTGAGTAGAAAATAGAGCGGATCTTCAAGCAGAGCAAAGCCGTGTGTTGAAGCAAGTGCAGTTCTCATGAGTGACGACATGGCTTTTATTATACGTTGCAAAGCAAAGTTATGCTCGCGTTTTCTGGCTTTTTTCTCCCTCATCTTCTTCCTCTCGCGAACTACCTCATGGGCTCAGTTGCAAATATTTTTCAATACCCTGGAAACCAACACCAAGCGCTTCGTCCAGCCCGTTACCAAGCCAGCTCTGACGAAAAATAAAAGAAACATTTAGTGGTGGGAAAGAAATATTTAAAATTTTGGTTCATTATAAGTTGTATTTGAAGGTCATTTGGTTAACAACTATGAAATAAAAATTTTTGATACATGTGTTTGGTTTCTGCTGGGTTGCATTCTGGTGTTCTTGTTAGGGTCAAAATTTTATGGGAAATGTGCGAGAGGGTGAGTGAGAGTGAGGGAGAGAGGGAGGGAAAAAAAAAAAACTTTGGCGGGAGTCAATCACCAGCGCGCGCGAGGAAAGTGGATCAAATCTCACATGCTGCTTCCGCCCCGGGCATTTTCAACCCTCGCGCCGCCTGCCCGCTACTCCCCACTACCGACCCAATCACCGTCACCGTCACTACTATCATCACCACCCGAGAAGCCAATCAGAGATTAAATGAAAAGGGTTCAATTGTGGTTGTGTTTTGTAATATTTACTATTAACCAATTCTAAATTTTCGACTATTAGGAGCTTATACATTTTTTTAAAAAGAATAAAAGTAACAGAATGGGTAACCGAGTAGAATTCTTTTTTGTTTTGACGGTGTTTGAAGGTGTGATAGTCCAGCTATGACACAACCCCTTTGGCGAAAAAATTGTTCATGATAAATATATGCTATGCTAAGTGAGTTATTATACGTTTGCGTAAAATGATGACGATGTTGATATGTGTGTAAAAGGTGTGTGTGTGTGTATGAAGATTAGATGCAATTCTGGTCTAGGAAATTGTAATCTAATGAGATGTTATCGATGATCTCCCTGGTGTTTACAATGTAGTTGAAAGTTACACTCCTCTTTGTTCGAGGCTCGTGTCTCTTGTCATTGGTGGATGTTCTTAGTATCGATTTGAGTTTCTGGTTGGTTGGTGCTTCTTCGTTGGCGTCGTAGTATGATGAAGACGTCGACAGCGTTGAGCATGTAGAGTCCTTTCTAGCTGCTGCTGCCGGTGAAGAAGTGTGGATGAAATCCTGATCTTGGTCTTGGTCTAGTTCAGAGTCTGAGTCGTATGAGGATACACTCATTCTATCTTCCAATTCAAGTTCAAGTCCAAGTTCAAGCTCTGGTTCTTGGACGGATGTGCCGAGTTGTTGTTGTGGTGGTGGGGATGACGATGACGGTGATGTGCAAGCGTCCAGAGTCAGTGCTGGTGCCCCACTCTCACATGGATACTCGACTCTTGGTCCAAATAGCCATGTAATGTCACTGTTCTTGTCCCAGTTGATCGTCAAAGGGTTCAACTCGGGTAGATCAAATTGGTTTTTAAAGACACGTCTCCAGCAGATATTTAGAAGCCTCTGGTAAAGAAATGTGTTGCCGTATTTGTAGTCGGGGTTTGAGTTGATGTACTTGACAAAGTTGAGCAAGTTTGAGTTGTCTTGTAAGTAATGCTGTGGTTGCAGCTGCAGCTGGTCTCGCGTCGAAGATGATTTCCGTGGAACGTAGTCTAAGTAGTCTATATTCTGGTGGAATCTGGTGTTTATGTAAAAATTTGTTGACGAACTCAAGACCAGGTCGTCTAATGAATTGTAGTAGCTCATCGTGGTGGGTATGTATTTGTGATTGCAAGTGTCAATGTGAGTGTCAATGTAAAATTGTAGTTGTAAAAGTGTGTTGGTGGGTATATCGAAATGAAAGTAAACGTAGCAGTTGGATAGATATAAAATGCTAGTAGCCGTGGTAGTAGTGGTAGTAGTGAGAGTAGTAGTAGGCGAAGTAGTAAAAGGTCACAGTAGTAATAGTAGTAGCGGTAGTAGTTATAGTAGCCTGTGGTATCAGCTGTGGTATCAGCTGTGATATCAGTAATCAGATTGCTTTGAAGAAAGATTCTAATGGCTATGCCAGATGATGACCTGGTGAAGAACTAGATGCGAATTTAGATGTATATTTATATAGAAGCTTGAAAACTCAAGTCATCGTCATCTTCACCATCCACCTTATATCATCATCATCATCATTTATCCTATATATGGGGGCGTAGACACACACCTCCAACATTTGGGGGATAGTGTTGTTTTAGCGTCTGTGAGAAGAAGCAGCAGCAGCTGGGTGCAAATAATTTAACTCCAAAATAAAAAATAAATAAAAAAAAAATTGAATAAAACAAAAAAACAAAAAATAAGAAATTCTTCTGAAACCAAGTGAATTTCTCAGTGATGTAGTAAGCAAGTAGTAGGAGAGAGAGTAGTAAGCAAGCAGGCAGTAAAAGCATAGTGGATATATGTCTGGAAGGTAAGAACTGGCATGTAGAGTGCATAAAGTGTTATGAGTGATGGTCAAGAGTCGTAGTGGTGGTGGTGAATATGTAGTAGTTTGTAATTAGTACATGGTACAGCCTAGAGCAGCGACAAGTTGTATGTGCTTTCGGTGAATAATTTGTTCATAGTTCCCTCTACTATGACTAGTACTGCTGTTTGGTACTGCCGCCGGCACTGGTTGTAGGGTGTTTGGGTGGTTCGTTTCTTGGTTCGTTGGTTCTTTGGTTAGCGCACTGGATAAACGAAAATTAATGGAATTAGATTAAATGTTTTTCCTTTTTTGAAAAAAAGTGGGAAATGTTATACGTGCCGGTAGGATGATGATTCCACATTGCCATACAACTGCAAATAGTATAGAGAGTAATAACGGGTGATGGCGATGTTACCACTACAACAAGAACAAGGACAACAGGTGAATACGAACTAACTAACTAACAATGCCTGGAGAGGTTTAAAACAAACATTAGACTCAAGTGCAACTTACCCCATCTTCTTCTCCATCTTTTTCGTCTCCTCCTCCTCCTCCTCCTCCGATTTGACCCGCCTAATTGTTTAGGCTAAGAGAGGTGGGGAGTGTGCGGTTGTGAGTTCAGCAGGCTCTTCATGTGCTAGTTTCCCCGTATTCGGTTACCGGGAAAGGCTCGTGCCGCCTTACCCCGAGTCTAGCAGAACCCACATTTGGCAAGTGCTTGAGTTAGTAAGTGAGGGCAAGAGTGTACTGTAACTGAGCAGTTGAAATTTTTTAATTTTATGGTGCATTTCCCTTCTGGAGTCAACAAAATGTTTTACCCCAGCCTCAAAATGTAAAGGGCGTGCACTTTGGGCCCAAATTTTTTTTATATACAGCGGATGGAAAAGGCCGAAGCGGGGAGGTTAAACTTAGAACTCACAAGAGAAAGCGAGGAAGCAAAAGACGCTACGCCACACACACACACACTGCTGTTACATTCAATCGAGACATGACAAAGATTGCAATCACCTCGGAGCTTTTTAAGGGGGGGGGAGGAGGATAAGAGAGGTTATAGCAATATGCTTATCCATCATTCACCGATGATAATACTCCCGGTTTCTTTGGTGCCGTGGGATCTCTTGAAACTCTCCCTTCTCGGCAACTTAACAATGTATGCCACACGCGTATCGAACACTCTGCACCAAATTCTAAAACTGCCCCGTCAAGAAAGCTTCCGGGGGCTTTGCCAGGCCACTTGATTTCTGGATACTAGAGAAGTGAAAAGAGGGAAGGAAAAAAAACGAAAAACAGCTGGAAAGTATTTGACAGACGAGATCGGTATAGACTACCCGCGGGACACCGCCTAATCCACCGGAAATAGACCAAAAAATATCAAAAATAAAAAAAAAAGGCATTTGAACTGCCACTTTACTAAAGTGTGGCAAGAGATTGGTCAGAAAACATCTCCATTCCTTTTTTTATCGTCAATGGATCTGTTCTTGCAAGTCATGCGTCGAGTGAAGGAGAATAATATGGAAGTCCTCAAGTGTTACTTCTCACGAGCTAAACGGATATGTGCAACTGTTCCTCTCTAGAAGGTCTGTACCACGTCGCAACAACTGTGTTGTTGATACAACAATGTTGAAACCTTCTAGCTTTTGGTCTCTCTTTTTTCTTTGTCTTTTGCTTTTAAGGTTGTGGCAAATACAGGACTACCTTTGCTTCAACTCTGCTTCCTGACGTTCAATGTTGCAATCAACTTCCTCCCCCTTTGTCTTGTCAATCTTGTCTTCTCTAACAATCTCTTATCTCGTGTCGTGGAAGTTTTTGGATGATAGCAAAAGTTTAATACCACTGGTGTCAAAAAACAAAGAAAAAACCACCTTTTCTTTTTCAACGGTCAACCTTCCTTATCGAAGACACGTGCACTCGCAACTTTCCTCTCTTCATGCACAATTGTTGAGGAACTTAGCTTAAACAGAAAAACCATCAAATGCAAGTTTCACTCCTGAATCTGTCTAGTGCACATTGACTGATGAACGAAATCGGGCATACGTGGAAAAAAACCAAAAAAAAAGCCACCTAGCCACTTGCTTTCTTTTTCCACATCCAAGCTTGGGAATCCAATTCCCGCTAGAGAATAGTGCAGTTTGCTCCCGTATATTCGTGTTGTCGTTCTTTGCAGCTGACTGCGCGATGAGTGGCTTGGAGTAAGCGCGAAAAGGCTGATTTCATTCCAGATACCTGGTTCCCCATGGCATGCTCTTGTAGATATCCGTGAGACCATCCATGTCTAGTGCACCAATATCGACTCATTTTTTTTTTGACATGGCCATGTTCCTGATTCAAAGAAAGCAAAAAAAAGTAAAAACCGAAGTCGATCAATAAATCCCCACATTCTTCGAAATGCAGATTAGGTGAGTAAATCCAAAGTCATCATCACCCCCGCTTCCCTTTTTGATGCCCTGTGATTCTCCACATTCCGTCCTCGTCTCATTCTCCTTCATGAGGTCATCAACGCAAGGTGCACCAACTGGTACTCATCAATAAATGTGTCGCCTTCCCTCTCATGCCTCAGTTCCACCTTGCTTCAAGAGGTGTACTCCCCTATCTCTTTATTCTTATTACAGGCGGCAATTGAAAAAATCCCAAGCACCGCGGCGTGCCCTCCTGTCACTGCAAGAGAAACGTGTTGTTCTTCATCCTTATCCTTGTCGGAATTCTAACTTCCTCAAGGAAAACATGGGGTAGTAGCTCATCTTCCTGTTTAAAAAGAACTTTATTTACTTCAGGAGCTGGGATAATCGATCCAATGAGCTTGCTTGTACCGAACCAACCGCAGATTCTTTTGCAATCAAGCTCAAAGAACAAGGTTTTTGAAGGATTACATGCAACGTCAAACTATACAAATAAAACAAACTTCACAAACTTTACAAACTTTAATAGTCGGCCATCCTCGAACCCACTTAAAAATCGTCAAATTTCCGTCTTTGTTGCTTCTTGTTCGATCGCGTTAACTTTAACTTTAAGTTTAAGCTTAACTGTAACTGTAACTTGATCTGTAAATTGGTACAGGCAAAAAAAAAAGCGACACTTGGTATCATCTGATTGCGAAAAAAAAAAAAACTAAATTGTTGCAGTTACAAACAGCAGACAAAGTTGCGAAAGAAAAAATATAATAAGAAGAAACTCCTAAATGCCGAGCAGCACACACACACATATAAACCTCCTCGGTGCAGAAAAAAAATGAATTTGAAAAAGCACGCTCGAGCGGGCTGATGAGTTCTCGGCTATGGCTAGGAAATGAAATTAGGCGAACAAATGATAGGAAAAAAAGAGCGAAAATTCGTGACATTCTTTTGGCGTAAACGTCGTGGCAAAGTTAACAGAGAGAGACGCACTACAGTAGCGTTAACTGTTGACGATGGAGACCACACAAATCTCTTGACTTCTTTTGCCCGGTTTTTACCTCTTGGCCCGGTCCACATACAGGAGGTAGTTCTAAGCGAGATGCATCCAGGCTATGGCAAATGCTCACTCTATGACGACACTCAAATACCATAAATGTAAAACCCATCTTGTCTCACAGTCCAGTCTCAGTCTTACACACACACACATATACACCCCTTCTCCTCTGCAAAACCGGTAGATCTAAGGCAGATCGGTTAGAGTGGAACAAAAAATTTTAATTCCAATTTTTTCACTTTTTTTTCAAAATTCGTTTTTCCAACTCAAATTCGCGCCCCCCCCCCCTCCTCCTCCTCCTCCTCCTCCTTTCCCCAACTCCAACCCCAACTCAACCATCCCTTGACACTCGGCTCTCGCACATTAAGAGTTCTTTACACTCCACAACCACCACTACACAAACTGCAGCCCATGCAAATGTAGGAGAGGGTCACTGATACGATAATAGAGTCTTGCTTTGCTCAGCTTTGCTTTGTGTCGCTCCGGGCTGAAGAAATCCCAGCAGTAGATGCTTTCCTAATAGGAAACAAGAAGTAACAGGCATAGCAGCACGCCTCAAAATATCGTCCCTAGTTTCCCCACTCGCACGGCATTTTTTCTGGATTCTCGAGTGCGTATATGTAGTGTGATTCACCATGAATATAACCATGGTTAGGCTAACTCAGGAAATGAAAGAGCTCGGATTAAATTTGGCGGCGCCTTGAAATGTTCACAATTCTGCTCTGTTTGTTCCGATGGCCGTTTGTTCGTAACCGTTGCAGTAGAACTTCTTGTTGTTTCACAAGCACACCCGGATAACTATTTTTGGGCTGAATTAGATATGGTGTTTCTTTGCATTGGGTCAAACTAAATGCTTAATACCTTTTTTTTGTGGGGGGGGGGTCTACGAAACAGATTTAGCCAATTGCACAAGGTGCTTTACTCCCTATTCACACAGCTGGAGATCGGCGGTCCGGATGGTCGATCTTTTTCTCTTCCCCCCCCCCCTCTCTCTGCCTCAAGTACGACAACTTTGAAAGCGGAGTTCGCTTGCTTGCTTGCTTCATTAAGGTTCACAATGTATCGGACTGTACCTACACGGACTCGCAAATGAACTCTCGTATTACAGCTTTCGATCAAAGTAGAAGAAACTTGGCGCTAACACAAGCGAGTGAGGAGAGAGGAGAAACCTTCCACGTCCAAATAATTACTATTATTATCGCCAATATCATTATTCGTTAATATTGTATACTTGTTCAGGAAAACGGAAAAAAAAGTGCCCGAACCTTGCAGGAAGCCAAGCTCCACATCAACAAAAGTTTTCTCGCATTTGTGTCTCGGTGTGCCTTGAACAGTGTGAGCTTCTCTACCTCATCCGGAAGATGTCACACCCTGTAGCACAAACTTGGTAAGTTGCCGCTTTGCCATCCCGTGCACTTTTGACCTTCTTCGCGGACACACCGCTCCATTTGTGAGACACATCTTCTCTTGTGGGGGTAAGTGGGGGTGCGAGATGTTCTCATAATTTTTTCTTTTTCCTTCTTTCTTTTATTTGGGGGGGGGATTTTTTTTACTATTCGGGTTGTCTTTGCTAAATGTGGGGGAGATTTTTTATTTTGCAGTTATCCTAATTTCGCCTTCGGGTATGTATTTTGCATCCCAACAGTGGAAGTTCACAAATTTTACCCGTTTCCCTCCATTACGAATGAGATGGACTTTGATTTATCGGGTGCGAAGTATGGAATATGTCATTGACGAAGGTTTTGCTGTTTGGGGTAGTGAGTTACGGATGTGACACCGACTTTTTCGCCCCCCTCTCCACCTTCCTCCTCTCCTTCCAACTCCCTCCCCCTTCCCCTATTGCAAAGGTTCATCGTTGATCCGTTCCTATTTTGATGGAAAGTTGCTTATGTATTCATGCGGTGGTGCGTGATGCGTGGGGTTTTCTTTCATCCATATGTATGTGCACTTACCATCAGACTAAGGGTCGCCACAGTTCATTCGGCCTGGCAGTTAATCTTGCTTTCCATGGTTTTCGTTTTCTCTCATCTCTCATTGATTACTGGGCTGAGGTGGATTGTACGTGAGGAAGATGTGCTTTTTTTTTCTTGTTTTTTTTTTTTTTTGCAACCTGGACAGACACAAGGTTGAGCTTCGTGGTTGCGAAAAATCTTGTGTCGAGCATTAATGGAGAGGGCAATACTTTTTTTTTTGGTTTCGCGGGGTGCTATGCCTCTGGCTTCGATGCATTGGAATCTCAATAGAAGAGCATCCCAAGTGGCAACCTCTTTCGACGACTCTACAACGAAAAACTTCCCTGTGTGTTTTTAGAAGAAAACACCGGATTTTACTACCTCAGCCACCGCGTTTGCAGTTGCGTTTGCAGTTGTCCCCACTATTCCCTCCTGGTTGTAGAGTCGAAGGATGCAAATTATCTCTAAAATTGAATCTACACCTGTCCTCACAAGTGATTGCCGTGCACACGCTGGGACGATACCTTCTATTTTTTCCCCCTTCCTTTCTTTCCCTTCCCTAGTGCTGGCGCCGACACTTGCTTTGAAAATAAAATTGGGACCGAATCTTCAAACTTGTGCCGTGAAGGGCGCTGGCCGTCCTGCATAAGAGCTGAATCTTGCCTCTGCTCAAATGCCTCGCCAGCTGGCCACAGTCAGAACGCGTTCGCTGCAAGAAGGGACCCAACTACGTATAAGTTTACATCTGGTGACACGCCTCTACGGTCTTTTTTCACGATACAATTTCCCGGAACCTCGTGTTTACGATCTCTTACGAAAGGATCGTGGCGCTCTTATCCGCATTCTCTGTTCTAATGCCATGCTCTACTGTTACTCTCTCTTTCTCTCGATGGTCGCTCATCAGACGGGGCAACCATCGAGAGACGACATCTAGAACAAACTACCACCTTGCAATTTTTCAAAATTTTCCACTGCCATAGTCACACTTTTGCAACACCACACTTTTCTAATTTTTTTCTTCCTTCAAACCTCTCTTTGTCTTTTTCATTTGCCATACGGGAACACGTCACATCACAGCAGGGAAAGATAGAGATTCTCAGAATTATTTGCCTCCTCTGTTCCTCATATGATATAAATCAACAATCGTTACATTATGGCTCTGTCCAATCCCAACTCTAGATTCCAAAAAGACCAAAGGTCGAGCTCAAACAATAGCGAGAACCCCATGGCCGCAAATCATCGTGCCCAGGCGTCGTCTCCTTCAGCAAGACTGTCGACTCCAATGTCTTCCACATCGCCGCGTGGAGTACCTCCCAATCCATATCTCAATTCCAAACCCAATTCCAATAGCAACCTCAGCTCGATGAGCGGCCAACGTCCCAGATTGCTGCTGTCTCATCGATCTCACGACTCGTCATCTTCCACTGCTCAGGACTACGACGACCACATTTCTCAGATAAATGTCGGCAACTCCTACAAGAACATCGACTTGAATGTCATTGGTAAGCATTTGGTGAGTCCAGAAGATAGCTTGAAGCAACAAGGCGGGGATATTACTCGGAGATTGTATCATCAAATGGAAAATGTTTCTGAATCACCCGGCCACAGCCATGGCGGTGAAGATGCAGACTCTGCACGTGGTGTTGCTAGTGGTGGCAATGGAATCGCTATAGGTAACCCCAAGAGACGCACCAGAAGTACCTCCTTTTCAGCCTTGGAAGATGCGCGAAGAGGTTCAACTGCAAGTGACATCAATGTCCCCGGAGGATTCAGAAGAGAGTTTATCATTCAAAAATCACTCAAAAAGAATGAAGAGCCTCCAAACTTTCTCACCAAGAACTTTATGGAGTTCTTGAGCATATATGGACACTTTGCCGGTGAAGACTTTAGCGACGATGACGACGACGCCAGTAAGAGTTTTGATGACGCCAGCTTGAGTGACTCAACCAGAGTTGGCGGTAGTGGCGACGACTATGAAGATGTCTTTGACGAAGACTCCAACTTGTTGTTATCGCCAACTGAACGAAGAGGCTATGGATCTACTCACCACATTCCCAAACAGCTACCACCGCGTCGTGAACCTCCTCCAAGAGGCACCGCTACAGTGGCCAAGACTTTTTTCCTCGTGTTCAAAGCCTTGGTGGGCTCGGGTGTGCTATTTTTGCCCAAGGCTTTCTACAATGGAGGGTTGTTGTTTTCAATCATTACGCTTTCATTGTTTGGATTCCTCACTTATTTTTGCTACATTGTGTTGATACAGTCGAAACAGGTTTTGAAATTGACCTCCTTTGGCGAGTTGGGGTACAAGACGTATGGTGCTCCATTGAAGTACTCTATCTTGGTGTCGATTCTTCTCAGCCAGATTGGGTTCGTGGCCACCTACATTTTGTTCACCGCGGAAAATATGATTGCGTTTATTGAACAATTTGTCCTGACCAAGCCCGAATGGCTTAATCGAGCAAACGTTGTCATTGTTCAATGTGTATTGATGATCCCCTTGGTGTTGATTAGAAACTTGACCAAGCTCTCGTTAGTCTCGTTGATTTCATCCGGTTTCATCATTATTGGTCTCTTGATCATTTTCTGGTTCTCGGGATTAAAGATCTACTTGGAAGGTGTCGGACCAAATATCGAAAACTTCAATCCAAACAGTTGGACAATGTTGATCGGTGTCGCCGTCACTTCTTTCGAAGGAATCGGGTTGATCCTCCCCATTGAAGCTTCCATGGCTGAACCCGAGAAATTTCCCATAGTTCTATCAGTCAGTATGGCAGTAATTACCGCGATTTTCGTCGCGATTGGTGCCGTGGGGTACACTGCATTTGGCGATAAAGTAAAGTCCATTGTCATACTAAACTTGCCCCAGGGAAACATTGCAGTCCAATCAATCTTGTTTCTTTACTCCATCGCCGTGTTCTTATCAGCTCCATTGCAGTTGTTCCCGGCAATCAAAATCGGGGAATCGGTCTTGTTTAGACACCGGGGCAAGCAGCGAAAGGGAGAAACTAGCTCAAATTCCGATGGGAAATTGTACCACCACTCGGGAAAACACAATCCTCAAGTCAAATGGTTAAAGAACGGCTTCAGAGCACTTTTCGTGGTGGCGATTGCCTTTATCGCCTTTTTGAACGCCAACAACATCGACAAATTTGTCTCGTTCAACGGTTGCTTTGCTTGTATTCCATTGGTGTATATCTACCCCCCGCTCATCCATTTGAGATCGTTGCGAAAAAAGGAGCAGTATACAACTGCAGACCACTGGTTGCCAATATGTGATTATACATTGATTATTGTTGGTATTGCAACAGTCATTTACTCAAGTTATCAAATCATATTCCTCAATTAGAGCTTAGAGATAGAATATATATATACATAACACTTATAGATAGTTGGAAAAACATACAAATAAAAGCAAAGAGCTTGAAGTTGGTTATGAAGGATGGTGACGATGATGACGACGCGGTGCCAAAATGTTAAGTATTGTAAATGTCAACAATTTTGTCACACAAGATTCTCTTCTCCCTTCTTCGATTTCCACCACATCTCTCCATAACGTCAACCCCGACCACCTTCCAAAGCGAAATCCCTGGGTTCATTTTTTTTTGCAACCATGCCCATTGAAAAGAAAAGGAAGGTAGACGACAGCGGACTGCTGTCGGAACTACTGAACTCCTCGCCAACAACACCAAATAAACCACGGTTGCCAAAGAAACTCAGTTGTCAACGATGCCGACTACGGAAGATGCGATGCGACTTTAACTCTCCGTGTCTGAACTGCACCGCCATGAAACTCGAGTGTGTTGAGACGACGCAGGACTTGCGAAAGAAAAGACCGCCTGCGACGTATGTCAAGACATTGGAATCTCAAGTTTCCAATATCAAGCTGTTTATCGAGTCGTTGCAAAGATTGAAAAATACAGAGGAACAATTGGGTCTTTTGAAAAACACCGATTTATCTGGTATTTTGGATGGCAGCTCACTTGATCCTTTGCTCTCGCAACAACAAGAACAGCAGCAGCAGCAGCAGCAACAGCAGCATGATCATCACGAGCAAAACGACGATGTTGATGAAACCAAGGCGATATATGGCCCCACCTCGGTTTACAACAGCACCATAATTACTTCCAACGGCAACATCTCCAATAAAAATCCTTCTTCCAAAAGAGAGCTTGAAGTTAAAAGCATCAAGGATTTGAACAAGGATCCCGAGATTTTGCAATGTATCCATTTATTCTTCACCTGGCAATATCCAGACCACAACATGTTCATCTTTAGAGAGGCGTTCCTTTTTGATTTCTTTAACCCGACGTTGACTAGCATGTACTGCTCCAAGGTGCTAGTGCTCAGTATATGTGCCCTTGGCTCGCGAATGTCATTGGATGAAAAAATTTACAAAAAATCAAAAGACTTTTACAAGGACGCCAAGAGTCTCTTGTTGAATTCCATAAGTCAACCCTCGATCACGTCGTTGCAGAGCTTCATGTTGCTTGCATTCTTTGACATTTGCAACGGACTGAATTCAAGCGGGTGGATGTTATCTGGAAACGCAATGCGAATGGGGTTTGACATTGGGTTCCAGTTGAACCCCGAAGTTTGGTTTGTTAAATCAAAGGAGAGCTTGAACAAGTTGGACGTGGAAATCAGATCGAGAATATACTGGGGCTGCTACATGGCAGACCACTTTATAAGTCTCGTTCTAGGGCGTCCTTCCATTTTAAAGCTTTCCGATGCCTCGATTCCTGAAACCAGCGATTTGCCCGACTTGGAATGGATCGATGATTTCACTTACAATGGCTACATCAAAAACAAGGGCAGTTCATCTAAAAGAAGAAAACCACCGGCAGAAATTTCCCGGACAACCTATACGGCCAAAGTTGAATCGTATATAAGCGATCCTTTAAATCAAATCATCAATCTCATCAACATATCGGATAACATGTTGAATGACATTTTCACCAAATCCGACCTTGAGCATGAAAAAGCCAACAACACAAACGATGACTTGAACTTGGGTTCGAGGTTGGGGAAGGTGTTTGATTATAACTGGCAAATAATGCGATGGAAAGAGAATCTTCCCGGAGATTTGCAATGGAATAGGAGAGCATTGATCGAGACGGGTGAAAACCCGGCATATTCTGGAATCCGGTACTACTACTACATCTTGATCCTATGTCTCAACCGGCCTTTTATAGGCTTGGAGTCGGAGACGTTCCCCACCAATAATCATTTATCTCCCAAGTCCATTTGCTTGAGTGCCATTGACGACTTGTACGAATCGGTGAATAAATTCGAAACGGAACATGGCTATAAGCGAGCCTCGATTTTCATTGTCTATGCTTCGATATTGTCAATTTCGATCATCTTGTTGACCAACTCCACCATTTCACAGTCCAACGAGTATAGTGAACGGTTACAATTCTTCATGGGTGTCCTCCGTGGCTGTTCCAGAACTTGGAAACTTGCTGAAAAGTCGCACAATTTGATCAAGGAAAAGTTGAAGCGAAGCTATGATTCGGAAGATTTGAAAATAATAAGAAGTCAAGGTGAGGAGATGTTGAGAAATACAATCAGGAATGCGCCCTCCTCCATCGCCAGCACAACCGCCACTACCAACGACCTCACTACCAACGCCAACAACGCCATCACCACCAAGAAGAACGGCAACGACAACGGTGACAAAAAAAACGCAAATGCTGCTCGTCCAAGCACAAGCATTGGCTCAGTCAGTAGTATCGATAACTCATCCGCAGTCAAACCTTCTCCCATCTCATCAGAATCATACAGCATCACCAATCCCGATTTTCTCTTGGATGACAACATTGATTTCCTTGGCGGTCCGCCGGTTCTTATGACATCGGATCTATTCAACGAGGATTGGGAATCCTTATTCCCAGATTACATTTTCCATTCAAAGAATTGAGAGCAAAGACTTTTTACTTTTTTTTTTCTTTTTACAACTCAGTTGTGATAATTTAGGTACGTATATGTAAAAATAAAAAGAAAAAGAATTACCTCTTAATTTTTCTTTTTTTTTTTTTTTTTTTTATTCTTTAACCATCGTTTACTTTAGAAGAAGCTTCAGCTTGTTTAACCAAGTTTTCTGGAGCGTCAAACGTATCCAATTTGATTTCAACTAATCTAATCTTGTCATTGACGGCAAAGGCATCGTCTTTAAACAATTTTTCAATCTCGCCAATCTTGCCCACGGTGAAAGTTTCAAACTCGGTAGCTTTAAATGTCTTTAACAAATCAGTGTATGCCCATTCCTGGATCGCGTTATAACCAGCTTCTCTTCCATGAATCAATCTCTCAATGGTGAACCCGCTATTATTCAACACGAAAATGTAAATCTTGTTTTTATTCCTCACCATGGTTGAGATTTCCTGCACCGTCAATTGCAAGGAGCCATCACCCACAAACAAGATGACTCTTCTTGTAGGGTCAACTTCTTCCGCGGCAATGACTGCACCTGCAGCTGAACCGACCGAGTAACCAATGGACCCCCACAAGACTTGCGATATTCCAATGACATTCTTGGGGAATTTCGTTTGAATGATTCCAAAGTTGGAAGTACCGGTTTCAGTGACGATAACGTCACCCTCTTTCAACCAAGAACCCAAGTTCGACCAGAGCCAAGCCTGGGTGATCTTATGTTCTTGGGGCAATTTGACTGGTTGTATCAAGTCCAATGACGTTTGGAATGGTTTATAGTCAGCAGTAAGCTTCTTCAACTCGGGTGATGCAACCAATTTACCAATTAACTCCTTCATTCTAATCTTGGGGTATTGGGCATTTCTAATCTTGGTGTAATCGGAATGGAACTCGACAACTTTGGAGTTGGGAAGTGAATATGAAAAAGAGCCCGTGTTGAAATCAGACAAGACGGCTCCAAATGACAAGACCAAGTCGGCGCTTTCAACCAACTCCTTGGATCTAGGGTAGGACAAATCGCCAAGATAAACACCAATATATCTTGGGTCATTCTCATCGATATCTCTTGAACCTTTCGACATTGGAGTACAAGCAAAGTTAAAGTTGGTCAACTGGATGAATTTGTTTGCCTCATAAGTGGCATTGTGTCTACCGCAACAAGCATCAACAATGATGACTGGTCTCTTGGCTTTCCCAATCATGGAGAGAATCTCAGAAACCACTTCGTCTTGCACCTCGACGTTATTAGGTGGCGGAGTCAACTTCAATGGCTTATCCAATTCGCTTTTTGGCACTTTCAAATTAAAGAAATTAGATGGGAATGCCAAGTATGTAGGTCTTTGGTTAATAAATGCCGACTCGATAACTCTGTCAATTTCAGCAGTTGCGGTAGCAGGATCCGACAAGGCCAGGGTGGTGGCACTAATGAAGGAGGAAATTTTACCAAAGACGGTGAAATCACCGTTTCCCAAAGTATGATGCAACAACAACTCCTTCTTTTGCGAATCGGTAGATGGAACTCCAACAACATGAAGCAAGCCCACATGTTCGGAATAAGCACCAGCGATAGCGTTGATGGCCGATAACTCACCCACACCAAAAGTGGTAACGACACAACCAATTGAAGATCCATCTGAAGTAAAGCCATTCTTGACACGTGAATACCCATCAGCTGAATAACCTGCGTTTAATTCATTGACACTTCCGACCCACTTCATGCCTGGAACATCGTCGATCTTGTCCAACAAGACCAAATTGAAGTCCCCTGGAACTCCAAAGATGTTCTTCATGCTGATTGGTGGTTGGTTTAACCTCTCGAACAAATATTGTCCTAATGTGATTTCTTCTCCTGACATTGCAAACTAACAAATCAATTGATAGGGGGAAGGGACGGGGACGGGGATGGAGAAGAACTTGTTTGTTGATGTCGGTGAAAATGGTCAATTGGTGTTTTTGAGAGGATTACAGATAAATCGAGGGGGTTTATATATATATAGCAAGCCGGATTGCACACAGCACGGGGGCCTAAATATTTGATAGATTTTTTATCCTTTCAATTGCTGTGGTAGAAGGAGCTTGCTACTCCGACGATTCAACTAGTTTTTTTTTTTTTTTTTGTCTTTTGTTCTTTAAATTGGTTTTTGATTTTGCAGATTCGGGTTAGATAAACCATGGAGATCTCTATGTTCAGGAACAGGCTCTATTGGCCATGTCTTTCAGGGTCGGTGTCGATATCAGTTCCTAACGAGAGCAAACGGAATAACTCTGAAAAGCCCCCTAAAAATTTTCCGAGAATATTCGTCCCAATTTGCAGCAAAGTTTTTTTTTTTTCTTTTATTTATTTCCGAACAAAACTGCAAAAAACAAAACAAAAAAGAGAGCAGGAACAAGACTGTTGAGATATGGCCAGTTCTTTCCCACACATTTCGAGTGTTGCATATATATACAGATTATAAGTTTCTGCAGCGTAAGTTAAAATTGAAAAAAGAAAACCCAAGTACCATGAGACTGTTGGGTCGTGAGAGTAAAGTTGTGAAGTACACTTTATCGTGAACTGTTCCAAGCAGATCGGGGCACATAGCCAGGTAGGAAACTCATTTCAACATAACGCAGCAGCGATGGTAGAGTCAAGAAGATAGTGGTTAGATATGCAATCTTGTGGCTCCAAATTGAAGAAAAAAAATGATTTCGCCCAGGATCGAACTGGGGACGTTCTGCGTGTTAAGCAGATGCCATAACCGACTAGACCACGAAACCTGTTTTCTTGCAGCAAGAGAGCTTGCTGTTGAAACCTGTAGACTAGTATCAATACTCGTGGCCTTTTGCCTCAAAGCTATCGCCGCTTGATTGCTTATAACAACTAGGCGCATTGAATGTTCAAACTAATCCATTTCTAACCACATGCTCACCTAATTTTTGCAGCGAAAAAGAGATTTACTCACCTCTAGCCTACTCTGTACGCATTGGACAGGTCATTGGATTTAGGTCACTGTGTATATATTTAATCACACTACGACAGGCAATGCACGTGCTTATTAACTATGAGCTTGAAAGAGTTTAACCCAACTCGGACGAATTTTCAACTGAAAATGTTCTTGCAAAAAAGCCGCCAAATACCGCTTAATATTCCGCACGGTTGAACCATCGCCAAAGTCCCCTCAAACTTTCTGTTAGACAAGACTATACTTCAAACAAGTGTGTAATCACATTAAGATATTTGTTGGTGAATTAAACAAAAAATGGGAGTCATTAAAGTCTAACGTAATATAGTACGGCTACGAGGACTGACAACCTCTCAAAACCTCCCTAATCTCCTGCGCTGAGAGAGAAATTGCATTCACGACACCAGTGGAATACTCTCAAAAAAAAAAAATCTCGTTTATTACTTTCTATCATTTAGGCACTTTCATTCCAGATGGATTCTTCAACAAAGTAGAACCACGAGAATGCGTTCCAACTACTAACGACGCCAACAGCACAGTATACACTGTAAATCATCAAGTTTAAGAATTCGAATTTCTTCAAAATCGGGTACTTGTTTTTAAAAATGTCATTGATGGTTGTGACAGTTAAAATAGCAATGAATAGCAAGATGTACCCATTAACCATTCTATCAACTAGCCCGCTCCCGTCTGTAGACTTGGGCACTCTGACAACTTTTCTGAAATTAAAGTAAAAAATAATGTACCATAGGAAAGTGTACAGCACTTTAAGCAACCACTCATTTGAAGTGAAAATGAGTGGGAACAAGGACCCATAGCCGCAAGCAACTAGTAAGTTGTAAGCTGGCAACAATTTCTGATCCCGTGCCACTATCAATGTCATGGGGAAAATAACCAACAAGATTGCCTTTTCATGGACATGCCATCCAAATAGGAAAGAAGCAAAGCCACACAACGTGATTGCGCCAACAAATCTTCTATAAGTTGGCTGCAAGAAAAGAGGAATCAACGCCATGACTTGGTAAAACAATGTCAACAAAAAAGTAAGTCTCGGCGTTATCTTGGGCAAGATGAAAAATTCAATATCTCCGACTATTCCCCTGGTGGAGGTGCGCAACAAATCTTCATTACCCAACAACACGGGGTCAAACTGGAAAATTCCTTGCAAAATCAAGCGAGATACAGGGACACGTTTGTAAAGTTGGATGAAAGCTCGGTCAAAGAATGAATATAGTGCCCACATGTTTGGTGCCCAGTAAGCATGGGTCAATCCACGACTGAATGGGAAAAGTCTCTCTAGCATCTCGGGCAACGTATTGTAAAAAGGGACCAACGCAACAGTAAAAACGGAAATAACCACAACCGCAAGCTTCATAAGGTTCTTCCACTGTATGAGGTGCACCAAATTAACAATTAAACTTTGCTGCTTCTTCTTCTTCTGCTTCTTCCCTCCCCAGTGAAGATTCAAACAGTAGGCTCGAAGCAAAAAAACAAATACCGCTGGAGCCAAGTACAAGTAGATGTGCTTGAAACAAAGCAACACGGCAAACCAGAACCCGCACCAGAGATACTTTTGCAATCTGGCACTGTTTAAGCAAAGCAACAAGATTCCATACATCATTCCATTGTATTGGAAATGAACGTGGTCAATCAACAACAACCCTGGCGACAAGGCAAGACTTGCAGTTGCAACATACATCCGTTTCTTCATGGACAAGCTCGACGAGGTATCAATGATCCATTGGAGCGCGATAAAGAGCACAAGTTCACTCAAGATGACCGTGAGCCTTTGGAAATAAATCGTGGGTAATCCATACTGGCCAACTTCAACTATATCCAAACATCCATCCTGCTTAACAACAGAAGGCACAAACTGGGACAAGCCCCATTCAAAAAATGCAAAAAAGGGAGGGTAGTCTAGCGTCCATTGCGACGTCTTCTCAACATACCACTTTGAGATTGGCAAGTTGTGTGTTATTGCAAGCCAGTTCCTATGCACGTCAAAGTCCGTCGAGTGGTATCCCACCATAAGTAAGAGTTTGAGTGCAAGAGACACTACCCATATGTTTCGAAGTGTATATGGCCTGTCATTTTTACTGTCACTGTGTTGCTGCTGGTGAATGGACTGGGTGGATTTGGTGGACATTGATGATATATCCAGATACCTTTGAAATATTCGGGAGTGTGTTCTTTTTGCAAAAAAAATATATACAAGTGTGGTCTGCATTTGCGCTTCTCTACATTTGAAGCGCGCTCGCCACGCGGAAAGTTTACCAGGTGTTGGTGAGCTTTATACGCTACATGCCGTTGCAGGCTTTTGTTCAAACAGTTTTCAATCATGAGCTATTCATCAAATTCATAAAAAACATATACATTTCTTTTTTTTTTTGTTTCATTTTTTTTTTTTTTTTACCATTTCAACTCTTCCAAAATTTTGTCCTTTTTATTAATCACCAGCCTCATCTCCTGCTCTGTCTTTACTTTGTTGAAGTACACTGTACAGTCCCTGTTGGTACAATTGTTTGTGTATTGCGGCATAGAGCCACCAGGTAAGAATATGCCATGGACGCAATTCTTGCACGTATTCTCATGAGCAACTAGTTTCTGCTGCGAGCTTTTGCAAGTCATCATGAGATCTGTTGCTAGTTGTTGAGGATCATGTGAACATTTCAGACAAATGTACTGACTACCATCTAGCCTGCTCCCGCAGACTAGACAAGAATCGTTATACGGATTCGTGAGGTTATTCTTGGTCATCTTGGGCATCTGGTTGTACCAGCCGCGAACATCCGCCCCCATTAAATTAAAGATTCTCTCCAAAGGCGGGATTAGCACTCGCGTAATATAATACTCGTAATCGAGCATCAATGGTTTTATCGTACTGAAAGAACTTATGAAATCTTCAGGGAACATCACACGGTCTTTGATTCTGGTCTTTGTCGGGTCTCGAACTACAACATAGGGGATCCGCTCCTTGTACTGGGGCTCTTTTCTTGGATCCTCTTCGACGGCTTTGCTCGCCAACAACGCACCAGGTGGCAAATAACGCTCATCCTTGTAAGCTCCATACTTGACCGCTTTCGCAAAACAGAAGTCATTGATTGATATCTTGTTGGTCATTATTTTGTAAAACTGCTTCAACGTGTAATTCTTAACCTTGGACAAGTTCTGGGTTTCAAACAAAATTCTCAACGCCTTTTCAGTGACTTTTTGCTGAGCAGGTATACCATCCCTTCGCACGGTTTCGATACCTTTGGCGTCAAACTTTGGCATCTCCTGGGTTTCGGATTCAAACGAGTAGCCAACATATCTTTTCTTGGCCAACAAGACACATGGGTGGTATACTTTTTCAAATTGGAGCTTAATAGGGTCGGGAAAATAATCGGTTACAATTTTGGCAATTTCTCGACCCAGCTTGAATGCTTCGGCTTTCGATTTCCCAGGAAAATAGACAAACAACGAGTCTGTATCCCCATAAACAACTTTTGCTCCGTGGCCGCCATTTTCAATCAACTCAACGGACTTTTCCAAAATCTCTCTCCCGCTTGAAACAATTGCATCGGCAATGTCTGGATTGGGCATCCTCCCGCTGAACGTGGCAGAAGCGTAGCCATAAGTAACATTAGCAATCAATTTCAATGCCGTCTGCCTCGAATTGTACAATTTTTTCAACTCTGTGTCATCTCCAAATAATTTCATCACGTGTTTTGTTTTCAAACGGATATTTAAAATCTCTTCCAACATCTTTGCCAACACCGACTTGCGAACTGAACTTTTGACAAAGGCAAAACCGTTTGGCGAGACATTAATGGCATCGTCATTTTTCAACAAATCAATGATACCCGATGGTAAGTTCAAGTTCTTCAAGTACCCGATATTGTTCTTGTTCGACTTGAAGTTGTGCAATTTGCCAATTATTGTGGAAAAGCAGTAGTTGTAGGCAATCATGATCGAAGGGTACAAGGATTGGAAATCCAAAACCACCAAAGGCGATTTGTAAAAATTGGATCTTGGCTCCATCACTAGTGGAATGCATTCAATGGGTCTCATTTCATGAACTTGGTACTTGGAAGGGGAGTTCAACAACAAGTTCTCCAGCTTTGTGATCCGTGCCAAAATAGACTCAACTTTGTACTGTGAACCACGATAAAAATTGGAGTTGAATTCGATTCCAATCAACCTCGAATGCTCCACGTTTCTCGTAATCAACTCCTGAACTTCTATAATCTTCAAAGTCAATCGAACCCGCTCGACAAAGTACGAGATAACCACATACAAGTTTTGGAAGTTATCACTTTGAATCCACAGCGAGAGCTGATGGGGCAGGTACCTTGGCAATGAACGGTGCAACAAATGGTAACAAACATTCTCCAAAGTATAGCTTGTGAGAGCCATGTCCGACTTTAAAATTCTCCACACATTCAAGACATGCCTGCCATTTATTTCAATGTTGGCCGTGTGTGTATACCCCCACTTGTCACCCATCTTTCCATTACTCCTATGCGATCCCCTGCTTAGGTCACTCAAGATGTTGGTGTCAAAGACTCCTCTACATCGCTCAACAATGTAACCCCAAGAGAGGGCGTTTACTTCATACCCTGACAAAATATCTGGATCAAAAATTTCAACGAGCTCAACGAGCCTTGCCACCATTTTTTGCTCGTCTTCAAAAATGTCAATGTGCTGTCCAAGCAATTTCCCCAACCGTTGGAGGAGGTCCACTTTCAACTTTTGATTGTTGTAAACCAACACTCCCGACCTGTAATTAAAACTGTCAAACATGCCGTTGGCGTCATCAAAGGAATAAAAGATGAAAATGATTGGATCACGCAAAGGGTCAACTGAAAGTTTCGAATTTGGAGGGTTCGCGTGTATCTCCATGTGGAAGCAAGTTAGGTAATTGAATTCGTCTGGCTTCCTGGCAACCTTTTCCGAGTTGTAACTATACTTGAAATCATTCCATTGGGTTGTACCAACCTCGATCTGAGACCTATAGCGTTGCTGCTTTTTTATATTTTTTGCCTCTTCCTCCACGAGCCAAGATGTGATGGCCTTTTTAGATGGCGCAGTAGGGAGATATTGCCAAGTCGCGACTCTGTCCATAGTGGGGACACTCTTTGGTGGCTCCAAGTCTTCCAGACGAATCAAATTTATAGTCGGTATAGTCAGCTTATTCTTTACTGGAGGTTTTATCTTCTGGTTGGCAAAAATAAAAGGCCTGCTAGGAAGGTCATCGGCCATATAGTAAAACGGATCGGTATAGTTAATCTCCGAAGTTCCCGAGGACTCAAACACACTTTTGCAGTTTCCTTTTCTCAACTCAAAGGGGACCTTTACATTGTACATATTGGGTCCAATTTCCAAGTTTTTTAAAATCGGGAATGTATTTGACGTTGGGTTTGGCGTTGATAAAAAGTTGTCCAACGAGGACATCAAATCGCTTGCATCGCTTGTGTTCTTGCGGGTTTCGATTTGGCTCTTGGCTTGCGTCATTGCCATTGTCATTGTCATTGACCTCACGACTGCCGCATCAAACTCTTCTGCCGACTCGTAGTCTTTCATTTCGTCCTCATCATTGTTTCCAGGAAGGGTCAGCTCGTCGGTCAAGTTAAGTTGAGAGGATGGACTCACTGAATTGTCGTGTTTCTTGATACAAGACGGTAACGGTTCGGGAGTAGTGCCCTCGTCTGTTGAAGCTCTAAGCACGTCAGGATTTGGATGTTTTTGCTCATCCACTCCGTTGTTAGCATCCACTCTGTTGTTAGCATCCACATCTTCATCAGCATCCTCATCAGCATCCTCATCGGAAACCTCTTCTACATCCTCACCCTCATCCTCACCCTCATCCTCATCCTCATCCTCAACCGATTCCAACTCCATTTCTTCGCTGTCCTTTTCTCCGTCGCTCTCTAGCAAAGGCAAGTTCATTTCAAATTGCTGTGAACCATTTTGCAATGGTGAAGAAGCCAAGCTTTTATGACGCTGCAGCAATTTAAATATGTCGTTATACTCACCCCAGATTAAAATGTCATCACCAAATATCATCCTATGTTTGTGCAACTGATGTCTCTTTTCAATATCAACCAAGTTGAAAGACGTAGGAAATTCATTTATGATACCAATTTTGTCACTTTTGCTGCTTTTTATAACCTTGCTTGCAAAATTGCCAAAATCGTACTTCAGCTCCCCATTTACAAAAATCATAAACTCCAACAACTCATCTAGCTGGCCCTGATTTGACCACTTGGTGGTGCCATTACCGAAATAGCTTCTCGTTGACGATTCCAAAACGTCAACCGAAACGTCATAGGTGGAATTTTTCAAACGACACTGGTACTTTAAATCATTGTAAATGTGTTTCAAAGAGGAGAGATAGATTTTGGGGCTTCCATCAAGTTCGTGCTTGTAACCGTGTTTTGGAAATCCAAATAATTCGAGATCCGCTTTGTAACTTTTAAAATTCTCTCTTTCAGTGAAATCATCATGTAACTCCCTCGGTGTAAGCCAGCTTCGGTTGATTATTCCATTCGTTGTAATGTCCACTTCCAACATTGATTTCCCCATCCTTTTAAAACTTTGGTAATTACCGCCATCGACAAGCACATTGTCAGGTAGAATAAACTTGCCTAGAAACTTTGTTAGTGACAGTAGCTGAGCCGGTGTGTAGACATTTTTCAATGTCTCTGTGAATATCGGAGTTCTAAAGTATAACGCACGCGTTTGAGGTCCAAATCCAGCGGCATCTCGATCCACATACAACCATCCACAACCAAATAGATTGTAATCCGTCAAGAATTGGAGGAGAAAAGGGATATGGACCTCATAAGTGTATGAATAAGATGGTTTTTTGTTGCTCTTCTTTTCCTCTTTTACCTCCTCCTCCTCCTCCTCCTGCTGCAATGTTACAGGCAGCGACACCTTGTTAAAGTCAACCAAGCTAATCTTGTTTTCTTGAAACATCCTTGCAAGCCGGTTTTTGTACAAGGGCGAGAGCAACGATATCTTGTAACATAGCTTATACCCCAATTGAAACCCATAGATTGGAACTGCTTTACAAATTGAAACGTTTGCAATGTATCTGCGGAGTTTAGCATTTCTCAATGAGCTAGTTGTCTGTACTCGTACCTCTGCTTCTGCTTCTGCTTCTTCCGCGTCTTCTTCCGCGTCTTCTTCCAACTCCAACTCTTGCTCCTCGGTGCCCTTACGACCTCGGCGCTTCTTGAACGAAGCCCTCATCACATTCTCGAGAAACTCGATCACCTCATTTATATACTCTGGACTCTGCAATTTCTCATAATCTGTATCCTGGCAGTCCACATAAAAGTAGGGGTAGAAATTATGAACGTGAATGATTATATTGAAAACTGACAACGACGACGCGGCGGCGGCCGCGGCGGCGGAGGCTCCTGCACTCTCACCAATCTTGCACTTCTTTCTAGCCAGGTTAGTATGCTGTTTGTTTTCATGTCCAACCGATACTGACCCGTAGATTCTGATGACGGGGACCTGAGAAACTTTCGTATAGAGTTGATCAAGCTTTGAGGGATAAGACTGATACGTATCGTAATCGTTGATCTGGATCTTCAAAGTCGATAACGACGCGTCATGAGTTGACCATTCGATGGAGCTAACGTCAGAAGTCACGTTTGCTGTCGGATCATTGCTGACGTTCATAGAATGCACATTGTTTTCTTTTTCGACTGTTGGATGCCTTGAATTCTGGTGTTTGAAGTAACCACAAATTGCTTGTGGCAAAATCTGTTGTAAAATATATCTCTAGGTGGTTTGAAAAGGAGAGAAGAGAAACAAACCAAAAAAAATCAAGAAACCCAATTGTGCTGCAAAACTTGACATTTGACACATTTTCGCGGGGCTTGTTCCAAATGAAGATGTGCACATGAGTGTAGAGAAGCCCTGAGTATATAAGAATACACCGTAGCTTGGACCATGTCGAAGCCATTCGAAGTAGATAACAGGGGGGGTTTCGCTTCTTGGACTCGTGAGGGCAAGGCCGAGGGAAGCGGGTCAAAGGTCTGTCTAAGATGGATTATTAGCCCAGGGCCTGCAGCAAGACTCTTGATTTTACAGCACCAACCCCTCTTCTCCTCCCCATCCATTCCCGAGAGTTTCAAGTTATCCAGCTCAAGTTTGTTTACCCACACCTGCACGGGTGGTGTGCCAAACCAATATGCTGTCACACTGTCAGCAGCCGCGACGCAAGAGAAAGCATGTTTTGAGAGAGATTCTAGCTCCGAGGCGGGCCACGGAGTTCGGACCATCAAATGCTTCACCTCGAGTGCTGTCGTCCGTGAAAATAGCGAGCAAAAATACAAGAATAAAAAAAAAAGACCAGCTAGCCGTCAATACTGAATGATATATGTAGACAGGCGGGTTAGCATTGAAATCATAGCCACCGCATGGACATCCCATCTTGATTTGGAAATTCGGATTTAGTGGCCTGTTGCATTTGCTGTGTGTATGGAAAGGAAAAAAAAAAAACCAAAAAAAAAAAAGACTAACAAACTGGGCAATGAATTAAGCGGAAGGAACTTGTTCAGTTGCTACTCATTACGAGAGTTTGTTCTTCTACAGTCACAAGCTCAAAAGATGGAGATAGTGTGTACATGAGGGGGGGGGAAAGGAGTTCACTAGTATTTTCTTTTTTTTTCTTTTTTTTAAGCTTGCATTGCACCAAGGCGCTTCTTGACAGTAGTTTTTATATGAAGGAACCTTTTTTGCAACAATAAGGCTAGTAAAACATCGACGAGCGAAAATTTTGGGCTCCGTGTGGAAAAGAAGAGATATCGTGCGTCAAAGGATCATAATTGCAGGGTTTACTACCGGTATTCCGTTGATTATACTCACACCGGGTTGGTTATGGGGGGGGGGGGGGGAATTTAACTGCAAGTTGCGAAAAAGTTATCAATCTTCTTGCCTTTTTTTTTATTGGCAGATGAGAAGGACGAGATATCAAAGTTTGCGCTTCTCAGCAGTGGATCTTCAATGTTAGTGAGCAATTTTTGCGAGAAGAAGGAGAAGAAGAACCAAATTGAATCTCAGACTGTAGGGTCTGGCGTACCAGCGAGAGGATCTTTTGGCACAATAACGGTGCAAATGGCTTTCTGAAGCACATTTTTTGACTTTTTTATTTTTTCATTTTTTACCGAGAGACGGCAACAACAGTGACGGTATCGAAATGAATTCCAACTGTTGACAAAGCGGAATTGTTGTTGAACCTTTGAGTTGAAGGTTCAATAATTTTTTTTTTTTTTCATTCAAAAGAGAAACCAAAGAAGCAAAAAAAAAGAATTCAATAACCACACAGTCTGTTAAGTAGGAGAGACGGAGACAGAGAGACGGAGACAGAGAGAAACGGAGAGTGTTATACTGTATTCTACTCACATCTAAAGTTTATCAGGTCAAATTTCATTCATTTTCAATCAATCGCACATTGACAGTTCAACATAACAACACAACAGCACAGCAGCACAGCAGCACAACACAGCACAGCGCAACAGCAAAATACCGAGCCCAACCTCCGCTTCTTCTTCTCCAGTGAAAAAAAAGATCATCTATTATAAGGGGAGAAGAGGAGTAAGCAGCACAAGAGAGATTTGTTTTTTTCATCATCTATTCAGAGAGATACATATATATATATCCTATACATTATCTATTCATCTAGGACTGCATTATCGTCTTTTGATAACAACTTTTCAAGAAAGGCAATACTGTCGATTCATCATTAGTACTACTACTACCACAACTAGGAGTACACCAGAGACTACTCCTGGTACCTTAAATTTCTACACTACGGAAAGTTTATTTAGCCTTTGCTAAGAAAATTTACATGCCTACAAATTAAGTTATCCATCAAAGTACCAATATCAAACCCATATTCAAGTTTTATCGTCGCTCCTTAAAAAAACACCTAGTCTCTTTTTTTTCTATTTTCCATTCAATTATCATTTTTCGAGTTCCATTTCCCATTTCCCATTTTCCATTTTTTTTCATAGCAATTTTCTGTTCTACGAATCCATTGATCCATTCTTACAGTCACCATGTCATCGCATGTCCAGGAAAATGAAGATCACAATGTATCTCAGGTTGATGACAAGTTGCAGAACCTAAATCTAAAGAACCAGGCATCGCCCGATGCCGAAGCCAATAACCATTTGCAACCCAAGAGTGGTGGTGGCCCGCCACTTGCTTCTCCACCGATTCACGCATCGTCTGTATCGACGCCAACGCATACGCCGCTAAATAGTGACATCCAGGCCAGGTTAATGGCGTTTCAACAGAGAAGGTCGAAACCGGCGTCGGAGCCCGTCCATGTGTTTAATCCACTGCAGTCAACGCAACAGGGTCCTGCTGCGAGAGGACCTCCGCCTCCACACCATAACCCCGTGTCAAGCAGTGACTCGTTATTGGAGACGGTGGGACACCAGAACAAGTTGGGCGTCGAGTCCTTGCAATCGTCAACCATGGATATGGTAAAGGCACCTACTACTCCCAGCAGTGCTGCTAGTTCCAGGCTCAGCCAGAATTCTTCAATTACTCCTCCTAATTCAGATTTGCCCAACAGAGGAGGAGGAGTTGGAGGAGGCTTCCCCAGGCTCAATCTCAATGCAAACGGAACACCAACGCAAGAGTTGGGCAAGAAACCCTCTTTATCTCAAAGAAGAGGAATGAAGTTGAATACCAGTGCCATGCCACTAGGTAGCCCTTCAAACACTCCGCCATCATCGTCGTCGTCACCAAATTTACTCAATCCACCAATAAAATTGAACACATCCGCGATAAAATCGCCAGGCGAAGAGCAAAATTCACCATTTGCACTATCTATGGGAAAGCAGTTTGGAACCACAAATGAACTCTCAAGAAGATTATCCGAGAGGAAAAAGAAGCCCAATTTCAAGTTAAATTTGGACGACCTGGGCAGCGGAATGCCCTCTAGGAACAACAGTTTGAGCAAAACGACAACATCTTCCTCGAGCGACAGCAATCATGACTTTGGCAACCAGGCGTCCAAGAGCGATGGGCAATTGCAGGGCTTGTTTGCCAACTACTCGAAATACATTGACATCAAGTCTGGTCAGTTAAACTTTGCCGGAAAGGCCTCTTTGCATTCGAAAGGTATCGATTTCCTGTCGGGATCGTCATTCAGGATATCTCTCGACGAGTTTGAGTACTTGGAAGAGCTCGGTAGAGGTAACTACGGATCAGTACTGAAAGTCTTGCATAAACCAACGGGGGTCTTGATGGCGATGAAGGAAGTCAGATTGGAACTCGATGAAACCAAATTCACTCAGATTTTGATGGAATTGGACATTTTGCATAAATGCAACTCACCATACATTGTGGATTTCTACGGCGCATTCTTTGTTGAAGGTGCAGTTTACATGTGTATCGAGTACATGGATGGAGGCTCTTTAGACCAAATATTTGGCAACAACATTGGAGTCAAGGACGAAGCGGTGTTGGCGTACATCACCGAGTCGGTGATTCGAGGCTTGAAGGAGTTGAAAGATGTCCACAATATCATCCATCGTGACGTGAAACCAACCAACATCTTGGTCAACTCTGCAGGGAAAGTCAAACTCTGCGATTTTGGAGTCTCAGGTAACTTGGTTGCATCCATGGCCAAGACAAACATTGGATGCCAGTCCTATATGGCACCAGAAAGGATCAAGACTACGAGGCCAGACGATGCGACATACTCTGTCCAGTCAGATATTTGGTCATTAGGATTAACCATCTTGGAAATAGCATGCGGCCATTACCCTTATCCACCAGAAACATTTGGCAACATTTTTTCACAATTGAGTGCCATTGTTGATGGCGAGCCGCCAAAATTGGACTCGGCGATCTTCTCAAAAGAGGCCCAGTTTTTCGTCAAGACGTGTCTCAACAAGAACCCCGACCTTCGGCCCGCTTATGGGTCGTTGTTGCAAAACCCGTGGTTGGTGAGCTACAGAGGAAAAGAGACAAACCTCGATCAAATCGTGCAAAAGAGACTCGGCGAATTGAAGGAAGATAAGAAGAGCTCCTCATCTACGTCGACACGAAACGCGGCAAGTATACCGCCCCAGGCTGCAAAAGCCGAAAGCGTCAACTCCTTGTTGAAAAACAAGGTCAGGGCTCCTGCATTGCACAGAGGAGGTCTACAATCAGTGAATACAAATTTTCTCAATCGATAACGACATGATTCAGAAAAGAATCGAATGAAAGGAAAAAAAAAAAAAAGAAAGAAAAGTGAAGAAGAAAAACAACATGAAATCAACTTACGAACTTGTTACAGAATTGCATTCTCTTGATTTTTTTTTTTTCCAAATTTTATAGACAGAGTAATGAATATTATCAAACAAAAATTGACATTTATTCTTTTTCTTTACGATTAGAGCATCTTGGACATGAATGGTCCGTCTAACTCATAGCCCAATTTCGCATAGTAGTTCCTCACACCCACACCGGAAATGACACTAATCTTCTCCGAGCCGTGCTCTTCCTTTGCTATGCGAGCAGCTTCTTCCATCAACAACGTTCCGAAACCTTGGTGCTGGAATTTTCGCGGGTCTCTCGAATGCAACGGCACAACAGATCCGTAAACGTGCAACTCTCGCACGATGGAAGTTTGCTGTTTAGTGAATTCTTTCCTATAAGTGTATTTCTTACTGGCTTTGCGCAACCTCAAGAGACCAATCAAGATATCCTGCTTGGGGTCCTCGTAACTTAAAAATGTTTCCCATCCACCGTTGGCGTAATAATCTCTCCGGATCAACTCCACTTGGTCGGGGACAACCTTGTGGTGGACTTCCTGGATTCCAACTTCTCGAGTCCGCACGTCCCTGCACGAGGTGCCAAAGTCTTTCATTCTTGCCAACGCCAATTCTCTCAAATTACCATTCTCGACACCGGAGGTCACGAGGGGCATGGGGATGTCTCTTTGCACACGGTAGATACGAGTCCAGGGGGGCACCAACGCCAAGATCCTTGCTACGAGATCAATCAACGCGTTGGCGTTGTACGATTTGTAAAGCCCCTGTTTCCACAACTCGTATAACCCGGTACCCCGGATAACCAAGGTGGGGTACAATTTCAAGCCATCGGTTCTGAAGTCGGGGTTTTCGAAATATTCTTTGAACTGCTCCAAGTCTCGCTCCATTCCCACGTTGGGCAAGTCGGGCATCATGTGGCTCACGACTTTATAGCCAGCATCTTTCGCCACGGCAAACGTCTCACACACGGACTTGACAGTGTGGCCGCGATTGGTGTCTCTCGCAACGTCTTCATATACAGACTGCACCCCGATCTCCAATCTGGTGCATCCGTATTTTAACATATCGCTCAAGTGCGTCTCGGTGCAATAATCGGGCCGAGTCTCAATGGTGATACCAACGCACTTGGTCTGCGACTGTTGGGAAAACTCAATAGCTTCGTCAATGTTTTTACCGTTGAACCCAGTGAGGGCGTTGTGGAGTTGGGTTATAAAGTTTTCACGATAGTCTATGGGTAACGACATAAACGTACCGCCCATGATGATGTACTCCACCTTGTCGATCGAATGGCCCAATTTCCTCAACTGGTCAACACGCCCTCTGGCTTGCTCGTAGGGGTCGTATCGAGCGCGAATGGCTCTCATTGACGTGGGCTCGTACCCCGTATATGACTGAGTCGAGTACTCAAAGTCGGAATCGGGGCCACCGGGACAATACACGCAAATGTTGCCCGTGTAAGCGATGTGGGGACAGCGATGCGGTTTGCACATCACCGCCACCACTGCAATACCGGAGGCCGTACGCACCGGCTTGGCTTTAAGCTTTGGTATGAGGTATTTCTTGTATTGGTCTGGGATCGACGAAATGATATCTGTGAGTCTTGGTTGGCTCTTGAGCTTGTGCTTCTTGGCGTATCTGATGATTAAACCATTGAGATTGATGTCTCTGGAGGATTTGAGAGATGCCACTAGATCTAGCGAGATATCGGCGCAGCATTGTATGAATCTTTCTTTTTCTGGAACTTGCTTGGTTTTATTTTGAGAGGGCATTTTGATGGAGGTGAAAGCTGGGGGGAAGGGGGAAGCCTGGGCTCAAGTTTGGTGTTTGTCTTTGAGGGGTAGATAAGGCTTGAAGCTCATCATATAAGTCTTTTCTTTCCCCAAGATGACTCCCTCTGGTGTCAGTAGCCAAAGGAGAAGAGGTGAAAAATAAGCAATCGCAAGTGTCGCAATTTGATATCATGCGACATAGAAACACGACACTGGCAACCCACTCCAAAGGTGATGCTTTTTTTATCAAGATTTTTCAGACCTGCTTGATCCCGTTGCCAGAAAGGAGCTCTTAAGATTGCAATCAGTGCAAGCTCGAAGCTAAGAGAGGACCCCTCATTCCCGTCCGCCTCACCCCACAATCTGTACAAAATGATTGGTCTCCGGCAATCCACGAATCTAAGGCTTTGCCGTTTGTCAAGTCAACGAGCTTGGTTGGTCACGGCCCAACGGTTAAACTCCACCACCAGTACAAACAAACCCAAGCCCAAGCCCAAGAAGAAACCCAAGGCCATGAACATTGCCCGTGTGCCCATCTCCTACATTGGCGTAATGACAGACCACTACACGCCGCCAAAGCTCCGCTCCGTGCCTCTTAAATCGTGGCCGCGCGTCATCCTCAACCGGTTCCTCGTGTTTGGGTTCAACACCTACAACGTGCTCAAATACAAGCGCGAGATCTCCAAGCCTTTGAAATTCAACGAGTGGAAAGACAAAGCTATCGAGCACTATGTACGTACAAACAAAGCCTTTGCTCAAGCGTGCACCAAAGCTGCATCGCCGCTTGAAGGTGGACCTTATGGCGGGCCTCAGGGCGTCGCTAATTTCTTGGCTTCAAAGTTGGACCAAGTCGGCGGCAAGCATTTGATAGACGCGTTGAGTGCTAGAGCATCGACGTTTGCCTCGCAGCAGAATATGCAAGTCGAGTGGAAGTTGGTAAGTATCGATAAAAACCCCAAGATCACGACGTTTAGCGCCATACCGGATGAAGACGGCATTGCCACCTATGTGCAATTCGTGATGAACTTGAAGACGACGCAGCAGATTTCGGTGAAGAACACCTCGACTGGTGAGGTTGTCCAGGAGCTGCAGACTAACGCTGATGATTATTTGGTTTATTCTATGAACCCTTGGGATGAGCGGATTTTGTTGGTGGGGAAGATTTTCGAGAGTGAGCCCGACAGAGGACTCAAGTCCGATATGGATGCGTTTGACACGCGCACGATGCAGAATTTCATCAATGAGGCGGGGGACATTTATCGTGATAAGCCGGCCAGTGCAGTTGAAAAGGTATAAATTTCCATTGGACAATTCCCATAGCATCTTGTAAATATAGAAAATTATCATAATTGACAAAAACATCCTTCTTTTCAAACGTTCTGTGTTGTACCCCATTTTTCTACTCTCTACAAAAGAAAAAAACCAAAAGGAATCTAACATCTAAAATCTAGAAAATCTATATCTAATCAAGATAGAATACAATTGAGACCACAATCCATGTAATCTCAAGCAAATCTTTTTCTTTTTCTTTTTCTTTTTTTTTTTGAGTTTTTACTTAATCCCACACCTGTGTATGCCCGGTGCAAAACCATAAAGCCAAAAATCCCTCCCTCTCCCCGCCAAAATCCGGTGAATATTCTTTTTTTTTTATACCCCGGGAAAAGGTTGAAATGAACAAAACTTGAATCGAAAATCTTTTGATCTTTTGAATCCTGATAAATAACCCCCTGCTCCCTGATACGTGTGTATAAATAAATATATGAAAAGAATTTTTTTTTTTTTTTTTTTTGATCTCTCCCGTGTTCTGAAATTTTAGTATATGCCCCGGTGCTATTCCATTAAAAACAAGTCGTCATGCTGCGTCAATTTGTCATCGCCTCTCGTGGCGAAGTCATTAGTTGGGTATCTCGAATTATCCCAGATATCCTTCATGTTGGGACGTATATTTAAAGTGCCGCTCTGGGACCTTGAGTCGCGACGTTGCAACTCCTGGGGCGTCAATATGACGTCAGCTAGTGAACTCGGCAAGAAATCCTCTTCAAATACACTTGCACCAACCATGGTTGCGACAAATTTATCGGCAACCTGCATCTCACGTCCATTTTGATGTTGATGTCCTTGTACTTGTCCTTGTCCTTGTCTTTGTTCTTCTTCTTCTTCATCATCATCGAGAATCACCGCGGAGCCAACTCCATCTTGAAGGTGATATTCTTGTAGGAAATTTGGATCCATTTGTGATTGAGATGTAGAATAACGTGAGCCAAAGGAAAACCTTGAAGTCGGAGTCACTGAAGTTGGGGTGGTGCCAGGTTGATATTGGCTCGACGATGAAAAAACTTGAGGAGGGGAACTTGAATTTGTAACCATGGGACTGTAAAAGCCAGTTGATAGTGACCTACTCAAACGAGGCTGAGAGAGATTGATTGGTTGTGAGTCTGCTGGTATTGGAGCAAATGCATTTCCATAATTGTTGACCCCATAGGAGTAAGATCCTCCACCTCCACCACTTACTCCACCATTCTGATGGAAATAATTCAGATTCAGTCTTTTATGCTGAATTTGATTTTGGATCTGATTTATGCCTTGTCTTGATTGTGGGCCGTTAGGTGAAGTGCCTTGAGGATCGAAAAATTGCCCGGCAACTGCATTTGGAAGGTGGTAGTTGTGTTGGTTGAATGAACCCGACCTGGCAAGGCTTTCTCTTTGCACGGCATTTAGTGAAATTGGCGTTTGACCTTGGCCCTGAGGTTGAGAAAATGACAGCAGTCTTTGACCAAAATGTTGTTGTTGTTGTTGTTGCTCACTTGAGTTAAAGTTAAACTTGGAGAAATTATGGTCAAGGGTGTGGTTGAGATTATGGTTATGGTTATGGTTATGGTTATGGTTTTGGTTTACACTTTGAAGAATTGTAGCTGCGCCAACCAGCGCAATTCTAGGATAAAGTCCACCATTAACACCACCAGCACCACCATTATCGTTGTTATTTAAGCTTAAACGTAAATCGTAATCGGGAGATGTGCCCGTTGGGTCATATTGAAGTTGAGATTGATAATTATTGGGTGACAGGCGCGAGGAGTAATGGCGATTTCGTTGGTATCCATTACCACCATGTGCATGTGCATGTGCATGTGCTTGAGGTCTTTGAGGTGCTTGAGGTGCTTGGGGCACTTGGAGTCCCTGGCCATTGCCGTTGGCAGTGGTATTCGGTAAGAAATTCTTGGGATTGACCCTAGTTCCATCGGGCAAATAATGAGCCAAGGCACACTTTAGCCCAAATTTGCAATTGCCCTTTAGGAAATACTTGCATGGTAGCTTATCAGCAGACAAGGCACCTTCGATATTATGGCTGAAAGGACAAGAATCGCCAGCTTGACACATGCCTTGTTTGAAAAACTTGCAGGGCACATGGCTTAGATTCTTGTTGTTGGTGGAACTTGATCCATTCGTCACAGGCACTGTACCTGGTGGACCGGTGTTTGGAGGCAACTGCGCACTAATCTCAGCAAAGTCAAAAGATTTTGCGGCCTGGTGTCTAGAAGTTGCAGTCATTGATATACCATTGGCCTCTCGTTTCTCAGACTTGACACCCAGGCCCAAAACCAGACTGGCAGGATCAACGTTGCTCTGTACTCTAAAAGTTTTGGCAAACTTGTCCTGTGGGTTTGAAAACGCCTCAAACTTGAAGTTTTCCGAATGGTTTTGATTTTGGTGATTTTGGTGATTTTGGTGGTGGTAATGGTGATAAGGGGCCGATCTCATTTTTTGTTTGTAGAAGCAGATTCTAGAAACGAATGCTTGGAAATCTTTTTGCAATCCGCCTTGATATCAATCAATCAATCCCCTCACATATAAGTATAGATCTAGGTATATCGATTCAGAACCCGCAACCTTTTCAAAAGTACTCTGGAAAAACGGAGTCAATGGCGAAGGGATTTCTGTTTGTTTTTAATACGATGGAAAAC
Organism: Lodderomyces beijingensis; assembly: GCF_963989305.1. Lineage (NCBI taxonomy): Eukaryota > Fungi > Ascomycota > Pichiomycetes > Serinales > Debaryomycetaceae > Lodderomyces > Lodderomyces beijingensis. The sequence goes on from NC_089973.1 coordinate 727,132, forward strand.
TGTGGATTCCTACCACCCCACGCCAATGGAACACAGTTTATGGAACAAGGCAAATAAAAATTAAAAAAAAATGGACGAATAACAAAGCGAGATTCGGGGGAGGATGCCTCTGGAGTTTTGCCAGGAAATGCCCAGGGCTGATTTGACGACACAGGGGGGACTAGATAGCTTGAGGCAGAAGTTAGTAGCTGGGAGGTAGAAAAAACGAAGAAAAAGAGGAGGAAGGAGATCTGAAGCAGTGGCGAACGGATAGAAGCACTGGGAGTCAAGTGTTTTAGAAAATTGGAGTTCAATCAGAAGCCAGTCGCTGCAGCATTAGCCCTGTCTGTTCCTCCTATTGTCCTTCTATTGTAAAACACTGATAAGAAACAAAGCAAGTGAGAGAGATAAGGGCTGTTTGCATATTAACCACACTCACTGGTTCACTTAGTCCACCTACTTCAACGTACTTTGCTGACTCACCCGCCCCACTGAGTTTCCACAGTGGGCGTTATTCAAGTGCCGGCTACACGCCAGTCGCTCTTTCCTTCTCTTTCCTTCTTTGTTTCTTCAAGTTGTTCTCGTTCCCCGTGTTGTATTGTAGTTATTGCCACTTTTCTCTGCACTTTCTTTGTTTCCAGCGCAGCAAGTGTGCCCTGTAGAGTCAGAAGACACGAAGTAAACCAAAACAACAACAAAACACCCTTGGTGCCCATCAAATCGAGTCAAATAATAATTGACAGGCGACAAGATACGAGTGTGAGGGGATTTTTCGCAACCTGGATCCAATCTGGATAGATTTTGCACGAGTGTGGTTTTGCAGCGACAGACGAGCCCACACGCCTCCAATGCCGTCACCTCCACTCTCTTGCCCTTTTCATGGGGTTATCTCGTTTACATTAACAAAGGCTAGCCTACAAGCACACTTGCGAAAGCACCCTCTTCTCTTCTTTTCTGGAAAAAGACGAAGGGTTAGTTGAGACTCGATTCAACCGGTGCCGTTGGTTGCAGTGCAACAACAACCGCGCACGTGACTTCAAAAAAACAAAAATTATACGACAACGACACAGGGGGCTCCGATCTGCACGGGGCGCCCAACCCGCCACGCCACTCGTCGCCATGGCTCAAGCAGTCAATCAACGGCAACTACGCGTGGGTCCAACCTTCCCCTCTCGTGTCTTTACATCTGGCTTTCTTTTTTATTTCGTACATTCTGAGTGCCGAACGGATCCATGTGTTGCTCTAGCCATTTTTTATGGAAATTGGGTGCTTTGGTTCCTGGTTCTTACCCCTAATTTGTACCAATTTAGCGAAGCAGGCTTGAAGAGAAGAGAAGTAGGGGGGCGAATTCTGATACGCGCGCGGGCCACCAGGGTGGGCTCTGACTTAACCAACCCTCAATATGCCCCCCCCATCTGTTGATGAAACTAGACCCACAAAAATACAAGAAAAATAGACCAAGAACGTGTTCAAATGTTAAGGGGCTACATTGATTGCAATTTGCATCTATCCTGCGAGTTAGTCGAAAAAAAAATCGTTCAATTTAATTATAACCCCTCAGCCTAACATTCTCCTTAAAATTTCTCTAACGACGGTCGTTTGAACCAATACCCCTCTTACCACTAAACAAATGCTTAGGTAACGCCGCCGTGGCGTGTCTATCAGCTTCACCCTGTCTCGAGTTTCTGTTCCTTTCTCTCCTTTCCATCCTCACGAGTCTTTCAGCATGCGATCTCATGGCACCATCTCTAACACCATCGTTCAATCGATCCGATTGCGTCAAAGGTTGTTTCTTCTTGGCCAATTTTCTAGCCTTGATACCTTGGTTATGCCTCAAGATATCAACTCCCGACATCTTATCACTCTCGCCTCCAGCTTTCCTCTTTTTGCTCACGGTTTCTCTTAGCTTATCGGTATCATGGCCAATGTTGTACATGTGTTCCTCCATGTCGCCCACGCTTCTCTTGACTTGGTCTCTGGGCATGATGGCTTTGTTCTTCAATGATTTCCTGTTTCTTCCTTCTATAATCATTGTCTTTTGCTTGTTTCTTATCCATTGCGCTTTAGCCCTGATATCGGCAATTTCCTCTTGGTTGTCATCGCCCATGTTTTCATCTTCTTCATCTGAATCGTAAAAGCCTTCTTGCTCCAATCTTTCTTCCTCTTCCTCCAATGCCTGCAATTTGGCGGCAATATCTGGGTCCAAGTAGTCGTAAACATTCTTACCGTCCAAAAACTCAGGCATGGTGTCTTGTTTCCACTCTTCTTCGTCCAAGATGTACTTGTCCTTCAAATTGAGGTTGAAAACACCAGCACCACCGTTTTCAGCTTCGTAATCCCTGGCCAATTTTCTTCTCTCTGGATCGGAAACGTCGTATTTGGCCAAATCCTTAGCTCCCTCTGGAATGTGAGGCAAACGCGCAACGTCGTCTCTTTGCTGCGGTCTGGCCACGTGGATCTTGTTCAACACATTATTGACCCTTGCAGTTCCCTTTAATTTCTGCTCGATTCTAGCCGTCAACAATTTCTCGCAAGCATGGTTACGCACTTGCATCACCCCTTCCTCTTCATAACACGAGGTTTGCATGATTTCGACTCCAGGGACAACCTTCAACGAGTCAATCAACTCCTGTTTCTCGTGGTCCAAGTCCTCAATCTTGATAATATCACTCTTGTTCATCACAATCAACACCGACTTATTGGCAAATAAAGGCTTGATGGAGTGGAACAACTTGACTTGCGCCTCAATCGAGAACCCACACTGCTCACTGAGATCCATAAAGTACAAAACACACGACCTCAAGTGGGCAATGGCGTATATACTCTGCATTTCAATATTGTTCATCTCCTCAGTTGGACGGTCCAATATACCAGGGGTGTCAATCGCCTGGAATCGCAAATATTTGTAATCGAAATGTCCCACGTAAAGCGACTTGGTGGTGAATGCATACGGCTGGACTTCAACGTCGGCCTTGGTGATGCTTTTCAAAAACGACGATTTACCGACATTGGGGTACCCGCAAATCACCAACGTTCTCGTGTTTGGATCGATACTGGGCAACCTCGACAAGTGCTGTCTAACTTGCTCCAAATAGACAAATGGGTCCTTCAACTTCTTGGTGATAGTAGCCATACGGCCCAATGCAGCTCTCTTCAACTGCTTGCACTGGTACAAGGACTGACCAAACTTTAAAAGACGGCAATAGTCTCGAGCAACTTGCTCAATCAAAGTCTTGGCTTTGGAAACAGCAGCCAACGAGACCTTGTAGTGGTTCTTTTCATATAACGTGTCCATCAAATCACGATGGAAAGGATGGACATCATTGATGTTGGGGAACCCGCTCAACAAGTCGTTGAACTTTTCAGCAAAACCCTCAGCGGTGAACTTGACTTTTCTCATGTAAAAGGCTCGGATACGTGTGATTTTGAAACCGGGACGGATCACAGTGGGGGTTTTCCTCTGCGTCCTGTTCAATATTATATCCAACATGTCATTCGACGTTGGCACGGGCGGTATATCCTTCCACGATAACTGCATCTTCTTACCTTTTTTCGTATTTGTATCTGAATAAGTGGGGTTCTCTTATCAAGTTTGTCCCTGGTAGACTCCTAAAGGATGAGATGAGTTTCACCAGTTTTTTTTTTTTCTTTCTTTGAGAGATGGGGATTATTCTTTCGCACTCCTCGATTTTTTACTTTGCTTTCCCACCACCCACGGATAGAGCGAGAGGGCAAGAAGAAGCCCTGCGATGCCACGGGCGGCGACTTGACGAGGGCAAACCTCAAGGGCCAACCCAAGAAACAAGTCAAGTCCATTGAAAAAAATACTTTTCTCTTTCTCTATGTACTATGCTGTGGTTCAATACGTGATAGTTCTATACTACAAACAAAGAAACAGAAAACAAAAAGGGAAACAACAAACAAACATAGCCGGGAGCATTCATGTGCTGTTCTCTCGAGGTTAAGGTCAGGTGGACCGGGGGCTGAAGTTTACTCGTTGTAGTGGTAGACCAAGTAGTTCGGCAATCCTATCACCGCATATCCCAACCTCTTGGCCATTTTGGCAAACCCTTCCGTTTCGATCAAGTGATAGAATGGAAACGAAGGGAACATGGCTCCATCACGATGTACATCAGCTTTGACCAAAACGGCGCCCCCGCCAACCCCATCCAACTCCATCTCGGTGTTCTTGTCGCCCAGCGCATCAAAATAGTGCGCCATCAAGGCTCTGTAGGTGGCCATTTCCGCGTATCCTTCAACGATAATCTCATCGTCGGCCAATCCTTCGGCAATCTTCAACCCTTCTTCGCTCTCAGCCCAGTTGTTGTAATCATAGGGTCTGATTGAATCCTTTTTGGTTTCTTCGTCGTAGTATCTCTGATACACATTAGCCGAAAGAACCGGTTTGTTGTGCTCGGCCATGTCTTGAATCAACGTAGGCGGAGTCTCCACGATATCCGCATCCAACCACAAGACCCACGACGTCTTGGGCGAGAGGGTCGTGAATACAAGCGAGTTCCTCGCTAATGCCATCATCGACCTGCGTTCTTTTTGAACTTTGAACGCATGTCTATCCTTCTCCAATTGACTTTCCAACGAACCAGAATCCTGTCTCAACAACGTGACTTTTTTGAAATTCAACTTGCCTTTGCTCTTGCTTTCCTTAAGGGCATTCTCCAATTGCTTCAAAGCGTCATCGCCTTCATCAGTCCTGGGGAAAATGAAACCTAGCGAAATCAACGAGTGGTCATAGGTCAATTTGTTCAAGTTTTGCCAGTACCCGGGCAAGAATTTCGACATGGGGGTCAAGATCAACACTTCTTCCCTCTTGGTCAACGCATCGGGCGAATTGGTCAACTTGTTCAAGTCATAGTGACTTATGTGGTTCTTGGGCAAGTTTTTCAATATCACCGAATCCTTATTCTTGCTGAACCAGCCTTTGGACTTTTTGGCGTAGCTGTACTTGTTCTGCTCTTTGGAATGTGATAGCACCGAAGACGAGCTCGATGCAAAGAAAAATAGGTAGATCAACACTAGGAAAGTCACGGGGGCTAGCAATGCTAGTGGCTTCCTTCGTATGTAGCTAAGATACGAGTTCTTATAATGCACCATCCCTGCCCGCTTTTCACTTGAGTTCTAATATGTATGTCAAAAGAAAGGAAAGAAGGCAAGCAAAAAAGTATTGAGAACTTTCCAACAAAACTGCTGCAACTGGATATATCACAACTTTTTCAAATTGTAACGAGAGTATGTCTTATCCGATGATGATGGTGATGATGATGTTGATGAAGCTGTTGAACAAGGGAACCAAATCAGTGATGATTATATGCGTATCCTTCTTCCACGTTATATAAATCGCGTTGACGTATTATTTTTTTGGGCTTTTTGGAGATTGAGATCCCATCTTTTTTTCCTCCCACCAGGGCCAGTTGGAGAGAGTGCCAGAGGGGTAAACTCTTTTACACCAAGGGAAGAGCCAAAAAAACGAAGAAGAAAAACGAACTAAAAGGCAAGAGCGACATTTTGAGGATTTAACAGTTTTCTCTTCATATGGAATTGTAGATGGACATGGATGTATACGAATTTTGGCTCCTAGACCAAAGATTACTTAAACACTTTACCATCGGCAATTTCTCTCTTTTCACCGTTAACGTCAACTGGTTTATCCCAAGCAAACATGTTGTCAACAAAGTCCTTCACTTCAGGCTTTGAGGCGTCCAATTTGGTGAATTCATAGGATTCCCAATCTGGTGCAACATCGAAAGCTGGAGCGTAATCTTGACCTCTGACCAAGAAGGCACCGGTAATACCATTGTTGTTGTTCTCACCGTAAACAACCATACAACCAAACATGTACTTGGTAGAGGCAGACAATCTGTTGAAGAAACCACCAACCAAGTTGTTGGACATAAAAGTCAAGGTCAATTCGTCATTGTATTTGTAGTCGACCTTCCACAATGACCATTCTTCAGGGTTGTATTGGTTTTCCCAGAACCATGGAATAGCAGTTTCTCTAGTTTCTTCGTTGGAGTAAACTCTCTTCCATTCGTCCAAGGGGGCCTTTGGCTTGCCCAAGGCTTCCAATGGGTGCTTTGGCTTTGGAGCTGGAGCTGGCTCGTCTTCTTCTTGAGCAGCAGCAGCAGCAGCGGCTTTTGGAGCGGCCTCCTTCTTGGTAGCAGCGGCAGGAGTAGTTTCCTTCTTCTTCTCCTTCTTTGGTGGAACATACTCAATTGGCTTTGCAATAAACTTGTAGTCGCCCAAGTACTCTTTTAAGTAAGGAGAAGCAATGACGGTCTTGAACCATCTGGTGATGCTTGGGTGCTCTTTTCTCCACTCTTCACCGTACAAGTTGTCAAAACCTCTCACGTAGGTGGTGGCAGCGAAAATATCAGCAAGAGTGAGCCTTTCACCAACCAAATAAGTAAAATTGGCTAATCTCTCCTCAAAGACAGAGTTAACCTTGACCAAGAAAGCATTGCCTTCGTCAATTTGTTTCTTGTTGTATGGAACAAGACCTTTGAGTGGTCTAAACACCGAAGCTTCCTTTGGCAACAACTCCATGTTGGCAAACGATAACCATTTCAAGATTTGAGCATACTCAGCAGCATTCTTACCCAACAAAGGAGATTTCGAGTCGGCCAAATTGATCACTATTTTCAAAAAAAAAAAAAAAAAAAAAAGGAAAAAAAAATTTGTTAGTAACGTTTTCTTCCTCCTCCCTTTCAATTGAATTCATATCAATTGCCTCGTACTTGAGTTTTGTTTTTTCAGATTAGGTATTCTCGACATAATTTATTAAGACAGGGATAACTGTATAAATAATTGTGAAAAAAGTTTCTCATCATTGAAAATAATAGCAGTGGCTCTCGATGGCAATTGGTAACTGGTAAATGAATTGTAGCAATTATACATACAGTAGACTGAAATGGCAATGACTTCAGTCAATCTGAATCCCTTGGGGCCAATAAAGGCAGGAATCTTGTTCAAGGGGAAGGATTTCTCATAAGCAGAGTCCTTGTCGGACAATTTGACATCTAACTTGAAATACTCGACAATTGCCTTGGGAGTAAGACTTCTGATTTGCTCAGTAACGTATAAAGTGCCTAAGGACATTGTTTTGGATTGGGGTTCTAAAGTCAAGCTTTGAGATGAGCTGGAAAGCAAAGGAAGAGGGATGTGATTCGTAATGCTAAAATATCCTCACACCGTGTATATGTGTGGTGAGGGAAAATTTTTCACATTGAGAGAGAGAGAAAGTGAGTGTGGTGTGTAGTGTGTGTATCAATAATGAACCACCCCCGTCCCCATGTATGTCCATCATAACCACCGGGATCAATGCTACTCAACAATAGTTGAGAGGAGCCACTTCCATATGCATGTTACAGAAAGCTCAACTTAGCTCAAATACAATTCCGACTCTTGCTCTTGCTCTTATTTTTACTTTCACTGTTTACTTTTGCTTTTTTACTATCTATACGTATGTAATGTCCATAGATACATTTGGCCAAGGCTACCCTATTTCAGGCGGATTCACGTACCGCAAGGTCCACTCGAAGCTGCGGGTCCATTGACTCTTTGCACTTGAAGCCAATAAGCTGCCATTGATCAAGGCAAACAAATCCAAAATCTCGCGATTGGAACGCCGAATCACTTCGAGATCGTTGATGTAAAGTAGTTTGAATGTAAAAGCCTGGAGGAATTTTCTTGCAACCAATGCATTGTCAAATAGCGGGACTTGCAGATCAGGCAGCGGGATGTTTTCAAACGTATAACTAAAGTTCAGTGTGAATTTCCCAGATTCAGCTGGGTGGTTGGTGAGGTAGTCGGCTTTGATGATGCACCAATAGAGCTCTTTTAGTTTCCGGGTCTCACTATGGGACGACGGCTGTGGAATCACTGCTGCTGCTGCGGTGGCCTCGGGGTCAACTGCTTGATAGCCCGTATTGATCATTTCAATTTCAAACTGGGTCATCTTGAGCGCGTTTTCCAAATCGGGCTCCTGCGACGGCGTCGAGGCGAGGATGTTATCAGTCAGAACCTCTAACGTGCGTTTCGTGGCTAGGTAGGATAGGTCATAGAGTTTGTTGATGTAGAACCTCAAGTAGGTGATATTTTGCAACGAGGTCACCAACGTCGACGAGTTGTTTTTGTTATTGTAGATGGACAGATAAATCTTGTTGACGAGTCGACCAAAGAGTCCAAACTGATTGTTGATTATTGTTTTATGATACTCACCTAGTCGACTTCGCGGAATCTTGCTGTAGATGCTATGTAGGATCAAGCATACACTTACAAGTAGCTTCTCCACGGAAGCAATACTGCTCGAGGCCAAGGGGGCATTTTCCACCTCGGTCCATTTTTGAAACTGCGAGTTTCCAAGGGTGATGTAGTCCGGATTAACATACGACGAAGACGCCAAGAGGCAATCGAGATAAAACTGATCCGTTTCATTCAAGCACATGGTAGAAATCTGCGTCGACCAGATGTTCAGGTCACTGGTCAAGTCCAATAGCCAAAAGACTTTTTCTCTCGTCATGGTCTCCACGAGTTGACGCGGATACGAGGGGAGCAGCACTGGCACCGGTTGATAGCGAGGATAGCCATGCGATGCTGCATTCGCTGCTGCAACTGCCGAAGTCTCTTGCATGGAAGATGGGGGGAAATCTGCAGCATTTGGTAGTTGCTGGTGGACGGGATAGCTTATGCTGCCAATTGCGTCAACAGTTGGAGTGGTTGCAAAACCGCTGGTGCTGCTGGGCAAATGCGATAAAAATTGCGTGCCCACGTTTTTGGATACTGCGGCACCGGACGCGGGGTGCGAGTGCATACGCATCAATTGTTCTGAGTTTGTTCCTGTTCCTGTTGTTGTTGCCGATGTTGCAGATGTTGAAGTTGTTCCTGCTCTTCCTGCTATTGCTGATGTTGTTGTTAAAATGGATGTGCTTTTGGGCGGGGTGGAGCTATAGGCATTATACGTATCGTCTTGGAATTGTAGATCTGATTCTCTCAAATCCTCGGCTTTATGCAAGTGCAAATACGGCGAGTACCTGTTCAAATGGTTGTACAATGACGCAATGGTTATCGATTGGTCTAATATTCTATAGTTCTGCCGTTTGGGCGTCGATGCTGATGATGATGTTGATGTTGATGTCGATGTTGACGATGATGATGAAGAACAACTAGCCTCGTTCTCCTCTGGATTGTAGAATGTATATTGGGTGAAATTGAGGCGAACGCCTCGAAAACAATGTCTGTTGGACCTAATGCAGTTTTTGCAAATTGGTTGTTGTTCGTCGCATTTGATATGCCTGTCTCTGCAGGTTACACAACCCGATCTGGTTCTGCTTCGTTTAATTGATGAGTTTAACTTCTTTTTCGCCATTACTTTGTCGTTATCGTAGAGCCATGTAGTGGTTTATATGTATATATGTATGTCTGTGAGTCTCAAGGTGTTGTTCTTCGCCTTCCCCACTCAAAATTGAGGTTTGAAGGATTCACACTAGGGTCAACCGCTTGAAATGCGCTGTGTTGTGCTTCACGTGTTTTTATGGGGTCTTTTTGATTGCGCCTTTCCCGCAGGATCTTGAGAATTCCCCCCCAAAAATAAAAAAAGGGCCCTTTTGGTGCTCGACGGACTCTGTAGTGGTTTGGGCTGCGGCTCCTTCAAAGATCAGAAATTTTACTCCCTCTCCCTGGGCACAGAACAGATTATGGGAAATTGGAGTTGAAGGCAACCTCTTTTCTTCGTTCTTTTATTGTTTTTTTGTTTTTTTTTCTTTTTTTGGGGATTCAGGGTTCTCCCGTTGAGTCTTCTTGCTCTGCCTCTGCCGATGGTCCCCGTCAGAAGGGTTTTGGGAAATAGAAAAAGAATCGAAAAAAAAGGTTTTTTGGGGGTTTTTTTTTCACTCTAGTGCCTATTAATTGAGAATCCTACCACTAACGCTGGCTCAATTTTACTTGAAAAGTGAAGATCTCGGCTATAGATGACGTTTCTTGCATATACTGTTCCAGATGAGTAATTATGCTGCAGTTTTCAGAAAGGACATGGCACATGTTAGAAACGCTGAAAAAGAGAAAATGGGACAAGATGGGAATCATCCAAGGGTGATCGACTTTCGAGGACAGAGAGACCATGTCCTTGATATATACCAAGATCGTGCTCGATATAGAACAAAAAAGAATACATGACAACCATGCTCCTGACTTTCTGCTACTACTATAACTACTATTACTCTTTACTTTGTAAATGATTGTGTTTAGCTCATTTAAGGATGCCGTCTATAGTTTCTCTTTTTAAAAAATGAGGACTCTAGCACATATTTAACCACCTCCACATAGAGCAAGGAGCTGGGAACCAAAAAAAAAAAATCATGAAATGAACAATCACCCTTTTGAACATCAGCTACTAAAAATTTCAAGGACATGTACAGACTGTATTGTTCCAATTGCGCACCCTGCATAGAACTCCGTTGGGGTCATACAGGAGAGGCTAGGGTTAAGAGAAAAGAAAACACGAGCAGCAAATCCCCGCCTTTCTGCCTTTTTGAAAGGTCTCGGGCTTCGATAACAAGAGGCAATATTAAACGTTGAGCAGACGAAGATCGAACGCCTCTGCGAGGGACAGACGGCGGCGACCCGCGTTCGTTTGGATGGGGGACATCTACTTTGACATCAACTTTGGTCCTTTTCTCTTTTTTTTTCTCTTCTATTTTGTTTTTAAAGTGAAACAGCAGGACTCCTTAATTTTTTTTTTATTTTTGGTTGGCGTGGTTCCAGGCACCCATGTGAATTTTATGGAGCTCTGGACTTTTTTACCCCCAATTGAAAAAATTTTGCAACCTTTTTTTGAAAAAAAATAATTGCAAAAGATTCATCCAAAGGAAAAAAAATAGATCCATCGTCGTCGACGTACACAGATTCAATCAATCTGAGAGGATTTGTTTTTTTTTTTGGTCAAGAGGCAACGCTCAGGTTTATCTCCGAAAATGATATTAGCCGTGTTCAACTTGAGTTGCGCTGAATTTGCTACAGAATTATGGGAAATCTCAAGCGGGCTGAAAAAAGAATGCAGGCGAGACGGAAATGCATTATCCGGTGAAAGAAAAGCCTACTTCAGCTAGCGTCGCTGAAGTAGGAAGTACCAAAGACAAAGACAAACACAAAGAGAAATAAAACCATGCTTAACAAGATTACCTGTTGATTATCATTTTTCTTCCCTGCTGAAGGTGGAAGTTCTGAAGCTTGGGATGTGTGAAATAAACGCTCAGCCACAAGATGCGAGGTCAGACCGCACCTCTTTACTTCCAGGCTTGAAAAAATGTGCTCCAATCATGAAAGTGGAATGGTAAAACACAATCCTCGTCTCATGACATTGCACGGGGTGTAATCGTCCGCGTAAGTCTTGAGGAAACTTGTCCCCAAAAATAGAAAAGAAAAATAAAAAATTTGGCTGCGAATCGCCAATCGGGCCACCACGGTTTCGGGCCTCTCTCTACATCGAACAAAAGAAACAGAGATTGCACCTGACGCTTCTTGCTTCAATCCCATTACAAAGAGTTGGGAACTGAAAAAAAATATTATATTTACTCTTTGCTTCGTATTTGACCCAACCAACAACTATGACTGAGGTCGCGGCTAATTTACGATGAGGTCAACGTCCCTTGTGTAATAGGGGAAAAATTGTGTGTGCTTTTTTTTTCTTTTTTTTTGAAGCTTGAAAGCTCAGCACCTCGTGGCTTCTCAACTGCCTGGTAAAATGTCCGTAGAGCAAACGCTACAATTGAGGCTGAAGTTCTCTAATTCAACGTCTGGTATGGTGGAAGAGGCCACAAAAGCAACTAAGGGAAAGAGGGGGAAGAGAGGGGGGGGGGGTGGTGGAATGCCTGGTTCTTGGCCGCGGCAGTCCAAACGAATCACCGGTAAAAAAGAAAAAAAAATATTGTTTTCAGGGTCTCGCGATTGAGAACCTAGCTTTTTCCATTTTTTTTTTTGCAATTCGACCTTGCGATCTAGAACCGCTCAAATAAAGTCGTGATTGCGTTTTAGATACACTAATACCGCGTTGAACTTGATAGGTGTGAGAATTGTAAAGCTAGGTTTCGGAAGACTCACCCCAAAACATTTGCGCAAGTGGCATAACTCCGCATTCGCATCCACATGCGTACATTGCATAATTCACGTTGCAGCGAATAATGCGCTGCTTTTCGCGGTGATTGAGCTGCATGCTTGCTACTCGTAACGCACGATACAGGTGTAAGTCTGCTTCGTCGCGAGCCCTGTCGATTAGCACTTCCGTTTGAAAAGGAATGTATTTGTTCTTTTAACCCACTTGAAGCTTGAAGCGTTTCGAAAGGGCGAGGAGGAGAAGATCCCTCTTAATAACGAGTGAACTGTTTAAAAAAAAACGACTCCACAAGAAGCGGCTGATTCAACAGTTAATTCGTGAAAAACTATCGGCTTTAGGCTATATAACCGGTGAATTTTTGGGTTATTTTTTTTTTTGCATGTTCTCAAAGAGCTGTTGTGAAGGGAAATGAAAACGTCAGCCAAATGACATAATTGTTTATTCTTTCGCTTTGTATGTCAACATCATTCTAAGAAAAGGCAACAGCTAGATGCGTTAATATCGTCGTGATGGGCACAAGATGAGCAAAGACCTCCCCCCCCCTCCTCTCTAGAAACAAGTCAAAACATGGCATGGTTAAAGTTATAGTTTACGAGATTTTGCCCGCTTTAAAGACTCCCGTGGTGGAAAAAATTTCTGCAAGATTACACAAATCCAAATTGCTGCAAAAAATTTCAGACATATTAGGATTGCGCTTGAGGCAGGGAGTTTTATTGTATATATAAATATATGTGAAAAGCAAGTACTATCTTTTTTTTTTTGTCTGTATTATAATTGACGCAGGTCAAAGCCGTAGATAGTTTTTCTTATTGCCCTGACAGTAAATCCGTGTAGCACAATTCCTTGTCACTCGCCCATCCACCCTTCATCCTCCTCCTGTTATGCGTTCCCTTGACTGATGGAGTCATCGCTTGATGGCTATTGCCACCAACGGTTTTTTCTTTCTTTTTTCAACTAGGATGGGAGAAAAATGACATGTTTCACAGCGGTTTAGATCTGCACGGATTTATCAAAAGATCTCGGGAGGAAAGCCAGACGGGACAAACCGTGGAAACAAGGGCCACACGGTTGTTGCTCCTATGCCCCCCCTGCGTCATCTGTTTTGGAAATAGCTGCAAAACATCCTCGAGAAAAGGCAACATCTTTGTTGTCATATTGGAGGTGACCAATGGCGAAAAGAGTTTGTTCACGCAAATGGTGGACAGTTGCAACTGTATAGTATCAATAACGATGTCATTTTGGAAAACCGAGGAGTGTCCAAGATGGTGTGATCTTGTCGACAAAGCGCAAATTGGGCTAATAAAGGCTGGTATGTGCACCACCAACTGCCACGTGGACTCCCTCTTGACGGGGGGGGGGGGGGAAGGAGAGGGCTTTATAGACTAAGCCGGCTGGATGGGTCTGGGTCTATCTATTTGCCCAGCTAGTATATTCTTACGATTATGACACTCCACCATGCTCATTAAGCTCTCTAGGGGCTGTGCGAAAAAATAAAAAAAAATTGACAGGAATCAAGCGGTAACGTTTCTCTACTTCGGAATTCCACAATTTGTGCACTGTTCTTTTGCATGGAAGATCAACAGGGCGCATCAACAGGACCTCTTTTGAATCTGGAGAGCAAGGGGGTCTCAGAGCAACAGTAATTGCCATCAAGAAGGTTTATCACAGCAGATTCCAAAAACTTTTATACAAAATGTACCAGCTCGCCCGAGTAATTGACAGCGTTCGCTTCATGCCGAGAAAGAAAGAGACCACACCCAGACGTGCTTTCCCCACTGCCTCTAAAAGCTTCATGGAACGGCAGATCCCTGGTAAAATTCAGTCTTTAAAGGCAAAAGCTCACACTAGTCAAGGTGTGTGTGTGGGGGGGGGGGTCCCGTTTTACGTTGATCGGGCAGAACTTGCAATGGTAGAAAGGTTCTCGCCATCGTCGCCATCGAGTCCTATTGACCGATGTCGAAAAAGAAGAAGAAGAAGAGGCAAGGGAACACCAGGTCATTAAACTTGGCGACACCGCTGGTTATGATACCTGAAGGAGTTCCGAGATTTTGAGGAGAACCTGCCGTCAAAGCAAAGTGTTGCTTCACAAGGATTTGAAAGCCGAAAAAGTGGGAAAGCCTTGCTTATGTTCTTCTTCTTTTCTTTTGAGATCATGTGACATCTAACTCACGAGAGAACCGTGGTCCTCCACAGTTTCCCATCGTTGTCCGCCGGTATAAGTGTGTAAGTGTGCTGCGAATGTGTCGTTTGGGGAAATAGTCGATGCCAAGCGCTACCAGAAGGATTGTGGGTTTGCTGCACAAGCCACAAAATTGCTAAACCGCTTAGTGCTCTTTGATTGCCACCTAAAAAAAAAAAAAGCTAAGCATCGACAATCATTGCTTGAACATGTCGATGACAAGAGGAAGTTCATCGCAGGGTCGACGCTTTCCTCGCAGACAAGAGCGGTGTTCTAGCGAAAAGTAGTACGCGAACGGACTCCGGTGTTCTGTTGATCCAATCTTTTTTGCGAGCTCAACCGGGGGTGAGGGAAGGGGAGTTTTTTTTCGCAACAAGGTTAACGGTTTCTTCGACTTTCAACAGTATGACGTTTAGTCACCATTCGGTGTTTTCTTTTCCTCTTTTTTTTTTTTTTTTTTAAGTTTTGGGAAACCCTATGGCCGTTGAACGTCTTGGGTGAAGAGAGCAATGATAATTTTTTTTTTATCTTTAAGAAAACAGGGAATTAGCACAGTATGCTGCCGCAGGCTAGAGACCAGCGGCTTGCCAACCTGTTTTAGGATAGTGGGTGTGAGTGAATGTGTATGTACTTGGGCTGCTCTGCCGTGGGTGGAACACCAACACAATCCTGGATAAATCACTATTACTGATGCTAGCGAAGGTGTTCACGCTCGATTACGTATGCATGTTTTCATATGGACTGACTCCGTTCATCATTGCATTCGCCAGTTTTGCATTTGCTTGGATGTATATATATCTTTGATACAGCTGACGACGCACTGCATGCCCCAAACCAGCAAGCTTAACTTAACTTAGCTTAGCTTCACCTCCATAAGTTTAATGGAACTCACCAACACTAAAATCTAATTTTTCTTCTAAAATTCTTTGTTGATCAAGTACCAAAAGACCAAAAAAACCAAAAAGCCAAAAGCCAAAAGCCAACAACCAACGACCAAAGAGAAAAAGAAAAAAATACCGAGATTATCGAGTTTTCCATTCTCAAGACTTACAAAGGTACTACCGTTTATCCTATCCCGATACTAGGAGAGCAAGACGAGTCCAAAAAAGACTCTGCCGAACTAAAATAGAATTACGGAGAATAATAATACAGTTAATTATCATTAAGTGGTAAACAATTATATTCAACTCTGACTAGAAGAATACCCAGGGGGGGAGAGTGCGCCAGAATACGATGAGAAGACGACCATCCAATAACAGCTGGGCTCAGCACGAGCGGCCGAAGCGTGACAGGAGGAAATCGTCCTTTGAAAATCAACTGAAACAAAATGAGCCCGTACCGTCGCATGCTTCTGCTTCTGCTTCTACTCCTCCTCCACTTGCTGAAGAGGCAGAGGCAGAGGCCGAGAAAGCCATCGAGCTAGATGATTCATTGCCTGCCAAAACCGAGTTTCTTACCAAGCACACAAGCTCCTTGTCCCCGGGCAACTCGAGAATCAAAGTATGGCCCTATGTCGTGAACATCAACAAAATAGCCCCCGGCGCGACTCAGGCTGAGCTCGATCAGCTCCTACTACAGCATATCCCCTACGATTCCTACAAAATCGCCAAATATACAAAGAAAGACCCTGCTGCTCTGGCCATCGTTCGGGTGGAAAGCATTGCCATCTATAACGACATTATAAAAGCATTGGACGGCGTGGAATGGAAAGGTTCCAAGTTGGAAATTTCAGTAGACACAAAGGCCACTGAAAAGGGGCCCCTCAAGGCAGCAAACTCGGGGACGCGTTCAACACTCGAGTTTAATGGTGCTTTCTTGCCGTCTTCCTTCCGACATCCATTATCTAGAAACCCATCGTCGTTTAGACAGGGAACTGACTCGCGGTCGGGAACCATGAGCTCGCGAGGAGGCAGTTATCCCGACTCGGTTTTCTCCAACCGATCGAGTTTCCGAAGCTCAAACTCCTCGCTAGCCTCGTCTCATGAACAGAGTGCCGCGAAACAACAACTACAACACCACCAACAGCAGCAACAGCCTGTTCCGCCGTTTATAATGAATATGGTGCGAAGTCGAGAAAGCTCAATGAGTATTACCGAGGACAAGGGGGGAGAGGAGGCCGCATCGAGTCAAAGTCAAAAAGAGGTTATTGAAAGCAAAAACCTACACCCACCGCTTTCGTCTTCTACTTCTTCTACCACTTCTACTGCGACATTGGACCTGTCAGGAGATTTGATAGAAGTGCCCGCTGGTGAAGGGGAGAATCCCGATCAGCTAGTGAAAGTAAGCCCCACTAGACTTTTCGTGGGGAATGTACCTTACACTTCCAATTGGGCAAACTTGAAAAAATTTCTTATCGAGAGAGCCGAAGAGATTGAGCCAAACAATGACATTGCCATCATGCGTGTCGAGATACCGATACAGCAAGTCACAGTTAACGACAGCTTTCTCATGTACCGAGGGTTGGGTAAGCAGCAAGTTGTTTCCAAAAGTAGAGGATTTGCCATAGTTACCACCAAGGACAAGCACTCTTCGGATAAGCTCATTGAAATGTTTGACAATGTTGAGTTTGAAGGACGATCACTTACAGTACGATATGACAAGTTCCCTCAGTATAGCAATTATACTATCCAACAGATAAAGCCCAATTTGCCGTCAATGGCACCTACACCGGATTTCGTCACTGCCCAGGGACAATTTACCCAGCAACAGTTTCCTTCAATGATTCAGCACCACCAGCCACAGCAACCACAACTGCAACGTCAGCATCAACACCAGCAACATCAGCAACAACACCAGCTTCATCAACACCAACACCAACAATACCCACCCATATACAATATGATGAGTCCAGCTACAAGCTATCCGTCAGCTCCATCAAACTCCTCATTATTGAGCAATTTAGCACTTGAGCGAAATTCATTACAGCATAAAATCTACTATGGCACCGGCGGCGGTGGTGGTGGAGGAGGAGGCGGAAATGCAAATGGTGGGAGCGGCGGTGGTGCTACACATGGAACGAGCACTCCTCATTACTTACCTGTACCACCACCACCCCCACATACACTACAGCCAACGTCCTCGCAGCATTCACAACCACCACCTCCTCCTCCGCATTTAGCACTACCGACAAACCCATCCGGCCCCACCATGTCTAGCACGTCACCAAGCTACTACTACATGCCCTACTACTTCCAACCCACGGGCCCACCTGCATTCACGCTGTATCAGCAACAAGGCCAAGCAGCTTATGGACATTTACCGCTACAGCAAGGACAAATGCCCGCACAGGGACATGCACACGCACAGGCTGCTGCACCTTACGAACCGTATATACCGCAAGTAAGCAAACATCAACATCAACACCAACAGCAACACCAGCATGAATACCAACAGCAACACCAACTGGAACACCAGCATGAATACCAACTGGAACACCAACCGGAACACCAACTGGAACACCAACTGGAAGACCAACTGGAACACCAACCGGAACACCAACCGGAACACCAACCGGAACACCAACCGGAACACCAACTGGAACATGGGCTGCCGCAACATAAAACAAAAGTAGAGCCGCTGGCACCCGGAACCGGGAACGTCAGCGAAGACGAGCGGGCAAGAGAATTGTTTCACGATTTGTCGCTAGAATCAAAAGAACCAGTAAACGAATAGAATGTGCATTTTTTCCACCAAAAAAACAAAATAATTAATGCATAATATACGAGAATCTCAACACTCTAACGGACAGATTGCAAGTCAAGTAGACACACATATACCTTTTAGTTACGAGGGGATGAAATTTCACCTCGCTGGCAAAGGCATCCTCTAAAAATAAAGAAGCTCTCCCTCAACAGGAGTCGAGGTGTATACTACGCCGGACTAAGAAAAGAACCCCACGGTAGAACTATCCAATGGCACTTGGCTATCAGGGCAATCAACTAAATGTGGGGGGCAACTTCATTGAGCCGTGCCCTGTGGCTGAGAGAACAGTAAAGGCAGAGACCTCTTTTTCCTTCGACTCAAATGATCTGGTTTCACATGAAGAACAGAGTGGCGCGCCCTTTGTTTGACGAAGGCTCAGGGGTGTAAGTCCAACTCCTTCTCCATGTGTGTGTGTGGTGGACTGACCATGGTGGTGATGGTTTGAAATGTCGTCATTGATTGTTGCGTTGTTAACTGCCACACTTGGTAGCACCTCCCAAACCATACACATCAAAAATTTTCCTCAACTTTTTTTTTTTGGCAGCAGAAAGACTCAGCTGCTCCGTTGGTAAGAAAATTAAGCAACCAAATTGCAGTAGACCGTTATCAGGCAGACACATCTCTAGTAGACAGCAGTAGAAGAAGCTAGCAACTCAACAGCCCGTCATTTTGCCATCGGCGTCACCACCAGCATCGTCCACTATAAGATACAAGTACTTTTCGCGCGAGGCTTTTCTGGTTCCCCTAGTTGCCACCAAGGTTTATTGAGTCATCATCATGGCTTCTTCAGATGCGAATAGTGCTGCTCCTGCTGCTGCCCCGGCGAAGGAGAAGAAGTTGCAACTACAGACCAAGACAGATGATAAAGAGGTGTTGCCACCTTCGATTCTAACGAGAACTACCACTCCTCCTGTTGCTGGTGGTGGTGGTGGTGGTGGAGCGAGCAATGCTTCCGTGCTGCTGTTGCCAACGTCCCCCCATCAGGATTTGCAACAATCACAGGTGGATGCAAACAAGAAGGAGACCGTTATGGCAGGTGGCGTTTATCTCAAGGAAAAACTATATTCAGATTCGCTCATTCAGACGTTAAACTCACTAGAAAGACCAGGGACACTTAGAAATGAATCAGCTGCAAGTTTGGACTATCTGTTGAACCCGCCCAGCGATCCCCAGCACCACAAGTCGCCTTCTGTGCATGCGCATTTCTATGTCGATGAAGCAGTCAAGCCCAACAAGTTGGGCGATAGGTCGCGAAGTGGATCAGGTTCAAATGCCCATTCGTTGGTATTCTCGAGAGACGGAAGTAGAAGCCAGGAAAGCATCAAAGATGGTTTAGATCAACAACACTCGCAACATCGCTCACAACAGCAACAGTCACCACAACTACAACAACAGCAACACTCACAACTACCACCACAACAACTACCACAACAGGCGCAACAGTCTGGTTTGACTTCTCCTGCACTTTCATCATCATCTTCAAATAGCAGACCACAAGCTACACCCAAACAACTGCAACAACAACAACAACAACAACTGCAACAGCAACAATCGGAGCAAAATGCCAATATTGATCCTCGCTTACCTCAAGATGACGGCAAGATTCATGTACTATTGGGAGTATGCGGTGCACTTTCAGCAGGCAAAATTAAATTGATAATTGGGAAATTGTTCGAAATCTATACCCAGGACAAGATTGCTATTCAATTGATTGCAACCAAATCAAGTGAAAATTTTCTTTTACAAGAGAGTCTTCACATATTGGAAAATAAAGGTGTTCGAGTGTGGAAAGATTCAGACGAATGGTCAACGTGGAAAACAAGGCTGGATCCAGTTTTGCATATTGAGTTACGCCGATGGGCCGATATCTTGGTGATTTGTCCCCTCACAGCAAACACATTGTCGAAGATTTCCCTTGGATTATGTGACAATTTGTTGACAAACGTCACCCGTGCTTGGAACACGTCGTATCCCATTTTGCTTGCTCCAGCAATGGGCAGCTATTCATACAATGCCGTGACTACAAAGCGACAGTTGAGATTGATTGCTGAGGAAATGCCGTGGATTGAAGTATTGAAACCGCTGGAAAAAGTATTTGGAAGTTATGGTGACATTGGAATGGGCGGAATGATGGATTGGAACGAAGTTGTCAACAAGATTGTGTTGAAGTTGGGTGGGTACCCTGAGGTTGAAGAAGACGAAGAGGAAGAGGAAGAAGAAGGAGGAGAAGAGGAGGAGGAAGAAGATGATAATGGAGAGGAGAATGAAGAAAAAAAGCAGTCTTTGGATCGCGAATCAAAGTCAGCCGTTGTTGACGATGACGATGACGACGACGACGACGACGACGACGACGACGATGATGATGACGACGATGATGACGACGACGAGGAAGACGACGATGACGACGATGAAGCAATCAAGGATACTGAAGGAGCCGAAGTTACGAGAAACAGCGCAAGCCATGGTCTCGCTAGTTGACGAAAGAAGAAAAAAGAAAAAACTTCTTCTACCTTTTGAGTACACACACTGCTAGTTTCAGTTTCCTCTCTTCTTTTCTTTTTTTTGAATCTACACGGAGGAATTTAATTTTGCCGTGCAAGTAAGATTAATTTGTTTAATGTATACGTAGAACTAAACTTACAGTAGCAACAGCAAGGAAAAAGGGAGTGGGGAATCCGTCTCCATCTCCTCCATCATCATCATAAATATTCGTTATTACGCTCTCTGATTTTCTCTTGTCTCCAATTGGAATATTCATCGCCAATGAGTGAGCTTGAATTTTGCCCGTTGTAAATACTCTGGTTCTCATCAAGGGAGTCTGTTTGAGCATGCTTTTTGTTGTCGGTCTTTCTTATTTTGGGGAGCTTTTCAGGCGGCGAACCACGCAAGATGTTGAGACTCTGCTCTCTTCTCGCTTTCAAGGGAGATCGCAACTCGCTTATTACTGGAGGATGCGAGTCGCGTGAATTGGTTTTGGTGGCATTTATCGGGCTCACCATGCTTATCGTTGAAGAGTCACTGGTAAAACCACTTGAAGTTGGTCCAGCTAGATTAGGTGATTTGAAAACGCTGGTGCTGCCTGCTAGGTTGTGCCTGCCAATTGTAGCTGCAGTAGCTGTAGTAGGTTTTGTAATTGTGGTAGTATTGGCAGTGGTAGGTGATTTGAGAACTCGAACTTTTGAAGCAAGCGGCTCAAGTTTGGGGTGCTTTAGATGTGGAGACTCAACAATTGCACCGCTTACACTTCTCTTTGCTGGCGACAATGGTTTCGGTTTCTGCTTAATGCGAACTCCAGCTTTGATCTGCTCGCTCTCAATCCTCAATATTTCCTGATGGAAATCGGCGCCATTGAGACGTAGTGGCGAAGTTTGACCGTTGTTGCGTTGATTGTACGACACCACTTCATTTTTCAAGTTCGAAAGAAGCGTGGGCATGAGTTTGTTGATCCTTTTGCGGATTTTCTCTTCGTTGAGCAAAATCTTGCACGAATCCTTTCTCAATAACCTAGAGGAATCTTTTGAACTTTCGTGTAAAAATGTTTGGTCTTTGATCAAATCCATCAACTCTTGGTGTAAATTGAAAATTGGGGCCTTGCTTTCATACTCCTGTGTCAATCTGCGTACTTCTTCCTCGTGGCACTGGAGTATTGACTCTTTACTCGTATTATCAAAATCCGAGTCTGAGTCGGCATCGTAATTGTAATACTCAAACTGCATCCTCATTTCCTGAGAGTAAAAATTTTTATCCCAAAGCTGCTTTATTTCGGCTCTCGAATCCGAGATGAATGTTTCAATATGCTCCGACCGTTTAATCATTAATCTTTTTAGTTCCATCTTGTAGTTCATTATAGCAAACTCTGATAGGTTGTTGTTTTTCGTGGTAAAATTTTCAACATACTCGCAATTTTCGCCTAGTTTGGACCACAAGTATGAACATTTTTCCGAGTAATGCCTCCATTCATCTTGCTTTTGGTCAAGCCTTTTTTGCAATTCCATGTGGAGCTCACTCAAGTAACTTATCAGCACATCGTGCATTCCGAGAGCCGTGGGGTCCTTGGCGATGGTATGCAAGCAATTCAAATCTAGATGTGCCGGGAAATTAAAGTCGGCCAAATTGGCTTTTTGTAGCTCTATCAACTGTTCATCTTGTAGTTGCAAAGATTCAATACATACCAAGCACATTTGTGCTTTTTCAATCATGATTAGTTTGCGTCTTTCGCATTCTTCCTTGGTTATTGCAATTTCTTGCTTCATCGTTAGTATCAAATCCGGCGTGATCTTGGTGATCTTCAAGCTACGGATGATTCGCAACAACTGGTAGTTTAACTCACGCAATCGACAGATTCGAGAATCATCCATCTGTTTTGTCGTGACGTTCCCCATTTTCAACGGACTAGCCAATATGAAAACTTCAACTCCATTTCCATCTTGAGTGCTTTTAGGTGCTAGATTCAATGGAGTTTCACCCTCTACCAAAGTATCTTCGAAATCGTTGATTAGTGAGAGGTGAGCTTCAGCGTCCAGTCGACAAGGTAGAGATCGAATGAGCCCGCTGGCGAGGGGCAACTCGCCAACAACATCAATAATCTCCATCAATTCCAAATTCAAAGAATTAAAGACGCGAAATTTGCCCACAAAACTCTTGAGAGCCACGATAAACACTTTGTTCAAATTGGCACGCTGTTCAAGCAAGGTCAATTTTGGAATGTTGCGTGTCATGCTCTCGTACCGTTGTCCCATATCTAAATTGCAACCCCTTCGGAAGCTTGAACTGGATAACTTCTCCAACACTTGTTCCTTGAACCCGTCAGTATACTGCTGCACATTATCGAAAACTAGCCCCTTTTGTAGTAGCGTCAAGCTCTTGTCACCGCGGGAATCATTGCTCATTGCAAGGATGAATTGTATCTGTTGTCGGAGCCACTTGCACTCATTTTCAATTGTTTGTTGTTCCCGCTGCAAATTATCAGCAAATCCCGTGATTGTCTGCTGGATCTTGCAGAATATTTCTGCCTTTTTGCTAGAGATTTCTTCCAGAGAGTAGCCTATGTGATTGTAAGTAGTATCTAACGCCAGTAAAGCAAAGCCGATGCTGGCCTCAACCGATTTCAAATGGTCCAGTAAATGGTCGGTTTCGAAAACTCTAGTAGGGGACTCTTCGCTTGTGGCAAGCAGAGAAAAAAACGGATCTTGCAGGTTGTTGGGGTGCTGTAGTTGGGAAACGCAATGTAGAAGTGTGCTATTCTGCTTGGGAGTGCTGTGTGATGGATGTGATGGTTGTGACAGTACGTCTGCAGTTTCTTGATGCTTAGCGCCGTCTATCTTGGCTCGACTGCTGACATTACTCGGCAGTCGAATGCCTCCAATATTATCGGTCGAGCTCATGATGGCTTTGTTTTGTTTTCTCTTCGCGTGATAGGCAAATATCTGTGATGGTTTGAATAACTGCGTCTGTTTCCTGTGATAAAATGATAATGATAATGATGATGATGATGACGATGATGGTGTGCCCAAGAAGAAGAAAGAGAGGTAGGTACAAAAAAACAGGATCGGACACTTTTCCAAATCGGTTCAAAATGAAAACAAGAATGCGACAAAAAAATAAAGACCAAAAAACAAAACAAAACAAAACCTCTCTTTTCAAAATGTCGCAGACAGGATCCTTTATATTTTTTAAGAGGTCCCAAATCTCAACCCCTTAAATGGAGGATTCAAATCCCTTGGGTAGCAGCAACTTTCAAATCAGTATTTTCTCATAGTTGTCATGTCAGAAAAGCTCTGCAGGCCTCATTTCATCATCCCTGCTATTGATTTTGTAGCTCCTAGGTTTTTTTTTTTTTTTTACAGCACTTACGTTTCCCCGGTTTTTTCCCAATCAATGGATAATGGGCTCTCCTTAGTTAATGCTTCCAAGGCTCTTCTGTTTGTCTGCCTGTTTCGCGAATACAACAGTCTATAGTAGCCGGGACTGAAATTTTTCCCATATTTTGATCCTAGTCGAACAAGATCGGGCATCGGTTTCCACGAGGCTTTCAACCCTTTGGTTTCTATGATCTTAAACCATTTAGCTGCTTCCTCCTCGCGCCCAATCTCGTCATATTTTATGACAAATGGGAAAATTTGATGGAAAGTATCTGCGTTTTTGCTCATCAGGAACTCGATAACTTTATTGGCAAACGCAAAGTCGTTGAAAGTATATAATGCAGTCTCAATTAAGAGCTGCAAATTGTTCTTGGTGACGAATGCGCCGTCAAGGTCCACTTTATCGTAAAATGCAAACATTCTCTTGCTGAACTGATAATTTGTTTCGCTCGCTCCGTCGAGGCTTGCTGAGTCTCTGGAAAGTAAATTTTCGAAAAACACCGTTAGCGGACGATCATTGACCACTTTTATACCAGAAGTTTGCACAAAGTTCTCAAATACTTCAAAATAAGCTAGATTCACCAGTGCGTTGTATCGGACCTCGCTTGGCATTGACCTGAACATGACTTCGTAAACATGACTTAGCAATGAGCAGCTAAGATCCATTCCTTGCAAGTCGGAATCAATGTTGGCCAACTGCACCACATCTGTAGAGGCAATTGTGCTGAGCAATTTCTCTTCGTAAGGGTAGCTCAATAATTTCAACTCATTTAGTACATTGAGCACGTTAACCTCTGGTTTAACTAGTGCTCCAACGTAACCAATCAAAGCCTTGGGAGTCGAGGCGTACTTGTGTGCAATCAAACGCAAAATCTCCTCTCCTATACTCTGCTTCTCCCCTGAGGTCACTTTTTTTAAATCCATATTGCTCAAGACAGCCAAGAATTCATCGTGGTTTCCTGAAATTCTCAATTTCCGCAAAAGATTGTGGTATTTGGGGAAACTGATGGGAATGTCGTGAGACTTCATAAAGTCTAGAATTGGAATGCTACTTCTGACATCCTTGAGCTCGGTGACAAAATGGAAAAGGGCCGAGAGCATAAGCCCAAGACTATAGCGCGTCTCATAGTTTGCCGATGCCCGGGAACATATTCTCTCAAATTTCCTCTGCATGCAACCAAGAGCCCACATGGCTTGCGCGGGCTCTCTGTTCGCAATCATTGTCCTTATGTTTTTTTCAAACTCTTTCAAAGTGAAAAACTCAACGGCTCGAGCCGTGTGTGTTGTGTTGAAAGACGTCTTGTGTAAGTCGGGCCAGCTGGCATTCACCATGCCTGTCAGTGCTACAAATTTGGAAATCGGCGAACCCTTGAACAATCGTAGTCGGAAATCACGGATAGCATCGTGCAGGGCGGGGCGAAAGTTTATTTGCACCATAAATGCGTACAAGTCAGCGTGCTTGTCTGCGCCGACAGCTTGCTGAATGTCTTGAAATAGTTTGCCATTTATTGTGATTACTTTGGGGTTCACTGTTTGGGTCGCCAAGATACTGCTTAGATACGTGACTATGGAGTGGGCCTTGGATTCATCGGCATTGCCCGACGTGCGATGGACAATCTCACTCAAAATTTCCTTGAAAAGCTGGTGGGTGCGATTTCCGTCCCCTGGATTCAGTATGAACAACATCAACGAGCAGGCGATCTTGTCAGACTCGTGCACCTTTAAGAACTCATCTGCAACTCGGTCCTTTTCCTCATTCAGGAGAAACAGATACAAGTGGTACGCTCGTCGTGGGTCACTCTTGACAAGATCATTGATTGCACTTGTCAATCTGGCAACCACGGTTTTCCTTTCCCGAGGCTCTTTACAAGCGATTTTCTGTAAATGCTTCATTTCCCTATACGATAGATCTCGCACTCGGTCCAATACGTATGGGTATGGATGCGGACTAGTGTCCAAAGGGATGCTCAAGATGTCATTGTAGTCGGTTTTTTGCTGGTCCATCTTTTTCTGGAATGGGTTTAGTCGGATGGCAGCAGAGGAGTTGTGGGATGGTTGTTCGGTTTCAAACTTGGTTTGTTTGTCAAACAACGCAGTGCCTAAGCTAAGCAAGGTGCTATACCGTCGCCTCCGAGGAATCCAAAGCACGATACATCTCCTGAATCGAGGATATCGTAGCATTTTTTTTTGTTTTTGGCAGCAAGTGGTGTATCGACTTTGCAGTCAACTGGTTCGAATTTTTCAGGGTTTTTTTTTTCAGGAGTATTTTTTTTTCGGGATCTTGCCACGGTGAAATCAATCGAATCCAACGTTAAGATACCAAAAGCTACGGTCTATCTAGTATTTATTCTGAATTCTAAGTCTAAATTAAGTCTATTGGTAGAGTTCTAAAAAAGATATTCTAATGTAGTCTCTAGTGTGGGGTCATGGTTCCATGTTCAACGTCTCGCCATCTCTGCAAGCGAATAGCAGTCGCTTGAGATCCACCAGTTCTGTACAAATGCTTTTGGTAGAAATAAAGCAAGTCAAACACAATTGTGCCCGAGCTGCCCAAGATATAGGGCAACTCCTTATTGATAAACTCAGCTCGGTTACCGTACACGAAAGAACAGCTGCTTAGTATCGACAATGTATAGCTCAAGTTCCCCAACAACGCCGCGCCAAACAACAAGGGCGATATGCCCTCGACTGATTTGCGTTTGTAGTTCTTGTATAGCTGGGGACACCGCGAGGCGCAGTAGACAACGGTACAGCCCCACGCTAGGAAAAGCCCGAGTTGGTCCCTAGTCGAGTACTCTCGTGTTTGCAAGTTCAAGTTGGACCCCAAGCTTATGGCACTGGCCTTGCCAGCGTTTGTAGCCACGGCAGCAACAAACGTTTTCATCACCAGGCTGTTGTCGTCGGTGGAGTTGTAGCTGCTCGGCGCGCTGTCATCTGACAACGTCTCAGGATGTACTCGTCTAATGTCACTGCCCTGAGCATGAGCATGCACAGACAAATCTGCACGAGGCCCAAACACCTCGGGCGTAGGCTCTAGAGACAGGTACCTCTCCTCAGCCTCGTGTTCAAAAGCACCGTCCTCGCTGTGGTAGTAGTAATACTGGAAACATAGCGTAACGTCGTTGCAAAGAAAGAATATGCTCAAGTACAACTGGAACCCCAAGGTGGCATCGTTGAATAAGCAACTGGTGAAGCTCAAAAAGTCGCCCATGAACCATAGTATTAGGAACAGCGGCGATATGCCGCTGGCTGACTTGAGCCTATAGTTGGTGAGGATCTGGGGAAGCTGTGCAAATATCCAGCTCGTGCACGAGATGATACTGAATGCATCTGATACGCGTCCGTAAACGGAGCATTCTTGCACCATCTTCTACCGACCCCCTCAAGGTATGAAACAAGCGTTGATGGACACGGCGGAGTATAGAGGACTGGTGGCACTCTGTTTTTTTTTTTTTGCCTCTTTTTTTACTTCTTGTTTTCTAAGTTGAAGATCAACACCGGTTGTTCTGAGCTATGGCAACGACAATAGTGGGCTTTCGGGGAAAGCAAGCAGGTGGGACTTGTAGCGAAAGTGATTTGATACGTCATTCAATCTCACGAATGGTTACCTCGTCACTCAAACAAAAATTAAACTGTTGTCGTTCTCTTATCTAATCGCTCGATTCGGCAATCAGCGGAGATTCCAGATCCGCGCGCTAATCAGAGATGAGTCTATATGTGAAACCGTTGGTGCCGTTCGTGTTTGAATTGTAGAGTCCCTTCAAACAACAAAGTCCTTTTTTTTTTCCTGTTTTGGAGGCAAGCTGGTGGTGGTTAGTTTACTCCTGCCCAGCTCGTAAATCAAGGATAAAAGTGTTGCAGTGTTGATGGCAGATTCTACCAATCACTGCACGTTAATGTAACGTAGCCTCCAGCGCAACAACGGTATAATAAATATGAATATTATTTCGTGTCAAATCGTCTAAGGCAAATAACGTTCCACGTGAGCGGTAAATTCTGTGGGGAACATTTCTCCTGAACTTCACTTTCTCGGAAAGGGTATGTGTGGGATCTAATCTCTATCAATGATATTCAAGTACACCCCTATGTCTTATACAATGTATCTAAAAATGCAACAATCAACCGGTCGGCCAAACCTGCAGTATGGACACTGCCAGCGATACCATAGAGGGCCGCAGTGTCGCCCCTTTGAGGTCCGTTCTTCTTTGTATTCTCTACCGATTCCTTGGTCGATTCTATCAAGTCGCGAATCAATTCATCAACGACGGGGGTAGTCAATCTCGTAAATGCAAAATGTAATCCAGCAGGATTCTGCAAAGTTGCAAAATGCCACCCTTTTTTACTCAACGTGTCGCCCAACTCGTATATCGACAACTCATTATCTTTGCCCTTTTTAACCTTAAAAGCGATAACTGAGCCGAGGGGGTCTCCAATGATTTCGAGATACTCAGACAATGTGGGGTCGGATTCAATGGTCTTTTTCACCTTCATGGAAGTCAGAACAATATCGATACAACTCTTTTGGTAACCATCTTTGCCAATGTTTACCAAGGTAGCCCAGCACCCTACCATCAAGGCCCCCGGTCTAGAACCAGCTAAAGTTGGCGACCCGTACATGCCGCCAGTCCAGTCGCTTGAGATATAGTATTGCCCTTCGCGAAGCACGGGGTTTCGGTACATGATGATGGATGATCCTTTGGGAGCAAAGCCGTATTTATGCGTGTCGCATGAAATCGAGGTAACGCCTGGCAATCTAAAGTCGAACAAGGGAATTTTGCGTTCGCCATGGACTTTTGAAGATTCCAAAAACGACACGATAAATGAGCCCAAGCACGCATCAACGTGCAAGGGGATCTTGTATCTCACTGCAAGTTTCGACAACCCTTCAATATCATCGATGATGCCGTGCGGATAGTTGGGGGCGGATCCACAGAGCAAAACCGTGTTGCTATTGATTAATTTTTTCACTTTTTTCAAATCAACCTGGAAAGTAACTGGGTCCAACGCCACCTTGTGCAACTTCATTCCAAAATAATAGCATGCCTTTTCGATACCTGCGTGGATAGTCACGGGTGCGATAACTTCGGGCTTGGTGATTTTCTTGTATTTCCTTCCGTACTCTCTCGACGCCAACCCCGTCAAGAGCAACGACTCTGTGCCTCCCGAGGTGGTGGTACCGCAAGCACCTTCAGGAGCATTGAAAATGTCCAAGACCATGGCCACCACTTCTGCCTCCATCTTTCTGACACCGGGGAACACATCCGGGTGAAGCTGGTTGGCTACAGAGTACTGGTGATAGGCCTCCAGCTGCAATTTCAACAAGTCGTCTCCACCATGATAAACAGCTCCACTAACTCTGCCATCGCTCCATTTCTGGTGTTTTAAATTCTGCAATTTGACTAGCTCGGAACTCACCTCTTTATGAGGTAACCCATGAGCAGGCAAAGTTGGAAACTGCTGCAACTCCTCGCTGTTTTTCATGATTTCTTTTTCCATCTTTGCCACAGTACTGCTCAACTCCTTGTCGATCTTGCTCTTGATGAATGGTAACGCCATCACTCGCGACGAGATTGCTACCGATATGGTGGAGTACATCTGACCTATGAGACCTAGCAAGCCATTCCTCCATACTGCTCCCAAGACATGCGCAATGGTCGAATAAACGAGGTAGATGAATGACAAATCTCGTACTAGATATACCGACCCCCAGAAATTGTCATAGACCAAATAGTACTTGAAGTAGATGAACAATAGTATTTGGCAATGCAATGTCGATAATGCTTCTGGTAGCTCTTCTCTACTTGGCCAGGTGAACCGGAAACGAACTGGAGGCACCGCGGGCATCTTTACTAGTGGTGTATATGTGTATACGTGAGTGAGTAAGTAACTGAGCGTGTGGGGAGGTGGTCCAATTTATGGATTAAGTTTCATAGGTGGTGGACGTTGCGTTTATTAAAAAAAAATTGCGCTCAGACACAGTTACCAGCGGCTCGGACGGCATCATTTTCGTGATCCCCTGAAACCGACAACGGAGAAACCTCTGTTCCCCAATTACATGTTGGATCCTTTGTAGAGAAGAGAGATTCCGAGCCTGCCACGTGGCCACTCAGTAAGCAGAGCATGAATACAGTGGAATGAAATGAACTAGCTTTCAATTTGGTTTCTGACTATCTAAATAAAATAATAAAAGGAAAATCGCCTACTGCCGGAGTGGATGGGTGGGTGGATCCCTAGTCCAATCTCAAACCCAAAGCTGTTCTTTGGGACTTGGACTCAGGGTCATAGTAACCAGTGTCAGCCAAGGAAGTGACCCTGGTACCATGACGTCCATGGATACTCTCGTCACTGTGGATGACATTGTGGTTAGCAATTCTGTTGTCCCATAAAGCAGATGTGCCTCTATAAGTCTTTTTGCCATCAGTTTTGGATTTCAAACCAGGCAATTCTCTTTGCCAGTTGAAAGTGACTTGAAGGTCTCTATTGTTTTCAATGACGCTGTACAAATAGTTCAAAATCAAGGCGGACTCATCTGGGAGCAAACCGACAATTCTATCCGTCATGGAACGGTTAACAAACAAGTACTTCCAACCAGTGGCAGGGTGGGTTCTAACGATGGGATGTTCTCTTTCGACATTCTTTGGACCTCTCAATGGGTTCTCCCTGTCCAAATAGTGGTGAGCACTCTTGTAGATTGCCGTCTTGCCATCCAAAAACTTCTTAAACTCATCAGACAACTTGTCATAAGCACCGTAAGTTGAGCTCCAAATGGTCTCTCCACCAACATCAGGGATGGAGTCCTGATGCAAATGGGTGATACCAGCAGTTTGAAACTCATGCACCAAGTCACTGTGCCATTGGGAGTTTCCCTTTCTCGAGTTTTGGAAACTCAACCCCAAGCCGTTTCTCTCGTTTTGGTATTCTTGCCAAATAACGGTGATTCCGTCCCACTCGGGCCCAATACGCGCTGCTTGTGGGTGAACTTCAACTTGGCCCCAGTATTGGCCCAACTCCAATTGCTTTTGAGGGGACAAGTCCTGGTCTTTGAAAAACACCACCACCCTTTCAGCAATCAACAATGCCAATTCATCCTTTTGCTTATCGTTCAAGTCGGCCAATTGCAAACCAATAATCTCGGTACCGACATGAGGAGTCAAATGGACAACGTCCTTGGCGGCACCAAACAAGGCCTTCTTTTCCGGATCGGCGTTTTTGCCCCTTTCTATAAATGGGTACTCTTCATTTCTGATAGCATGGGCCTCGTCAACAAATTTTGGGATCTTGTCGGTGGTGGGGATGTAAGGGTAGCCTCTAGTGATGTCCACGCCGTGTTTAGCAAATCTTTCCCTGGTGGTTTCAGGCAAACGGTTGGCCCACTCGGGGTCAAAGCCAGTGATTGGTTCTCTCTTTGACTTTGCCCAACCAACTGGCTTAATCGAGGCTAATTTTTCAACGAGTTCGTTAAACTCCGAAGGGTCGGTTTTACTTTGACCTTTCAAGGAGTGTTTGATATCCTCAGGGTTGCTGCTAATAATCGAAGTTGGAGCCATATTTTGTGATGATGTGAATAGTGCGATTGAAGACAGCACAAGGACAGGAGCAAGAAGAAAGAGACAAGTGGTATTTATAGCATTCTGTTGGAATTCTGTTGCTTGTTGAACATCGAGGATTGATTCTTTTGATTATTAATTGACCGAGTGTCTTAATCAAACGGAACTTGTAGCAGGAGCGACGCCACAGTGGTGAATCGTGGCTGCAAATTTTGTCGACTCCTTATCGCAAAGAAAATTCGCAACCATCGGACTTTGTATACAGAATCGAGGGGGGGGGAACAGATTAAAGTGAGGAAAGAACAACTGAGGTTTACAGATCAGATACCAGGCTGTTGCCAAGTATCCAGCTGTTCCTCTTCAAAATAGGTTTATCTCCGAGAAAACAGGGCTTTGACTTGTTTAATCGGAAATCTGGTTGGACCTGGGGACCTGCGTTGATAATTTATTCAAATGTTGTCCAACAACATCCAGGATGGTGGGAAGAGGGGGGGGGGAAATGAGAGAGTTCTTTGTGCATATATTAATTTGTCAGCATCAGACTGTCCCCCCATTTCAGCAAGCAGGAACTGTGAGCGGGAATATGTTGTGGCGGCGTGAGACATGATGCATCAATCAAAAAACATGTTGTACGAGGTGCGGATGGCGGAGATTCCTATACAGCTAACATTTACACATTTACACATTTATTCTCATTACGGGGTTGAAAGTGGTGGGGATGCTGAAGGAGGGGGGTATACAAACTAGACATCAAACACAATTACAAATACAAATTATCCGGCAAAGTAAAAAGGAAAGAAAGGAAAGCTCGCCTCATTTCTCCTGTTTCGCATAGTCAAACTTTGGGTTCAATGCAATCAAATCCTCCACTTCTTCGTCCATCATTTGGTTGATCTTTTTGTAAGTGGGGATATTCTTGATCATTCTGCACCATTTACCCAAATGTGGCCAGACTTTACGCAAATCTCTCTTGTCACGAGTGCAGTCCTTGACGCCTTCCAAGTTGTCAAAGATGTTCTCGTAGATGGGGAAACTCAAGATGATATCAGCAGCAGTCAACTTGTTGCCAACAAAGAATCCAGTTCCATTCTGCTCCAACCTGTCATTGCAATATTGCATGTTCATCCTCCATTCGTGCACATAGTATCCGTTATTCAACCCCTTGGCCAC
The DNA here is from genome assembly GCF_963989305.1 of Lodderomyces beijingensis. NCBI lineage: Eukaryota > Fungi > Ascomycota > Pichiomycetes > Serinales > Debaryomycetaceae > Lodderomyces > Lodderomyces beijingensis. The sequence continues at coordinate 759,694 of NC_089973.1, forward strand.
CAAGTTGGCAATATTCTTGAGCCCATGAGGAGCAATATGTTTAGCCACCGAGTTGATCAAAAGAGCCATTTGTAGGTGCTGCAATGAGCCCTCGCTGTAATGTAGCCAGTATTCAACTTCCAATTGCTCATTTGGATCAGTCGGGGTGAGGATATAGTTGGGATCATAGTTTCTTAAAATGTACAGGATGATGAAGCCAGACTCGGCAATCTTGATTGGTGGGCGGCCATCGCCGTGAATGATTTCCACAATTGGTGATTTCCCCGTCTGGTGCACATCGAACAATTGCATTGGTCCTCGCCATGTCTGAGGGTGTCTCAAGTATATCCTGACTTCATAGTCCAATTGTAGAATCTCCAACAACCAAAGTATTCTTTGAGCGCGCGAGTCGTCGAGCCTAATCGAGTTAGTAAAGCTCTTTCCACCACGCTACATGTGAAAGTTGGCAAAGTGTGCAACACATACCAGTGCAATATAAATCTATCTTCTGGATATCCGGGTTTGTTTACCATCGTGGGCATGACTTTTACAGTTTTGTTTCGCTGAACCCAAACTTGTTTATCTTGATCCTGCTTCTGAGGTTAAAGTTGAAGCTGAAGTTGAAGCTGAAGTTGAAGCTGAAGGATGAGCAAGCCGGGGGCTTTTGAAACCAGAGGACAAGACCAACTAAATATATATCGATCCAGACAAGAGAGGGAAAAGACCGAAGGAGAGAGAGACGTCTGTCTCTTCAAGTTAAATCACCTCGACTCCTCCAAAACATATCTCCCATGGCAAATCTAAATAATTCAAAACACTCTTATCCCAGTTTGGGGATGGTGCATTGGTAACATCTCCCAAACAGGAAAGTAATCAGATGGAGTGAGCCTCCACTTTTTTTTTTGATTTTTTTTTTCTCTTTTCGTCAGAGTGAGAGAGTCAATTTTGATGTGCCAGGCGCTTCCCCAGGGATGAGACAATAGAGGCCACCCAGCACTATCGATGGCTCATAATCCTTTTACTGTCTCAAGTGTAACATGCCTCCAGTCTACCCCCCTCCTCCCCCGTTGCTGTTGGTGGTGACAAGACAACAGCAAAATTGGAGAAGTGGTCGTCCCCTTGCATGTCGAGGAAATCATTACAGACGTGGTCTACATTGTTCTAGCAATCCCACTTTGAGATCAGATCAAAACAGGGGACGGGGGATGGGGCGTAGTTTACTGTAGTGTACTGTGCTGTGGTGCACTGTACTGTACTTTACTGGCAACTATGGTCCTGTCAGAACTAGGTGCACCGAAAAAATTAACCATTGGATATAGTGGTTTCTGAAGCAATCGTCAATTTCTAATCTCTTTAGTGGAAGAGTCGGTGCCAAATTTTAGGAATGGCTTGTTTAGTGCGGGTTTTGTCAAATGTGGAAATTAGAATGGAGAATTGGATTGCGAAAACGTTTGCGCCAAATTTATTTGAAAGCGTTTTCAAGGACATGATGTTGGGAATGGCCAGTTTTCAAATCTGGGAGATCTAAGCATTTTTAAGCAACATGCTTGGCTAAATTAGTGGATGGAATTGCCGAGTTTGAGGAAATGGAGAGGAAGAAGATTGACAAGTAACGAGTAAACCAGAATGGGTGGATGTAGAAAGATGCAACCTTCGTGGAGACTATAAACGGCAGCAGTATCATGTCGTGTGGTCTCGGCACGTGGCTCCGATATCGCATGAAAGAAGCCTCATGAGTTTCAGAACTTTCACGTGTACTTGAATAAGCCGAGAGGGAGTTCAGAAATTTGACGATTGGTCAGCCACACGAGGGTAGCAGGACCTGCGTTGAGCGCAATCGCCGCATATGATGTGGCCACAGGTCACTGGTGAGACGACCCGCATGCTCAAATCTTTTCCAAGTAACGACTCATCAGATTGCGACAGATTGCAACAGACAAATTTATAATTTTGCAGCCAAATACAGACAACCACTCTGGTTGCGAAATAAGCAGAGCAACGAGCAACGATTTGAGCAACACCATTATGACTTTTGAAAGTTGTAGATCTCCTCCGTATGGTACTTCCACACGGAAAGAACCTATTTCAAAGTCACAAATGCAGCAGAAGTTGCCCCAAAAAGAAGTCCTTTACTTTTAACTCAAATCCAGCGAGACTGTTGTTGTTGTTGTTGTGCTTGGCTGAAAGCATCCTTGCGAGACTATGCTAGTTGGGAGGAAAGCTTGACTTCCAGCCTTCTCCTTTCCCCCGCCCCCCCTCTACAGCAATCATGTACTTCTCCAAGGCGAGCATGTGCTCTCTTCATCTCCTGGTTTTTTTGTTTAGAACAAGAGAATGCGCGCAACTGCTTTGTTCAAGGCTGTACCTCTGCCTATTCCCCTTGACATCATCGGTCAATTGTCACAGACAACCTCCCTTGTTGTTTCTTCACCCGTACATTGACGCCCCACAGACCCCGAGCGCAATATAAAAATACCATTTCATCCCTCCCTTCCTCCCTTCCTTTCTCGATTGACCCCATCTTTGCCCCCCTTTTTTTTCCCACAAACAGCTCAAACATGTCTCAAGGTGATAAAATTACCGTTCACTGGTACGTGCTTCAATTATTCTTTTCTAACAAGCTAACGCAATCCAAGCCGGGATACTAACAGATGTGATTCTCCAGGTTAAACTACTCGAGGTCCCAAAGAATCATCTGGTTATTGGAAGAGTTGAACGTTCCCTTTGAGATCAAGGCTTATGCAAGAGACAAGGACTTTAGAGCCCCCAAGGCATTGGAAAAAGTCCACCCATTGGGGAAATCACCCTTGATTGAAGTCACTAAACCCGATGGCGAGACGCAGGTCATTGCAGAGACGGGCCACATCATCAGCTACATTTTGGAACACTACGACCCAAACCACATCTTGACTCCGCAGAACCAGCGTGAGAAGCAAGAAGTGGATTATTTCCTACACTATTCAGAAGGAACTCTTCAGCCAAACTTGGTTGCTCTTTTAGTCCATTCTTTTGCTAAAAAGAAAGCTCCATTCGGCACGAGGTTCCTTATGGGCTTGTTAGTTAAGGGGATCGATGATCAGTTCTACTTGCCAGAAACGATAAAAAATTTGGACTTTTTGGACGGCATCTTGGCCAAGCAAAAGGCAACCAAAAACTCCGATTTCTTTGTCGGGACCCACTTGACAGGCGCCGACATTATCTTGTCCTTCCCCGTCTTGACCAATATTTTCGCCAGTAGAGCTTCTGCGAGAACGATGGGTTTGCCTGATTTCGACCAAACATGGCCCAATTTGAGCCGTTGGTGCGCGCTTATTGAAAAGGAGCCAAAGTTTGTCAAGGCTCACGAGTTGGTTGCTGAGTATGAAACGTCTAAGCCAAATATTTAAAAAGCTTGTGGCTACATAGTTTCTATGTAGAGCATCGCTGGAATGTAAAGCCCGTATTTAAAAGGTCTCTTCGTCAACCCCCAGTATCCTCAATTTGCATTTATCCGAGGAGTATAATGCGATCGATAAGAGGCAAAAGCGCGTGCTTCTCTTTTTTTTTTCTTTCATCTTTTCATCACAGTGATTAATCGCTTTACGTGCTTCGTATTATGGTTATGAGATGATTTGGTTTAAGCTAGTGTAGATGAGAAGCTGATGGGTAGTGGGTTTAAAGACGAGTTGGTTTTTGCGGGGTAAGTCGTGCAGTAGAGGAGGTGGCAGGCATAGAACCAGTTATGGTTCCAATTTGAGACATGAACTACTTCCCCATATCTTAGAAAACTAAACCTATGACTACTACTCCAAATGAGACCCGGTTTCACTTTTGACATTCGACAGATGACGAAAAACTAGTGTTTAGTCCGAATAAGCTGCGAAATTGTGTGTTTTTTTTCAATCAATACTAGATAACGATCCGCTCTGGTATTTTGTGAGCAGCACACTTGAGAGCTGCTGGGTCCCAACTCGGGAATTGCAGGGCGCTTAGCGGGTGACAGAAGCAATCAATCATGCAGAGAGATACGGATAGAGATGGCAAAACTACAATTCTTCAAAGAGACGAGCAACCGTTTTCATACAATTTCTTCCCCAAAGATTATATCCTCAAACCCGCGGACCTTCTTCGCTGCTTGCTTCCAGCCATGCTCCTGCCTTATGTTCTGGTGGTATAGATAAAGATCCGGGTACTCAGTTTTCAACGACTTGTTTATCATTGGGTCACACCGTGTAAACACAATTTCGAGTGGGAACGAGAGAATTATATCAGCCGCCGATAACAGGTTCCCCGCAATGTATTTGCTATACTTTTCATATTGTTTGGTGATGGTGCCATTTAAAAAATTCAAATTCTTCAAAAGCTTTGGCTTGTAGTAGTTTTGAGCAATCCACTTGACGCAGGGAGCCATGTACATTCGCGCTGCGTAGCCAGCCTTGGTTTTCGCAGCATGATTGGTGAACAATCCATCAAGAATCGACTGCAACGTGCCCTCAGTGTAGTGGAGAAAATAGCTAACTTCGTTCTGTGCATCTATCGAGGAGCCCTTTAAATTGTCAGTTTGGTCATACTTGCGGAGAAAATACTGAATGATCCAGCCAGACTCGGCCAACTTGATCACGTCTCCAGAAGCGCTTCTGATTTCCACCACGGGCGACTTGCCCAATGGGTGAACCTCACTCAACGCGTGCGGTGCTTTGCTGTTCTTGTCTCTTTCATAGTACACAATCTCGTATTTGAGCCCCAACTCCTCAAATAGCCAAACTATCCGTTGAGCTCTTGACTGGTTCAACCAGTGCAACACAACCGTTTCTTCTTGAGACATGATACCGTTAGGGGACAAGAACTCCAAACGTGATTCTTCAGTAGGATATATTCTGGAGAATAGGTAATGTCTGACTGACAATTTTGATTTCTTGATCTTGCTTCAGGCTAGAAAACGAGGAGGGGGGGGGCGCTCCTCCTATAAGTTCCTTCAAGTTCCTCCCATTCCAGCTGGTAGGTGGATTAGTTTGTAAGTTTGTTAGGCTGCAAAGTGTTGCAGCAAGCTGCAAGCGACACAAAATTGGAAAAAAAAAGAAACCTCTCCATCCGTGAACATCCTGCATACAAACGCACACAGTTCCTCATCGAAAGAACCCATCAGTTCATCTCATTGGAATCAATAACCGTAGAGGCTTCCCTTTCTTTTCTTTTTCAATCAAACAAATGACAACTAGAGTAGAGATCGAGAATGTCATTTTGGATGCCGGCCCCCTAATCACCCAGCCGGCAACGTCCTTGCAACGGTTTGGGCAGAACTTTTACACCACGCCGGGAGTCCACTCCGAATTGAAAGATGAGCGAGTTCGCCAGCAGTTGCTTTTATGGGGAGACCGATTGAAAATCGTGCAGCCTAGTCAAGAGAGCATTAATGCAGTGATCAAGTTCTCCAAGCTCACAGGTGACTATGCTGTGTTGTCGGTGAACGATTTGCATATCATTGCGTTGGCCTATGAGCTCCATGTCAAAAATGTTGCAAAGTTGCGAAGTTTCCCCGGGGAGGTATTGGAAGAGCAGGAGACCGCTAAGCAGGGGCAGGGCCAAGGCCGGGGCGATCACTCTGGAGATGCTGATGGTGATGGGTTTGTAGTGGCAAAGAAGGGACGCAAGAGAGGAGGGAAACGGCAACGTGAAAAGCGGATGGCGGAGATGCAAAAATTGCAAGATGCAGCAGGGGACAGCGACCAGCACCAGCACCAGCCAGAAAGTGCAGCCTCCTCGAGCCAAGAGGAAGAGAGCGAACCTGTTGGCGAGACAGTTGCCGCTGGTGATATCAACGACAGCGACGTCTCGCGGACGCTGGATACCAAGCCTCAAGAGTCGGCACAAGCAAGCAGCGATGTAGCTATTGAGGAACAGAACACAAACAACGACGACGATGTCGTTGCGGAGGAATACAACGACGACGACGATGATGGAGAATGGATAACGCCAGAAAACCTCCAAGAGGAAATTTTGAAAGACCAAGACGAGCAAGTTCAAGACGCGGGAAACGCGCCCTTGGTTAAAGTTGCTCTCGCGACGGGGGATTTTGCATGTCAAAACGTAGCCATGCAACTAGGAATCAACTTGTTGAACACAATGTCTGGGAAGCAGATCAAACGCGTGCGCAACTACATGTACCGGTGTCATGCATGTTTCAGATTGACCCCAATCAGCAAAGACGGCAGGCCCAAGCATTTCTGTCCCAAATGCGGCGGCGATACTTTGATCAGATGCGCCGTTTCAGTAGACAACAGAACAGGAAAGATTACGCCTCATTTGAAAGCCAACTTCCAATGGATCAAGAGGGGCGAAAAATACTCGCTTCCTTCGCCCTTGAGTAAAAACCAGCAGAGGTTGCAAGGCAAAGGTGGCTATCAACACAATAAGCAAAACAGGCACAAGTCGCAACAGAACCCGTTGATCTTGCGGGAGGACCAGAAAGAGTACCAGCAAGCCTTGAAGAACGACGACTGGGAGCGGAGACAGAATGAAAAAATGTTGGAAAATTGGATCGGAGGTGGCAGTGCGGATAACTATGTCAGTCCCTTTGGAACAATGAACACCATTCGACCCTCTGGTGTCCATGTAGGCAAAGGCCGTTATGTCAATTCCTCCAAAGGTAAGAATAAATAGAATACTTAGAGACTACGGGAGTTGTAAGTAATAGAGCATGAGATCGAGCCATGAGAACCAGCGCTGTAGATACTGTCCGCTGTTGTATCAATAACAACTGCGGCTACATTCCAGTTGTAGCAAAAAAAAAAAATGCGCTTCGTAATTATATATATAAAGATGAACCAAGTTACGGCTGACCATCCCATCCAATCCATCCAGGCCATCTATCCATCCGTACCTAACTGTTCTAGGCAATGGCCAACGGAACAGCAGCCAATGCCGCAGCTCTAGCTGCATTCAATGCCGTGAAAAAGAAAGAAGCATCTTCCAAACAAACCGACATTTGTGATCTTCCTGCAGCCTTGAGGTCGCAAAGCAAGATAAGAACACCCACTAGTCAAAGTCAATCTCGTGTGAGCACACCTTCATCAGTTGCCAATAGAAAGTATGGCAACTATTCGGATACGTCGTCGATATCACCCAAACCTCCCTTGAAGCTCGAAACGAATGTGCGGAGCCCCAGTGCGTCGCTGCCTTCTTCAGAGTTTGACGGCGAAAGCGAGAGCGATAGCTTTGACTACTTCAATTTAGGACACAACAATTCCAATAGAGGCGATGCCTTGAGGCTGCCGAGGCTGCCGAGGTACCTGCCTCAGACCCCAAGGGACATGATCTCACACGTGAAGAATTCGATTGATTCAAAGGCCATTTTGAACGATGCCAGCGCCAAGAGGTTGTCGAACAATTATGCTCCGCAGGAAATGCTCAAGAATTTAAAGCATTCGTTGAATGAAAAGGCCAGGCCTGTCAATGTTCTTCCAAGGCCAGTTGAAAACGAGAAGGGGGTGGATTTTTTGAGCGACATGCGCGATCGACTAGACAATACCAGAAAAGTCGTTGCAAACAATAAGCTGCTCAAACCGGGGCTCAAACTAGAGAGTGACAACCAGCTTGACGATGAGGGTTTTTACTACTACCAGCAACCAGGCAATGGCTCTTACTCGTCCTTTGAGTCTGCTGCGAGTGAGTTGGAGAACAGGGGCAAAAGAGAAACCAGAGAGATCAGAGAAATCAGAGAAAACAGTGTGCGAGCACAGTTGCCACCGCAACAACCGACTCCAGATTCACGCCGAGTCAGCGTAGAGAAAGAAGCCAATCAAGTCTCGCAGCCTCTGACTCCAGACTTGCATGGAATAAGCATAGACGTGACTGATCATGACGCCGAGAAAAATGACGACAACGAGGTTTTGACCAGAGTTCCCCTCAAGATACCCGAGAATGACAAGGCAACTGCGAGCTCAAGAAACACCACTAGAAGGAAACCGCCACCCAAATCCGACGATGAACTTGACATCAAGGATGACACCGACGACGCAAGCACACTCAACTCCGAGCTCAGACAAAAAACGATCCGGAATGGAAGGTCGGCGGAGACATTTTCGAGTGGCGAAGGATTCAATCATCCAGATGACATTGCGTCCATCACAGATACCGACGAGCCCGTGCCTCCTCGAGTGAGACGCAAAGAGTCCAAGTTCCCCCAGTTTCCCGATATTCGCAAACACCATCACCATTCAAAGCATTTGTTCAGGCACAAGCACCACAGCCACAAGGCGCCAGACACGATGCCGTTGCTGGAGGCAGATAGTGAGTATACTGACGCGGAAGCTTCCGACGCAGGGTACACGTCGTCCAACCCTGCTCCTTTGAAAGTGGCTCCAACCATGCAACAGCCTGTGCAATTCAGGACAACAATGAGGAAGCCGAACAAGAGGAAGGACAAACTGTCCAAGTTTGACGAGTACAAGCCGTGGAAAAGCCACAATGACTTGAACTACTTGACTGATCAAGAAAGGAAAAGGTACGAAGGTGTATGGGTGAGCAACAAGGGAAACTACATGGATCTTATGGTGACGAAACTCCATGGGGTCAACTATGCTTTATCCGGACACGACAAAACCTCCAGCGAACATCTCGAGGACTCGATCAAAGCTGCGCTCGTGTCTACCAATCAAGCTGAAACAAAAAACGAAAGCGAAGGTGGTGGCAACACCAACACCACTACAACATCAACGACAACAGGGGGTGCCAAGCAATCTGACAATGGCGCAAGCACAGAAAAGATTGTGGAAACAGACAATCGAGACCGGGTCGAAGTCAACCAGTTGATGTTGGGCGCCGTTGTAAAGAGAATTTGGAACAGAAGCAAATTACCTGGTGATACGTTGGAACAAATATGGAACTTGGTAGATTACAGAAGAGATGGCACATTGAGCAAGAACGAGTTCTTGGTTGGAATGTGGCTAGTTGATCAATGTCTATATGGACGGAAACTACCAAAGAAAATTGAGCCTGTTGTCTGGGAAAGTCTAGGCGGAATCGGAGTCAATGTCAAGAAGTTGAAGTAAAATAAAAGCTACCGGGGGGTCCGAGGATTAGCTGGATTGAATTTGGAATTTGGGAATTATGCTCTAGTGTTTAAGGCTGTTTTTTTTTTTGGATTTTTTTTTTTTTTTGCTATCAATTGGAAGCTTAGCCTTTGCCTTATATATATAGCTATATATATTCTCATCATAATTGATGTTTACTCAGCGCAAGATCTGTTTTTGCTATTGCAATCAGGGCCACCTCCCGTCGAGATACGTGAGCTTTACTTCTCGCTGTCTCCGCTCCTTCAACGCTTTTTTTTGGCTCTCTCTGCGGTTGAAAAAATTGGAAACGAAGAGGAACCAGATACATTTGGGATAACGCGCGTTACAGCTTCCCAACTCCCCCGTCCAGCTGGCCTGCTGGTCCACCGACCCAAACTCTTTAAAGAAAAATCCTTGTCATCAAAAGGATGAATCTCATGGATATGTTATCGACGGATCCCCCGTCTTCGATATACGGTGCTGCGGGCGATAGCTACAACTCCTATAACGAAGTTGAGCTTTTGGGAGGCACCACCGCATCTCACATCGGAGATGAGAACACTGAGATTATGCAGCACAATGGGAATTCACTCACCATGAGGAAACGTCAACGGGTAGTTCACCTTCCAGCGAACCTCACCTTGATCCAAAATGCGCTTATTCATTTGATACTTGAATTGTTCAGCGAGACGTTGTTGAGTGAATTGAAAACTCGAGAGAATAAACCGAGTATTGAAAGCTTATTGGAAGTTTCCAGTATGCAATCGACGATTTCGGCACCTACTCCAGTCAACAGGGACATCGATCCCAATAATAGCATAGGCGAGCTTATTGACTTGTGTTTTGAAAAATTGGCCGTGGTGAATAACCAGCCCACTTTGCTTGTTGATCACTTCATCCCCAAGAAATTGATACTTTCGGAAACGAACGAGTTGCAGTCGATCATGTCGGGGAAATACGAATTGCTCAATGAGATTGTTGATGCGTTGATTGAGGACACACGTGCACTGGGCGAGCTTTACCCGATATTGGTTATCGCCAAGAGCAACAAGGAGTTGGAGTTGATTGAAGGGATGATCATTGGTAAGGATTTGAGATATAGCAACTCGAGTAATTTGAAGTTGTATGAAGATGGCCGCAAATTCCATCCGGGACTGAGCGAGGGAGCCAAGGGGGTTTGCATCAACTTGATTCAGTCGCTGCAACTTTACAATAATTACTTGAACCAGTCGTTTTCGGTTAAATATCGATTTATCTACTCGTTTGACTTTAACTTGGACGCCACGAATCCAAGTATCGAAATGTTGCAATCAGATGATGACTGTCCTATATTTATTCCCGTGCCTGTCTTCTCAACGGAACATTTGCAATTACACTTGGAGCCCGAGGAGCCTCAACTGAGTCGATTTATTAATGATGATGTTGATGGTGGTGATGGCAGTGCTGGTAGTGGTGGTACTGGTGATGGAAAAAGAGTTCGAGATTGGAAAGTCAAGATTTTACACTCGTTGGTGGTAAACAGCCTGGATCATGAAAAAAGCATGAATCGTCGAATAGACAATTTTTATTATGATTCTTATGGTGCCAATATGGGATTTTTCATACTGAACATTGGCAACCCCGAAGCATTGGGTGCATTGATGAAAGACTATGACAACCAATTGATTCAAAGTTTCTCCAACGAAAAGTTGAAAAAGAGATTGAAAAAGGTTGATGATGCGGGACTCTTGACTCGGGTGAGAAATGGCGTTCCACTTACAAGGGAAAACTTCAACAGGGAAATGTCAAGGGTGCTACATTTGCAACTTTACCAGGTAAATGACATGGTTAGACACGCTGAAGAAGTGGAGATTCCAAAAAAGAGAAAGTTTGAAACTTCGCGACAAGTGCACTTTGACGAAGACGAAGACTCGATTGCCGAAAATTACCGCAAGTTTCAAAAATTGAATGAGGAAGCCATGCTTGATGATCGCAAACTAGCGCGGTTGGAGAACGAGGTGACCAAAAACGAGGACAAAATTGGAGCCCTTGACAAAAAATTAGAAGATCTTCAAAGTAGTGTCAAGGATGATAATTTTGCAAAGGAAGCGACATCGGAGCAAAAGCAGCAAGAACTCATCAAGGATTTGCAAAATGAATTGGAGGATTTGAGTCGAGAATATACTTGGATCAATAACGAGATTGACGAAGCAAGATTGCAATACCAGCAAAGTTCAACAAACGCAGTTGCGGAACTACACAAGCTCAACAAGCTCAAAACTCAAAAGCAAGCCATTGAAGATAGAATTTCAGGCCCTGGTATGGTTCAATTGCCCGATCTAATCCATAGTGATACATTGGCTAGTTACGAGCAAAGATTGACAAGATTGAAAGCACAGAATAAGTTTCTTTCTGGGTTTTTCAATAGCAAAATTAGTCATATCTACACTGAAAGACAGCAGATTACAGAAAATAGTGGCTCAAGTGGCTCAAGTACCCGTCCAAGCAATAGAATCAGCAGAGACTCAACACCACTATAGTGAAACCACCATGGTTGGCCATGGTTGGATGATTGACAAGAAGAAAGAAAAAACAAATGTTTGTGTTCACGTGTGATGAGCACGTGACATTTTTTTTTTCACACTCAGCCGCACGAGAGAACTAATCGGGCCATCATTAAAAAAACAAAACAGAACAAGTAATTTGACTCAATCGGGAAAGGAAATTTGAACACATCGTATAGATGGATTCCCCCAGAGTTGCCCGCAGAGTTGCCCCCCAGCGTCGTATGTGTTTGTGAGAGAGGGAGAGCCAATGAGCTCGGTAGGAGGCTCTTCCTCCTCCGCGTTTTGACCAACCCCCCTTTCCTCCCCCTTTTTTTTTTTCATAATCCGCCCGGTTTTGTTTGTTGGAGAATAAGAGCCCTGCGTAAAGTTTGCCAAATTTGTGTACGCCTTGATTGCAATCGAGATTATTCACGTCCATTAGCCTGTTGATTTTTCTTCTTTTTGATCGAGGCAGCGATGGTGAGCGAGTTCTTGCCTATTTTCCTACAACAGCAACAGCAGTGGTGCTAGTACTAGTGATGGTGTTGGTGACGGCGGTGGCGATGACGATCTAATAATTTAGTTCTTTTTTTTTTTTTTTCCTTTTTAGTTTGAATCTACCTGATTGACAGACTAGAGTATTGCCCGGTCAAGTCAAGATCTGTTGCTCTCAACAACAAAAGCAACAACCTGGGCTCTCAAATTGAGAAGAAATGCTACAGGGAAAGGGAGGTAGAGCTCCAACTTGAATGGGACTTGGGTAAGTTGTTGGGCATATAGGATGTTCGTCGACCCAGAATAGAAAAGAGCTTGACATTTGTACGCATCCTCGTATTTTGCGGCAATCAACTGACAGAGCTATCAATAATCATGCGAGAGAGACAAGATCCTCTGTATTTCCCCCTCTCCCCCTCTTCCACCTCTCTTTCACAGCCCGGGTTAACACCAGCAGCAGTAATAATAAGCTACTGTTGCGAAATGTGCAAATCTGTACAAAGTTGTTCCAGAGAAAGGTGTGCCTTGTACGTTGCCCGCTAGCCATAGAAGAGGGAAAAAAAAATGAACGAGATTTTTCCAACTGGCTCCAGCAAACACCAACAAGTAATATAATACACATATCCCACACCCAGCCCACTCCCCTCTCTCCTGACTCATCCACTCTTCAACACTCGATTCACCTGCCTACTGCTACTACTCGTAATCATCACCAGCAACGTGGAAAGAGAGTGAAAACTGCTGCCTGCCTCGCCCAAAAAGGAGAACCCGTTCAAGCAGACTGCGGTCCATTAAAGGAAAAAAGAAAAATCTCCTTTCTTCAACACAACTCAACACACCAGCGAACCTTCCACGCAAAACTCGAGAAAACATCCCCCGAAAAAAAAAAAAAACTGCCTCTGTTTGTTGCCTTGTAGACGGTTGTTATACAGTTTCAAAAGAGCATCGTTTGTCGGTCAAATTCCCCCGATTCTAGAGAGGGAGAAGAGGCACTGGCACTAGTACACCGTCCATTTGTTGACTAGAGGTATCACAAAAAAAAAAACAAAACTCAACCAATCACCCCCACCCACGGAAATTTTTTGCTACATTTGCAACAACTCCACACTTCAAACACTTTAGAAACTAGTAGTCGCAAGAATATTTGGCAGACTGACTAACGCAACGAATACATGTCAAATCGAGTAGCAACAGCAACAAACCCAGCAGCATTAGCAGCTGCTCAAGCGTCACATAATCCAATTTTATCATCCTCAAAACAAGCACAAGCCCTTGGTGCCACGACAACGTCAGCAGCAGCAGCAGCAGCAAACTACAACATGAACCACCACGTGAACGGAGGCAACAACTTGAACTCGAACTCAAATGCCGCGGTGGTGGCTGCTAACTCGTCCTCGTCCGCAGCCGCCAACAATTCCAACTCGTCTGTGGTTGGGTTGCACTATAAGATCGGCAAGAAGATTGGCGAAGGCTCATTTGGTGTTATCTTTGAAGGAACCAATATCATCAATGGAGTGCCTGTGGCCATCAAGTTTGAGCCTAGGAAAACCGAAGCGCCGCAGTTGAGAGATGAATATAGAACCTATAAACATCTACAGGGGTGCCTGGGAATCCCCAATGCCTATTATTTTGGCCAAGAAGGGTTACATAACATTCTCGTGATTGACTTGTTGGGCCCTTCCTTGGAAGATTTGTTTGACTGGTGTGGAAGACGATTTTCCGTTAAAACGGTGGTGCAAGTTGCCATCCAAATGTTGTCACTAGTTGAAGAAGTCCATCGCCACGATTTAATTTATAGAGATATTAAACCCGACAATTTCCTTATAGGAAGACAAGGATTGCCCGATGAAAACAATGTCCATTTGATTGACTTTGGCATGGCAAAGCAGTACCGTGATCCAAGAACTAAACAGCACATTCCATATAGAGAAAAGAAGTCGTTGAGTGGCACTGCTCGTTATATGTCAATCAACACCCACTTGGGTAGAGAACAATCGAGAAGAGATGACTTGGAGGCATTGGGCCATGTGTTTTTCTATTTTTTAAGAGGCCAGTTGCCATGGCAAGGTTTGAAAGCACCAACAAATAAGCAAAAGTATGAAAAAATTGGCGACAAAAAGAGAACTACCCCGGCTGTTACCCTTTGCGATGGGTTGCCTACCCAGTTTGCCGAATACTTGGACTCGGTGAGATCTTTGCCCTTTGACGCAGAGCCGCCATACGAAGAATATAGAATGCTATTTGTGTCAATATTGGACGACTTGGGACAATCGTGCGACGGCGATTACGACTGGATGCATTTAAACGGAGGTAAAGGATGGGATGCGCAAATCAACAAGAAGCCAAACTTGCACGGGTATGGTCACCCAAACCCGCCCAATGAACGTGAAAGAAGACACCGCGATCAAAGAAGAAGCAGGCAACAACAATCAGCTCAACAACAACAGCAACAACAACAACAACAGCAGCAGCAACAACAACAATCAGCTCAACAACAACAACAATTACAACAACAGCAGCAACAACAGTTGCAACAACAACAGCAGCACCAATTACAGAACCAACAACTGCAACAGCAATTATCAGCAGCTCAATTACATCAACAAAAATTACAGCATTTGGTGAATAGACCTTTGCCACCAATCAAGCAAGAGTCGATGCCCGTTAGACCCGGTGAAGGCAATGAGTTATTGAGTGGCAGTGGAGTCGATGCTAATGGTGGTAACAAGTACGAAGGCTATAACATGAACCACTATCAGCAACAGCAGCAACATGTGGAGGAAGACGCTGAAGAACACAAGGGATTCTTTTCAAAATTGTGTTGTCATTAGATTATAAGGGTGAGGGGAAGGAAAAAGGCCGATGGTTGGGCCGAGAGAAGAAAGTAAAGAATATAGAGAGGTACCTGTTTTTCTTTTGCTTATAAACATTTAATTCTAACATTGGAATGATTCGTGAATGCTGTTCTCTGTTGAGGCCTGGGGGGATAGAGGAAAAGGGGGAGTGAGTTACGTTATGACTCTTTCAGTCGACACCAGTAGGTTAACCTCTCCTGTATGGCCGCAACCCAAGTCGCTCTTTGAACACGTGATGATCCAGTAGTTGTGTGTGTGTGTGTCACTAGATCCCTTTTCCCTTCCTCCTTCCCCTTTCCACACACACGGCATATACCCTATTCTAAGATTACTCGAGACAGATCGTAGCATCTCGAACGCCAATCTGGATCCAAAGAAAAACAGACTAACCTCTTTATTATTAAACCTCTAAAATATACTATTATTATAAACTAAACAATCGAACCCTTTCTGTACATCTTTGCCTCTTCCTCCGGGGTCAACACCATTTCCTCGTAGGTCGTTTTCAAATACGCCTCCACTTCCTTTAATGCCTCGATAGTTTTGGTCTTGTCAAACTTGCCATTGCCCGCCTTGCCACGACAATTGGTCTTGATCAAGTCCAACTTGTCCTTCATCAAATCGGCTCTATAGCCAATCCATTCCTGGTAAAACTCGTTATACCTCGACCCGAAATTGACTTCGGGTTTAACAGTGCCCAAGACGCTGGTATCGGGCAAACTAGCCCCGCGAGCGCGGTACGAAGTAACCATCGTGATACGCTCGCTTACACCTTGAGGAGCGGGGGCAATGTGCTCGATTAGGCGGCCTTGCAACACGCAAGCTGACCCGCGTTGCGGACCAGGCACAACGGCCACTTTGCCAAACATATTGCCATCACCACCACCGCTAATATCATGGCCCATGCGCAAACTGGTTTCGCCGCCAATCATGTTGGTGGTCTCACTCAACATCAAAACACATACAAAGGGGTAGGAATCATGATGCCAGCCCACAACAGCAGGAATCTCACTGCTGCCCTCACTCATACTCCGCTCAACTTTCTTCACCTCTTCAATTACCGTATCCTGATCCCGCATCGATACATTCACTTGCGCAATCTCGTAGTCCATAATCACATCAAGGTCAACGCCAGCCATGCGCGACACCAACTCAGTGGTCGTTGGGTGGGTCCAAGCTTGATATATAAAGGGGCAATTAACCACCCCTTCCGTCTTGACGTATCCGCGCACCACGGAATCTAACCCTGAGGTGGAGTTGAAGCTGTAGCGAGCATACTTCAAGAAATTGTCCCGTTGCAAAACCTCCGACCTCATAATGTCAACGGCCTCCTGGGTGAAAAGCGGGAACGGATCGCTGACTCCAATGGGGCTGATCTGGTTGGGTTTCGAGCCGTGCCCGAGTTGCGCCATCGTGATTCTCTTTGTCTCGTCATATTGCGCTTTACCGGTGGAGGTGGCGTAGTATTGCAAGTGCTTCTCGGGGTTGAACGTTGGCTTTGGTGTCTGCTGGGGGATTTGGGTGTATGTGGTATGCAAGTTTGAATCGTAGGCTGCCGCGGAGATCTTCTTGTGTATGTTTCCGTCGTACACGCTCTGTAAAATACCCACCCTCGACATAGCTGTTGATTCTGAAGAAGAAAATTTATTACAATCTTTTATGTTTAAGACTCTTGATGACAAGTAGAAAGTTATGGGAAATTGTGATGGGTCGCTAGGAAAGGAAGATTTTGAATCTCTTAAATGATGTTGGAGTTGTTCAGAAAGATTCTGAGTTAAGGGGCTTTTCTGCTTTGCTTATAAGGGGGGGGGGGGAATTTTAGAATCGATAGATAAGAGAAATTGCGCTCTAGATTTGATAGATAAGCAAACTTCACCACGGCCAAACACTCACCCGTACATTCTCTTGCTCTCTATTTCTCTATTGTGGCGAAGCTCAGCTTAGACAACAACAGCACCGGCTTCAAACAAAATGAAGCATGTTTCGTTTTGTTCCCCTTTATTTTTTCCGTTATCTTGCCCGTTTTTCAAAAGATAGCACCAACGGGAGGAACTTTCCAAACCATGCACCGTTTCCTATCAACAGACACTGGGAATTTTTAATTGGAATTGGGTATGTTTGACTATCTCCAAGTCCTTTCCTCTTCTTCCCCCCTCCTCCCTCAACAGATGAAACAAGCAAGTGTTGTTGTAAAGTTTGGGCCAATAAAGGGAGGATAAAGTTGCAAACTGGAGACAGACAACCAATTTCCTCTCTCCAACACCCGCCCCCTTTTTTTCCCTAGCAGAATTGGAACAAGGGTTGGTTTGCACCCACAAAGAATAAAGAAAATCATACCTAATTTGGCGAAAATATGCGTCTCGCGACTTTCTGTTTGTGTTGCTATTCTTGCCTCGAAAGATGAAAACATCCATAAACCGAACGATCGCAGTGTATGTCACCACCCCGGTGCTCATCGCTAGAGCCAGCTTTTGTGTCTGAAGGAGCTTGAAATGAGCTCGATTTTGCGGGGGTTGGAGAAGGGGCGGATCTGGTGGAGATTCACATCTGCTCAAATTGCGCATCTCGTTTTGCGTTTAGCAGATTGTTCGTTTCGTTTTCTACCTTCTTCTTCGTCTGCAATTCGGGACGAGTGGTAATAAAACACACACCTTCTCTCCTAACTTGAGAGTCGGGGAATACACACAAACTACTGAGTATTATGCCGCGCTGTTTGTGGGTGAGGAGTGATTTTCGGCAATCTGGCTTTGATTCGTAGGCAACAGAGTTGGCCTTACTACCGAGATCGACCCTCATGACCCTCATTACCCCTAATGAGACTCATGAAACTCAAAATCCATCTCCTTGTTTCATCTAGAGCAAGCCATCTCCATATCTCCAGGGCATTCCTTGCCATGACTGGTGGTTTTGAGCTCATTGGTATCTTTTTCTTGAACTGGTTGCAAAATTCGAAACCCGAAACGACAAAAAAACAAAAACACGGCACTTTGTTGGTGTATTTTTTTTTGTATCTTATCTATCAAATCTAGACCCCCAACCACCCCCAAATGCTCCCTACCCCGTAACTCACCAACAGCATAAATACCCCTTTATTCCTTCCTAAATCCTTTCACCAGCTCATCTTTGCACACCACGTCAACCGTCAAATTATATATACAGATCTATATATATATAAAGGATCTTTGTCGCTTCTTATAGACTAAATTCAGCTCCACCTTTGTATTTTGTCCCCATTTTCCACCGTTTTCCCACCTCACAATGGCGTCAACTTCGGTCTTGCAAAATGTTCTCGACGGGAACATCCATAAAACCATTCCAGCTTCAACATACGATGACAAGTTAGCTGCAACTTACCAAAACATCCCAGTCCCTCAAAAGGCAACAACTTTTAACCCCGATGTCCATTTGAATTACTTTGCTTCGCCACAAGCCAAGGAAAAATACCACAGCACGAAAAGAATCACTCTCAAGGAGTTGGGCCACGATGATAAGCCAGGCAGCATCAGCCCCATTGGAGTCAGCGATCCGTTCCCGCTTTTCACCCAGGAGGCCGTTGACATTATGAGGTCGGAGGTTTTGCAACGGGACACTTTTTTGAAATATGCACGTTATTGCTTCAACTCCACCAGTGGAATGGATTGCACTTTGCGTGGCTACGTCAAGAGCAACGAAGATGGCATTGTGTGCCCCTTCACTTATGCCGCGTGGACCCACCCCAAGACCATGGCGTTGGTTTCGCAAATGGCGGGCATCGAGTTGGAGATTATCATGGATTACGAAATTGCCCATACCAACATCTCACTCAAGAGCGAAGATGAAGCGTTTGAAGAGAAGCTCAAGCATCAACGCAGCTTGCTTGATTCCAAGACTGGCAGGTCCATGTCTCTGGATGGTAAAGATATCCCCGCTGTTGTCGGATGGCATAACGACTCGTACCCCTTTGTATGTGTCTTGATGTTGAGCGACACCACCAACATGATTGGCGGCGAGACCATGTTCCGTATGGGCAAGACAAAGTCCACCGACACCGACGAGGACACCTTTGGCAATGTTGCCATTGTGCCTGGTCCAACTCAAGGCTCAGCTTGCGTGTTGCAAGGTCGATTGATTGAACACTTGGCTCCTAGTCCCCAGGGCGTCAGTGAGCGTATCACCATGGTTACCAGCTACAGAGCTCGCAACCCAAAGTTGGCTGACACTTCAATTTTGAGCACTGCAAAACCTGAAGTCAACTATGGTTCGAGATATAACGAGTTTTACGGACAATGGGTTGGATACCGCGTGGAGTTGATGAAGGAGAAGTTGGACTTGGTAAAGAAGGAGTGTCGCGGCGAAGGTGACAAGGGCAGATTCAACAAAGAAGAAACTATCAAGACCTTAAAGGACATTGAAGAGTATTTGGCCAAGACTTATAAAGAGATGGAGTTGACCGAGGAGGAAGTTGCCAAGATGTATAAGAAGGACTTGGTTTAGAATGAGAATATTTTATTTATTCACATTTTTCAACTTTTCAAAAAATTAGTTTTCCCCCCTTGTAGACTTGTAAGTCAGAAATACAAACATTCGCCGCCTTTCAAGTCCTCAAAAAAAAAAAAAAACTAATAAAAGATGCTAGACTAGACCTAAAAAGTTGCATTCATGTTTCAATCCAGTTAATTTTCTTTTTCGTTTTCTTTTGTTCAATCAAAAATTAAATTCTGAATCATCAGGACTTGAACCAGATCGTTTCAGACTTTTGTCCTTGTTGTAATCATTAACTTTGCTATGATCCTCATCTGAACTTGAGATGATGACTTTCGCCGTCTTGGGCACGGTGAAATCCCAATCGTCGATGTCATCCACATCCTCATCGTCATCATAAAAGTTGCCAGAGTCATCATCATCAAGCGTTGAGTCTTGGTATTTCGGATCATAGGTGTATACGTCGTCACTTTCCGTTTGCGGTCCACCGTATGCATTGGAAGAGTTCTTGTTGACAACTCGTGGTTGCTTGCATCCAGGTGCACTTTTATCCTGTAGTTTAGCAAATGTTTCAGGCTTGTCTCTATGGAATCCATCTTCTTCCTCGTCTGAACTTGGATAATAACTCTGGTCTGTCGTAACGATACTTCGCACCTCCTGCGGTAATCTATCCGGTCTGTAGAATCGTAAGTCGACTCTTCCAACTATATAAAGCACATTTATAATGACTTCAAAAATACCCCAGCAAACATACATAAACCAAATGCTTGCCGCGGGACTTTTGTATCTATCTTCTCTTGCTTGGAACACAACAATGGCCCTGCCAATGGCACCAATCAAGATCAAAGTGGTGGTTATAATCAACAACCCCATCGACACGTTATGCTTCAAGTCGCCACGCTGGTTGGTCAAGCCTTTGACACTGTGGAAATGGTGGTGCGTCGCAGCAATGACTCGTGTGGCATGCCTGTGATTCGAGTTTCGCTTCATGAACCCAGCAGCTGCCCTTTGAGCTGCTCCCTTTTCGGGGAAATAAAACGGAGCAAAACTCTCAATCCACCACGGCTGATAAGTGTATCTCAACTCATCCTTTTTAGTGGGCAACCAGAAACTCAAGCCGATCAAGGCAACCGCGGTTAATGAATACACTATAACCAAGATTGATGTAAATTGCACCGTGGCAATCCACGATTTATACGACCTTAGACTGATGTAGTTCAAATACGGCACGAATGAAGCCAAAATTGTGATGGCAATTAGGATCAACACGAAAAGATACGTGACAATTACGAACCCCCAAAACAATTTCCTCGAACCACCCACGGGGTGTCTCCAGGTGAACAACCGTTGCGCTAAAATCAAATTGGCCAGCACAATGATTATAGTAGGCACAATTAAAAACACTTCGCCGGCCAAGCCGAGATTCACCTTTATTATATCCTGAGACCAGCGTGCTCTCAACGCAAACCCAACGACTTTCATGGCCGAGTACACGATCCAAATGTATGAAATGTAGAAATGATGTCCCCTGGACTCATTGATGACGAGCACGATTATATGGGCAAACATAATTAGGCCAAATAACGCACTAAGGACAATCGAGGGTATGAAATCCACTCGAGTAGGATAGCTTCCAAACAAGTTGTTTAATATTGAAATGGCATTGGTGACTATCACCGGGGGCACTTCTGGACCTATCAAGTTGTGGGCAAACCCAACCAAGTTGATGATCCCTGAGCCCAATGCGGCTCCATCGGTAAGGGAGTAGATTAGATGCACCAACCCCGTGGATGCCGTGTAATAATATTCATTTCCTGAAAGTTCCAGCATGATGCAGTGTGTTTTAGACGAAGGACAACTTTTTTCCCAAAAACTGAAACAAAAAACAAAAAAACAGAAGGGGAAAGCATTCCAGTCAAGTGTTGATGGCTTTATGAATATGAACTGATGATTTCTCTTGATTTCTCTTGATTTCTCTTGAGTATTTCTGGAAATGCTAGGATGGTCCTCGGGATGAACACGTGCAGGCCTGGTTGGCTTTTTTGAATCTTTCAGCTAGTATGCTTCAACAAGTAAACAACAGCACCATTAAGGATTCCCTCAAGCAATATCGAACAAATGCTCAAGCTCACCTGAGGTAGGGGGCGGATCAAAGGGGAAATTGGGCGTAATATAAGGTGCCTCGAGAACGGCATGCTGTCAAACACTTCAGCTTCATCCTCTCCCTCCAAAAAGCCCCAAAAAAATGCAAAGCTGCAAATTTACCCAAATAAAAAAAGAAAAAAAGTGGTTCAAGAAAGCTCAATCCCATAATCTTGCCCACGTAAATTGATAAATTGCTGTTGCTGTTAGGCTTTTTTTGGGTCTGCTTATCATTTAATAAGTGATTGTCAAGGTAATTGCAGCGTATACGTGTGGCTCGTGATGTAGTAAAAGGCATATTTCCTAATGCGTGTGTCGGAATTTGTTTTTTTTTTTTTTGCCGCCTTTCAAATTTTTCGCAGCAAGTGTGAGAAAGTGCAGTAGGTTGTTTCAAGATGCCTGTCTCTGTCGAGCCCAGGTATATTGTTGGCAATAATATACCGAGAAAGGGATATATGACTTCCTAAGTCATCGGTTTTAGAGTTGAAATTAGTTGCTCAACATGTTGGTCGTCTGCTAGCGCCACTGTTACTTGTCTTTCTCCTCGGACATTCCCACGGATTATCTCATTTTTTCCTGTGTTTTTTTTTTGTTTCTTAACTATAATAAAACGGCTGTGGTTCCTGAAAGAGAGAGCGATACAGACCTTTGCATAGAGATTGAAGTTTCCACTCGGCTATAGGACTAGTTCTTTCCGAATGATTGTTGTGTTCTGTTTAAAAAGCTACGGATGGCTTTAGTACAACCATAAGTTCATACAAAAGTCGAAGGTGGATTTAGTTTCGTTGGGTGCATTGCTGCCCCCCCCCCCCCCCCAAAAAAAAACAAAAAACAAAAATAGAGATAGAGGAAGAATGTCGTTTAGATGTGGCCCGCCGTAAATGACCCCTCTCTCACAATACCATGAGTCTCCATAGTGCATCAAGCGGGAAGGAAATGTACGGTTTAAAAATTGTCAACAGAGGTGGTTGTGCATCTTCGATGAAATACAAGAAATGACCATCCAGCCCTTGCACGGCTAATGTTTTGAGTCATCCACATCGGGGGCAGATTTCTACAAAATGTTGCTGCTCTATCCACAGAAAGGGGGATATGCTAATGGCTTTTTCTCAAAACGTTTACGCCGTTCGTGATCAAGAAATCCTTCGTTCGCTCTCCGATCAAACTAATTCTGAGGCTTAGGGTCCTATTTAGTCAGGCCTAAAATTTTTGAGAAGACAATGATGATGTTGATTTAAACTATAAAGTTAGTTATTCCGACGGAGATTAGCAAAAAAAAAAAACCGAGAAAAGCCTTTACAGTTTCGACTTTCAATTTTTCAATGTCCACCTTTCTTAGGTTCTGATAATATTTCTCTCGTGAAAAAATACTGCTCAACTGCTATTGAGGTCTTTGACAGATCAACAAACGACACGATTCAGTTGTGTAAGGCAAGTCAAATGGTCTGGATTGACAGCTATTCTGTCACTTCAAAGCGGTGTATGATTGGGACCTGACATAGCTCAGACTGGCACGTTTGCATTTGGGGCATACTTGATGAATCCTCAACTTGTTCACAGCCAAGCGACTCCAGCCCCACAAGGGGCCAAAAAAAGAAAGAAAAAATTTCCCAAAAAGAGAATACCAAATAGAAAAAAAAGATCACCCGATTGGTAATGCGCATTTTACATCACAGTCTGATGGTACCAAAAAGTATTGACCGGATTTTAGCAAACTAGTCCCGATTAAACTCCAAGACTCTTCTCGATGTATATATATATACGAAAGCTCCCTTTCATTGCAGGCCTCGTTAGGTACGGTTGTGCTTTTGATTATTAAGCCGAGGCAAACCTCTATTCCATGTCGGAGCCGGACAACCTCACTACATCAAGATGAGAGAGCAACTTTGCCAGCCACGGCAATTTTAACAGCACCATAACTGCGAATCGAAGACGGTGGTGTTGGTGCTGAAGCACGGTCAACTAAACATCTCCTCTCGTGTAGCTTCCAAACGTATGGCTCGTTTCTTTCTTTCGTTTGGGAAAATCGCCATACATAACTGCCCTCCCGCTCTCTCTAATTCTCCCCTTTTCTTCTACAGCCATCTCCTCTTTTCTTCTTCCCCTCTTTCTCTGTTAAATTAGTTGCAAATCTTTTCGAGAAGAACTTCTTTGATTTCCCCTCAAATGCCGCAAACAAAGTTGAAATACCGTGACACCACTTTGGAGGGGTATAGTTCTATATAGCTAGCTTTTGTAAGCATCGCTTGTCGAGCACAGTAATCTCAACTAAGAGTCATTGAGAATATTCGCCCGAGATAGAGACAGAGAAGCAAATCCCCGGACAAGTGAGTCTCAGCCAAAAAAAGGAAGGAAAATTGTCCGGCTATGAATTGACTCGAGTGAACGAAAATCAATAAATAAGGACACCAATAATCCTTCCCCCAATGGTAGCCAATCTATCAGTAGATTCAAATCGAATGAGTGCGGAAACCGATGCACAAGTTCACGAAACTCTTCAGTTTCCAGGTGGCCCTGGATTCATGATAATCATCGCACAACGTCAAGAACATATTTTTCTTTTCTTGGATGCAAAATATTGCCACATTGATCCCTTTAAAGGAGAGGACGGACGCTAGAAGTCAACATATCTCATGGAAAGTACTTCCAGTTCCTGTTCTCGTTCAAAATTCGTGTTAGCAAGATGGAAAGGAAACAACATCCCGTCGCCTTTGAACGCAAAATCAAATCGCAATTGGTATTCCTTATCTATCAACACATGTCCAAATTCCAAAATGCATGCATGGCACTACTGCTTTTCTATCAAAATCTCACACTTCTCGTCCCCCCCCTTTTTTTTTTTTTTTTTTCTGTTGCAAAATTTCGCGACTTTGTGATTTCGCAGCAATTGCGTCGACTGGTACAAATACCGCCTAACATCGTAGACTCTCGAGAATCAAGTTTCCCACCTAAATTAATACCTTTCAAAATAAAGAAAAGAAAAAAATGGCTACAGCTTCAGTCTTGCAAAACATATACAGATGGAAATATCCATAAAAAGATCCCCGAATCAACCTACTGCTCCAACCTCAAGGCGGAATACACGCAAATCCCCCCGCTCGCTACCCCACCACCAAAGTTCAACCCCGATATCCACTCTTGCAATACTATGCTTCGCCAGAAGCTAGGGATGAATACAACTCCACGAGAAGGGTAAGAATGGGCAAAAGCGGGCTTGCAAACCAATTGGGCAACATCGGCCTGACTGACCACCCTTTCCCGCTCTTTACTCAAGAAGCAGTAGACATCATCCGAGCAGCGTTGCTCCAAAAGGAAACTTTTGGAGCAATTCCACTAGTGGGCTGGACTGTTGTATTCAGCGGCGCCGCAAAGTCAAGAGGCGAAATCATCTGTCGCTTCATTTACGAAGTATGGACCAACCCCAAGACTATGGAGCTCGTGTCGCGCATGGCGAGCGTCGAGCTTGCGATAGCGATGGACTATGAAATTGTTCATACCAACATCTGTTTGAAAAGTCACGATGTGGCGGCTGAAGAACGAGTCCATCACACGCGAGAAATTGCCACTGCTGATGAGGAGGAGGAGGATGGTGATGAGGTTCCGGCTATAGTTGGCTGGCACCACGATTCGCATCCATTGGTATGTGTCTTGATGTTGAGCGACACGGGGCAGATGATTGGCGGTGAGACCATGTTGCGCAAGGGTGATGGCTCAGTCACTAGAGTCTCGGGCCCCATCCAAGGCTCAGCCTGCATCTTACAAGGCCGCTTGATCGAGCTTTTTAGTTTGCCCTACACCGCAAGGTGTAAGCGAACGGATCACGATGGCGGCTAGCTACAGACCAGCTGATGCCAAGTTGGTCGATACTTTGGTTCTCGGTACCATGATACTATGGCGAGTGGGTTATATATCGCGCAGATTTACTCAAGACAAAATTGGATTTGGTTAAGCGGGAGTGCCGTGGAAAATAGGTGAGGGGTAAGTTTAGAAAAGAGGAAACCGTTGCGGCGTTGAAGGAGATTGAGGCGTATTTGAGAAAGACCTGGACTGAGATGGAGTTTTTCCCAGCAGAATTGGCCAAGATGCACAGCAATTGAGTTGCTTATAAATTGTCCTTCTAGAGACGAATTCTTTTTCTTCTTTAAACACTATCCAATGAGTGGTATTGTATTGTTTGTAAACCGACTGCTTTCCAACCTGGTGGGCTTTCTCCGCCGGGTTTGCAAAAATTTATTTTCTACTTCTTTGGCGGAGTTGTTACCCCACGAGGAAAACACGGGGGCCGTTCCAGGTTGCCGATGCCCTTCATTATTCTCGCGCCATAAAGATCGTGCCTCCACGACTCTGCTGAAAATTCACATACACCTACACATACACATCCACACACATATAAAAACCAAACCCAATCATCCACAACCTCCATTGGAAGCTGTTTTTTTCCCGGTATTTCAAAAATCTCCAAAAGCTGTTACTTTTCCCTTAATATACCAAATAAAAGTTTTCTTTTTTCATGAGTGGATCACACGAGGAGGCAATCAAGGCCAACATCGCATCATTCGATGAGGAATTTGCCAAAAAGTATGAGCAACGTGAGAGTCAACAGCTCCTAGCTATATTGTTTGTGAAATATCTCCTTGAACTAAACGTACACGATAAGCCAGTAAAGAGAAAAACACCCGAGGAATCAAGTGTGATTGTTGGCAATCCCGACAAGTTCAACGGTGGGTTTTCGATCGAGTCGTCCTTACCGGACCCCAAGACATACCTCAAGGAGTACCCGCATGCCATTTTCCGTCCCGGAATGAAGTTGTTGGATTTCGCATGTGGCACGGGGATGGTCACCGAGTTGTTTGTGCCGTATTTGACAGCGCAAGGCCAACAATCTGAAATTGTCGGTATTGACATTGGTGCAGCATTTTTACAATATTTCAACAACAGAGCCACCAAGATCAACAGCTCGCTGGAAATCGACATGAGATCGTATCAATACGACATCTTGGATGCTGAATTGCAACCGCAACTCAGCGAGCAATTTGAAAGTCACTTTGATGCTATAGTATGCACACTTTCATATCACCATATTCACAATTATGAACAAGTTACCAAGAAATTGGCAACTTTCTTACGTCCCGGAGGTTGGCTATTCATTGTGGATTTTTATAACGAGGATGTTGAGAGAGTAGGTGCGGATCCCCTGAATCCTGCTGTTTTGAGCCATGCCGTGCAGCATATGGGTGGATTGAAAGTCGATAAGCTCAATCACACGTTGGCCAATATCTCCGAGTTGACCAACGTTAGTAGCGCAAGAGAGTTTCGTGCTTGGATCTGGCAACCGGCAAGCTTTATTGAAAGTCATTGCACGGGTGAAATCACGGGCAAGTTGTCACGTGGCGAATTGAGACAAAGACAGGGTGTTGACAGTGAGATAGAATACTTGGTTGACGTGAGCTTGATTTACGCCATCGGCCAAAAGCCCTGCTAGAAAGAGGCAGGCGACACTTTTCATCTTGGAGATACCTACGTAGATATAGATGTATCGATGTGTTTGTTCGTAGGATGATAAGAAGCCGCTAGAAATGAGGCTTTGACCAAAAACCCGAAAATGGAAATGAAAAAGAAAAATAGGAGTAACTGCTAAAGATAGTGTGCGGATAAATTTCGGCAATATATATATACATACTCTCTCACACCCAACACCCATCATTCCTCATCACCAAACTATCTCTGGAAATACAACCTCAATATCTCAAAGCAGCGCCTAGATCTTGAAAAACAATCCCTTTTTTTTTTGCTTTTCACTCGATCCATTTTCTTCATAAGTTAGTGAATCAACAAGTTCTTTGTATTTGCATCCAGCATTCAGGAGTTTTTTATAATCGAAATTTGAACAGTTTTTTCCCCCACCAACACCAATACCAACAACCAATTTTAGCGCAACCTTTTCTTCCCTTCGTAATACACTAACGACACTATTTCCACCATCGTAATGGCGTCCAGACAATCTCAAAGACGATTAAGCAAAGAATACAAGTCGATCCAGACGACCCCGCCGCCGTTTATAACCGCAAAGCCCAATGACGAAAACATCTTGGAATGGCACTATATAATAACGGGACCAACAAATACCCCATTTGAACTGGGCCAATACCACGGAATGTTGCGTTTCCCTCAAGAATACCCGTTCAAGCCTCCTTCAATATCGATAATCACCCCCAATGGACGCTTTGCCACGAACCAGAGATTATGTTTGAGCATGAGTGATTATCACCCTGATACATGGAACCCCGCCTGGAGCGTAGCTACGATTTTGACTGGGTTGCTTAGTTTCATGACCGGCGACGAGTCCACTACTGGCTCTATCACGACTTCGGATAACGTTAAGCGGAAACTAGCTCGGGAAAGCTTGCAATGGAACATTAAGGAAAACCCCAGGTTCACCAAACAGTTCCCCGATGTAGTTGTGCTGAACAAGCAGGAGTTGGCTAAACGAGCCCAGGCTGAAGCCGAGGAGAAGTTGAAAGCGTTGAATAGCAGTAATTGTCACGGCGGTGCTGGCGGTGCCGGCGGTGGTCGTGGAGGTGGTGCCAATTTGGGGATGTACCAGGATGGTATTTTGGCGGAACAGCCTATTGATTTTTCACAATTAGATAAATTAGATCCGGAGGATAGAGCTAGAATTCTTGTTGAGCACGAAAAGAGAATGGCGATGTTGGAAACTGCTGCTGCCTCAGCTAATCATAACGGACTTGTTAGAAATTTGTTGAGCGGGGGTGGCATATTGGGATTAGCGGGTGTTGCTATTGCTGCTGTCATTGCGGCATATTTCAGTATACTTAGAAGAGGTTAACAGGATGTTGTTGTTGTTGTTGTAGTAGTAGTAGTAAATGCTTTTTTATGTCTGTATAATATACCTAATACTAGAGCAAACGTCATGATTTAGTCACAGTTGTTGGGAGTTTTGAAACCACCGTGATCTGAAAAATAGATACGGAATCGATCTGTCAACTAGTATCCAGTACCTAGCACCCCGGTTACTAATTGTAGAGAATATTACCGCGATAAACCCTGGTGTCAATAAGCAAGAGGTTGGACCCTAGCAACAAGTAAGAGTTTGAAAATATCTTCCACTTGTGCAACCAAGCAACAACAAGTACAATTTTCCATGAGTTCCAGGGAAAACACAAGAATCAAAAACTAATTGCGATCAACCAAGACATCTGGATTCAGTATGAATTTCTCCCAATTCGCCAATCTCAATCCGATAAATCTCATTTAATCTGAGTTTATGGTCATACGACTGCGACGACGCATGTAACATGGTCGTAAGGAGTCAAAAAAACGGAATTGAAGAATGGAGAAACAGTAGAGACATAGCCCATGATAAACACCAAAACACGCCTCGACTGGCTTATCAAGCGAGCTTGCTTTCAATTGTTTGATTGTTTGATTGTTGATGAAATCGCCTTTGGTGTTTCCACGAGAAAACCTGGGGATTCCATGACGCATGTAACATGGTTGCGCCCCATTTTGGACACGGAATTGGCTATAACAAACCCATACATTGATTGCAGGGAAGAATCTTTGGGTGGTCTTATCAGCAGATTTCAATGCCAGAAAAGGACAAACGGTAGATTCAATTATATATAAAGAAACGAGAGAACCATCTTGCGGTTTTGCAAGGAGCCAGCTAGCGGTACAGTGATTTTTCTTGCCCTGCCCTGCGCTGGTATCAGCAATTAAATTAGGTTTGAAAAATGTTTGGTCTCGTTTGGTACATTTTATTATGCAGCAGGGTGGTGTTTGCAATCTCTGTTGATCCGTTACCTCGGCCTCATAACGTGACATGGTTCGGCGATAGCGCAATTGTCCTTGACTTGGACGCAATTGAATTGAAAGAGTTGGAAGGTGGGGAGGGCATTAGCAATAGCTTGGTCCAGGGAGCGTTCGAGAGAGCCGTCGCTGACATCAAAACCGTTAAATGGTCGCCATACTTGTACCTGAACGTCACGTCACATTGTCCCGAGTCAAAAGCGCAGGCTCCGAATGTCGTCACCGTGGCTATTGCAGACTATGACGCTGATTTGCAATTCGGGGTCGACGAGTCCTACGAGCTCCACATTGACGAAGGTGGGATCAACATCTCCAGTGAGACCATTTGGGGTACGTTGCATGCACTAACTACACTACAGCAAATGGTAGTTTACCAATGCGGTCAATACTTCGTAGAACAGTATGTGCATATTCAAGACTACCCGCTCTTCAAACACCGCGGGCTCATGGTCGACTCAGCTCGGAATTTTCTACCAGTAAACAAGATCATGGAGCAGATAGAGCTCATGGCACTTTCCAAGATGAACACCTTACATTGGCATTTGGTGGATTCGCAGAGCTGGCCGGTGGAGATCGCGAGCCACCCCGAGATGACTCAAGATGCTTATTCCGCGAGAGAGGTGTATACGCAGAAAGACGTGCTCAACGTAGTGAACTTTGCCAGGTCGCGTGGGGTGCGATTGGTTCCCGAGATCGACATGCCCGGACACGCTCGAGCCGGATGGAGAAAAGTCGACCCTGATATCGTGGAATGTGCCGATGTGTTCTGGACTGACGCTGCCGTTGAGCCTCCGCCGGGCCAATTGAACATCATGAACAACGAGACGTATTTCGTCATTGGCGACGTTTACCACGAGTTGAGCAATCTCTTCCACGACCACTACTTCCACGTGGGCAACGACGAGCTTCAGAAAGATTGCTACCCGAACTCATGGTACGACAATGCAACCTTGAGCGATATCACACAGCATTACATTGATCGCGCATTGCCGATATACAACTCCGTCCCAGGGAGACAATTGGTGATGTGGGACGACGTGTTGTTGTCCGATGGCGCGGTCGAGTCCTTACCGAGCAACGTGACGCTCCAGACCTGGCACGAAGTATCGGGTGTCAAGAACTTGACTCTGCGCGGATACAACGTGATTGTGTCGCTGTCGGACCACCTCTACCTCGACTGCGGCTACGGCGGATTCTTGACCAACGACTGGCGGTACATTGACGCGTCGCAAAATGTCGAGTTCAATACCTGCAAGGGAGGTAGTTGGTGCGGTCCGTATAAAACATGGCAGAGGATCTACACGTTTGATTTTTTGAGCAACTTGACTCAGAGCGAGCAAGAGCTCGTTGTTGGTGCAGAGGCGGTCTTGTGGTCGGAGCAAGTTGACTTTGCCGTGTTGACAGGTAAGATCTGGCCACGGGCCTCGGCGTTGGGAGAGTCGCTTTGGAGTGGCAATAAGAACGAAAAGGGGGAGTTCCGGTTGTACGAGATGTCGACGCGTATAGTGCAGTTTCGAGAGTATATGGTCTCGTTGGGTTTTGCTGTTTCGCCGTTGGTGCCGAGATTCTGTTTGTTTAATCCCCACGCGTGCGATGCAGAAAAACCACCAAATCACGTATAGAAGTGTACAGAAAGTCATTTTGCAGCCGTTTTAAAATCTGATCAATTTTCCGTTGAATAGCTTCAATGTGCAAAATATTACGAGAGCTGGCAGTCTTGAACGACTCCACCGCAAAACGAAACAAAATCTCAATTTCGATTGTGTCGTGGGCCACTGATCTCCAATTACATATGGACCTGTTCCTATCGTGGCTCAGATTCGCGGTTGGCGAGTATGGGGCGAGTGCGTATTTTGCATCGCCCGTGGAAAGTGCCACCACAGTCTCTACACGGCATGAAAGGTATATTTTTTAAATCTTTAGTGGAGATGCCTCCCCCCCAAAAAAACATACATACCTGTACAGGAATGACTCGCAGCACCCTTTGTAAAATCTGCCAGATTTAATTCAATCTCGCAATTTTGCAGTTTCGCAATATAGAGACCTACCCCAGGGCAGGCTTACCGAACTCAAAAAACGAAATACTGCCATTGAGTTGCATGTTTCACTACAAAGTGCAGCAAAGACGGAGAACTGAAACAGGGAGAATCTACTTACTTGAAAGAGAGTTTTCCAGGGGGGTTCAGGGTCCATTGCTGCGCTAATTGCAACTTTGAACCAGAAAGAAGGTTGCATGAAGATGCGTGCAAGCCAGTAAGCAAGCGTCTCAAAATTCGAAAACAAAAAAGCAAAGAATGCAAAGAATGCAATACTTGAGCAATATCAAATTTCAACATACTCACTCTTGATGTTATCTTCGATAGTTGCAGTTGAAACCTCGCAGATGTGAAATACTGAAAAGTAAGTAATTATTTTATTTGCGGCGCATGTTGTGGCTGATTCATCCAGGCCGGGGTGGCCACATATTACACACGACGGCCTCTAGCTTACACTTCTTTTTTTACCTATCGTCAATGTGGCGACCCACGTTTTAACCCCGGGCTAGGCTCTAGACTCTGGACTTGTCCTGCTGGCTCGAGCCAAGGGGCCAAGGGAACATGGGGGTTATTGGTCATCCCGGCTTGCTGCGTGGAGAGAGGCATGATTCAAACACCAGCATAAGCACTACTGCATCTTTCGATTTCTCAACCAAGGCATAAACATAACACTTCAGGATACCAAGATCTCACAACTGCTTCTCAGTACAGAAAAGAGAGGGGGGGGGGGAAAAGAACCGCCACACCCTGCGCTTGTGCGTTTTTTCGTTTTATTCGTTTGTTCGTTTTGTTCAAGATCCGATTAGGGCTGATGCCGAGTGGGAACGATGACTGGTAACTGCAATTTTCCAAAGATTAAACTTGAAACTGTAGATTTTTCCACCTGATGGGAAAAAGAGACTCTGGCTCGATTGAGCTATGATACAGGGAAAAAAGGGGGGGTTGTTCAAAAATAGAACAGAACGCTAAAATTCCAGTTTCTCTGGCTAGTATAAACCTCATGAGAGTTTGATACCACTGAGCTGAACTGAATTGGAGTGAATTGAACTGAACTGAGCTGAGCTGGGTTGAACTGAACAACTACGTCATAATTTGGAAAAGAAAAAAAAAAACGAAAAAGCAAAAAAGCAAAAAAACTCGACAAAGTTAAGAGTAAATTATATCTGAAACTTGTCTTGGTGTTGTGGTGGCAATTGGTGGTAGTGTGGACAGCGTAGATATCGTAGACAGTGTGGTGGTGGTGGTGGTCAGAGTGCTGGTTGCATTTGATCTCAAAAGAACGGAAAAGTCTCTCTTTCGAAAAAAAGGCACACACGTCATTTTCTCATTTTTTAAAAAAATATAATCCTCCTTTTGGTTAACAGCGAGGGAATATACGAGAGGGAAGTATAGATAATACCGACACCCACAACCACAGCGCGAAGACAGCATGGTGGGGAGTGCTGGTACTTAGATCTCTTCGACTCGACCAACAAACCGAACCAAAAAATCGTTGCTCTCTGATCCCTGACCAAAAGGCAAGAGGAACGTTGTTCAACGATTAGCTATTTCGCGTCAGCAGCTACCAAGGCTTATATTCCACTTCGTATATCAAGAGCCACTGGCCCAGCCGACCCCAAGCGGAATCAATCTTGCCTAAATTGACACTCTCTTTCTTTCTTTTTCTTTTTGTTTATTTCGTTTGCATTTTTGCCTTTACCTGAGCGGCCCATTCGGCTCGAATACGACGACGAGCCGGCGGAGGTGAAACAAAAAAGAAAAAGGAGATAAAACGAGGCAAAAGTAGAGAGATCGACGTATAAACACAAGTTGGCCGTCTCGAACTAAACAAATAAATTACGAGACACACGTTAGGGGAAAGGGAGGGGGGTGCTCGTATTTGCATTGTTTGATTGGGAAATGTGTGTGAGCCTCAGTTTGGCCTAGGTTCGAGATTCGCACCCAAGCCAGCAAGCAACAATCTACAGCCATAGATCTCCCAGCGAGAGAGAGAATGAGATCTTGCACGGTGAAGAAGAAAGAGATGGATTCGATAATCTGGGAAAACGGACCCAAAAAAACAAAAAACAAAGCAAATAACGCATCTCGTGTTGCGTGGTAGGGGTGAGGTGCTACGTGCTACACGGTGTGTAGGTGCTGTGTACGTGGGGGCTTGTTGCTTGTGGAATTGGGGGGTTTCGGGCAGGGTCATTGCGAGTAGGGTTAGTTTCCCTTCTTTTTAAGCGATTCCACGTATGGCCAAAAAACAAAGAAAAACAGTTTGTCATTTAACTTAAAGGGACCGGTGGCGCACATGTATATACAGTTCTACCTACACTTGTGTGGTTCTGGTGAAGGGAGTCCGAGGCGAATTAAACATGCAAAACACACGAGAAGGGTTGTGTGCGAGCAATAAGTTACCACCGAGTTGTGTCTCTCCCTTTCGAAAGCAGAAGCAATAAATCAACAATGCTTCGTGCTTGCTAATCGGTTTTAAATCCCTTTTTTTTTAAAAAAAAAAAAAGGAGATGAGGTTTCGTTGTCGTTGTAGTTTATTCATTTTTAGAATATAACCACGTTTAAATGCCCTGCTTTTTCTATCAACGTTGCTTCTTCTTCTTCTTCTGTTTGACTGAATTGGAAAATTTCTTTAAAAAACTTCTGAGTCCTACTCCCTTTCCAACCAAAGAACCAACCAACCGACTCCCTGTCCATTTACATTCAGTTAGTAGTTTGGAGTAAAGAAGAAGAAAAAAAAAAAAACTAAGCAGAAGAAAGGGGAGATACACTATATACTTTCCTCCAACTACGTCATAAAAGCTGCCGTATTTTACTAGAAGCAGTCAAGATTTCTCAGTTCTATCTACAGTTTCGTTTCCAGTAGATAAATATTTTGAGATTGAGATTGCCAGACAAGCACGAATCAAACGAGTGTGGCGTATTTTCTGTTCCAGCATTCTTTCGCCTGGCAATAGCACCAACACCACTGCCACTGCCACTAGCCCTGGCACTACATCCTAAAGAGCAAAGCTAGGTCACTTTCTCGAAACAACTGTTGGTGTGTCTTGTTTGAATTGAAGCGGAAAGCTGGAGGAAGATAAAATTAGACCCAATTTGGTTGGAGCAAGGATTTTTCTTCGTCGTTGCGTGGGAAAATATTTAATTCTTTTTCCCGACAGGCGCTCTGCTACCGCCACCACTGGCACTAGCACCACCACGAAGAGCGCGCCGTAGTGCGACTGATAAATAATATCCAGGAGAGACGGGGAGAGGAGAGAAAAAAAAAATTGATAAATAGAGTTGGGCATCATCACCAATATTGCTACGACTACTACCAATTCCACCCACTTTTAGAGAAGCACCAGCACTTTTCAAAGCGACTGATCCATATATATCACTGCTGCTGCAACCGACGTTCACCACCTCGATATTTATATATATACACACATATATATATCTACTTTGCACCAGCAGCAACGGTTCCTTTTTTGCCTCCCATAGCCACCACGCAGGAAACATAAAACATAACAAAATACCATAATATCGAAGAGTCCCAATACCACTACTACTGCTACTACGATAACACGCGGGTTGCAGTCACAAGACAAGAGTCACCAATTTGACCGCTTCCGTCCAACCACTCTTTGATCTATCCAGTGATCCATCTGCAAGTGGATTTTTATCAATTAACCGTGCATCGACACCTCATCTTTGATTCTCCTTTCCAAGCCCAACTTAGTTGAGAAATTTACAAAGAGTCACGTGCAATTTTTTTTCTTAAAGAAAGAGAAACAGAACTCGCAGGGGAATCAAATCAAAACAGGACCAAATTTTTTAAAACCATCACCATAATACACTGTTAGCACACGCTGTTACTATACAGACTGTTTCAAAAATTCAACTTTTTTTACAACAACATTCAGAAGGAGCTTTCTTTCTTTTACAACAACATTCAGAAGGAGCTTTCTTTCTTTTACAACAACACAATTCATCAGATCAAGACAACCGCCAGCCAGCAGCCAAGAGCATCGTCGGTTTCTGCCGCTAGAAACAAACCAATATTCAAAGGGGAAAAAATAGAGGCAGCCCCTTCCACCTATAACTCATCCGTCATCAGTGCATATTAAATTTATTAAAACTCCATTTAGTCCATTATTCGTTCGAATCAGAACAGAGGAAATCCAACCCACCATGACTACAGCCGCTCAACATCCTTATCGCCAGGTTTCCTCGGCCCCATCTTCGGCCCCGTATCCATTGCTGGATTTCAACGTGGCTGCGAGCAATAGCCAAAGTGACCCTTCGGATAGCTCGCCAAGTATGACCGAAGTCACTTCTGGTATTGACGATTTACAAATATCCAACCATCCTCATCATCTTCCCCATCATAATCATCACATCAACAACAACAACAACAACAATAGCCACAGTCAGTTTGAGAAGCATTATCTACGAGGTCAGAGGCAAGCGGGGCATAACAATCCACAAGTACAGCAATATGGCAACGAACAACAAGTTCAACAACAACAGTCGCCCTTGCAGCAATATGGAAGCTTGTCTCAGAGCAGGGAGGCACTGTATCATCAACCTCAACAACAACAACAACAACAACGCAGTGTAACTAATGGAAGTGGAAGCTCATTTGGTGGCGTGAGTTTGCCAGCTCACTTGATACCCAATTTGCCCAACGTGTCCAGTATTGCTTCATCCGATGAGTTAAACTACGGGGCAAAGTCTCAAGCAATCAACTCACCAGTACAAATCCAATCATTTGACCAATCTGCATTTTTACAATCGCCTAAAATCGGCATCACCAATGGCAGAAATATCAGTGGCAGCCCCTATCCTGACTACGAAGCCTCAACACCACCGCCAGTTTTCGCTGGTCGAGATGGCGTGATTGTCTCACCACCTTCGAACCCGTTATCTTCAGCGTCATCGGTAACCAACTTGAATCTCAATTCCAATAATCAGCCTCCAGCAAACAATTTGTCCTTGGATAATCAAATGTTTAGTAGGTCGGAAAATAACTTGAGCACACCTTCGGTTAGCAAGTTTGGTCATAATCGATCAGTGTCTTCTACATCATCGTTTTTTTACGAAAGAAATGATAACTCATCAATGGTTGATTTTAATCAAAACGTGCTTCAACAGTATTTGGG
The DNA here is from genome assembly GCF_963989305.1 of Lodderomyces beijingensis. Lineage (NCBI taxonomy): Eukaryota > Fungi > Ascomycota > Pichiomycetes > Serinales > Debaryomycetaceae > Lodderomyces > Lodderomyces beijingensis. The sequence goes on from NC_089973.1 coordinate 796,190, forward strand.
GTCCAATTCTCAGCATTTGATGCCTAGAATCAAGACATTGGAATTGTATCGCAAAAATGCCAAGAAATCAAACGACCCCAATGTCTTGTTCCAATATGCTCAGTACATGTTACAAACTGCATTGATTGTTGCCCTGGAGGCAAATATCTCAAATGCATCGGCCACATCATCTCAGTCATCGGGTGAAAGCAGCCCACCATTGCCCAACTCACCGAGAAAATTGGATGCCAGAGACAACAAAGATGGCAACAAGGCAACCGGGCACAAGAAGAATAAATCGATAGATTTCGCCAATATTGAATTGGAAGGCAATGAGAAAAAATTGAGAAGATCTTTACTTAAAGAAGCTGTCTATTATTTGAAAAGGCTTTCGGATAAAGGGTACGTTGAAGCTCAGTACTTGTTGGCCGATGCTTATAGTTCAGGAGCACTAGACAAGGTGGAAAATAGAGAAGCATTTATACTATTTCAATCTGCCGCCAAGCATGGTCATGTTGAAAGTGCCTATCGTACCTCGTACTGTTACGAGGAAGGGTTGGGCACCGGTCGTGATGCTCGCAAAGCTGTTGAGTATTTGAAGATCGCGGCTGCGAAAAACCATCCTGCAGCCATGTACAAGCTCGGGGTGTATTCTTTCTACGCCAGAATGGGGTTGCCCAATGACATGAACACCAAGAAGATGGGGATCAAATGGTTGACACGAGCAACCAATGTTGCCACCGAATTGACGGCCGCGGCTCCGTTTGAGTTGGGTAAACTATACTATAACGGGTTTGAAGATATCGTTATCGCCGATAAAAAATACGCGTTGGAGTTGTATGCACAAGCAGCTGCATTGGGCCACACGCAATCAGCAGCGATTCTTGGATCGCACTATGAATTTGGAGATGCCGAGGGCATCATTCCTCAAGATGCCAATCTCTCGATCCACTACTATACACAGGCAGCCTTGGGCGGCGACGCTAATGCCATGCTTTCGATGTGTGCCTGGTATTTAGTCGGCGCCGACCCCTACCTCCCCAAAGACGAAGGTGAAGCATTTGAATGGGCCAAACGAGCAGCCGCTTGTAACTTGGCCAAGGCGCAATTTGCATTGGCCAATTTCTATCAAAAGGGCATAGGCTGTCAAGAAAACCAAGCAGAAGCCCAGTTTTGGTATAAAAAAGCGGCTCAGCAGGGCGATGAAAAGAGTCTTGCCAGATTGACCGATCGCGAGTTGGCCAAGAACATTTCCAAAAAGATGAGAAAGAGCGGATCCACGAATTTGGCTAGCCTGGCGATGAGTGGACATGTTCACGCCAGAGGACCGCACGGTAAAAAGGACAAGGAACTGTGTGTTGTCATGTGAAAAAAAGGAGACGAAAAGGTGGGATTACACTGTTGGAACCCTATCACGACACTATCAAAAGCAGCGGTTGAAATAAAAAGAGACTAGAAGAAAAAAATGGGATTAAATTGTTTGTTTGTTTGTTTGTTTGTTTTTTCTTTGGATTTATTTATATACACTCATACACTTGGTTGTTCTTTTCTTTCACGTACTCTCTGATTCATATAAGAATATAGACATCGCATCAAATGTCATAAACCGTGCTGTGCCTTGTTGAAGTTCTCTTTGTTGAAGTAATTGAAATATCAGTGAGTAGAATCTTATCCCAGGTTCGGGCTGCAAAAGAATAATGAAAAAAACAATCGCAAAAACTGCGAAATCACTCTGACACGAAATATCGAGAGCCAACGCGCACTGTGAAATTCGTGAACCGAGAGAAAACCTCACTAGCCAAATAGCCTATTCACGATCAATCCATTACTGTAGGAATCTCTATTGCTGGGACGATCAAGGGGGCAGTTTGCGTGATGTTACCATCATCACCATCATCAAGATACTTTGCGCAGTATTGTGGACTTGTAAAGCGTCACTTCGTCAGTGACAACTCACCACAGTCTCACTTCAATAGGTTCCGTAACGTGAGCTCAGGGACACCACTCGAATCAGAACTCGAGCGCGGGCCGAAAGAGACCCGAAAAGAACGGATGCGCGTTCTGTGCTTCCGTCTATTTTTAGAAGATTTCGTCATGTGGCAGCAGCGCCACTGCCGCTCCCAACTGTGAGTGTGTCACGACATGACACGACATGACACGACTAACAGGAACTTCGCCAGTTTCAGCCATGGGGAAGACGGGGATACAGTTGCAACACAAATGATCAATTGAGGCAGGGTGGAGGGGTCAGGTATCGCCGGCTATGTAGACTTTCAAAGCTCGTATCCCCCACATCAATATCTGTGGCAGGCTTGTAGTTGGCCTCTGAACTGCGGTATACTTTTGGACGTTGCGTGAGCAGCGAGATTTCAAGGGTGGGGGCTTAGAAGCGTGACACACATATGGCAAAGTAGAACAACTTCGGCAATATGCTGAGAAGTTCGTATTTGCCGAGTTTAATTATTTTGAGCGATAGAATGGCAGAAGGAAGAGGGATACGGGAGAGTCATTTTGATTTCACCATAGAACAGCCCCCCTTCTCTCCCCCCTTCTGCTCCTTCCTCCTTGTATCATTCAATTCTTCAATTATCTCGTATTTTGATGTCTTGGGTCCCTGAATTGGAGATAAACTCCCTGTTCTTGCGACCACCCACAATCCATATAAATACCTCTGCAATCCGACTTGCCTTAATCCTCGATCCCAGCTTTTCCCCTCTCCCTCGTAATATCCATCTCATATCCCCATCTAACCCCACCTATAAATCTTAGATTTTAAAACGTATAAACTAACAATGTCAGCTAACGAGTTTTTCGCTTCAGGCCCCGCGCAAACTAGATCCAACAACCACAACAACTACAACCAGAACCAGAACCAGAACCACGACCCTAATGCACAGGAAGGCGAAAGAGGCTTCTTCGCCAACACAGCCGGTGCCGTCGCAGGTGGAGTCGCAGCACACAAATTGAGCGGCGGCGAGTCGAAATTGGCCACTATTGCCGGTGTCGTGGGCGGCGCTATAGCTGCGCACAAGTTGAACAACGAATATAAAGAGCACAAGTATAACAAGTACGGCGGTGGCCAATCTGGTTACGGACATGGTAAAGGTAAGGGCATCGATGCTGGGGACGCTGCTCCTTCGAGAAGTATCCAATAGAGAGAGCTGGCTCGCTTTGTTTGTCTGTCTGTCTGTCTGTCGCTGCGGCTCGATTTTTCTTTTTTGGGAATGTGGTACAACATCAAACATGGACGTGCTGTAGCAGCCTCAACGTCGTTTTGCGGTGGAACGAAACCAGTGTTGACCATGACACGGTAAAGACATCGGCGGTGGTTGCAACGTGTCTTTTTTGCATGTTTATCCACTTTTTATATGTTTTGCATTTGTTAGAGATTGAAATTCAACATACTATATACTACAAACTTCCAATTCTACTGTAGTGTCTAAGTCTGATAGTGTGATAATCTGATACTCTGGTGAGACATGTGTGTGTCTGCGTGGTGTCACCACCAGATCCAAACTTTAGATGCCACTTCCCAACTGCCACGGTCCCACCAAGACAGCGTCATCCCAAACACGAGCCAATTGAAGCCTGAGTCTCCTGACTAACAATCACGGGAGTGGCTATGACAATGCTGAGGAGCTTTTGTTTTTTGGTCATATAGCATGCCGTTGCATTGTTGGCACAGAGAACGTGCACGTCACGTGACAGTCAACCTCAAAAAAGCAACAGTGCCAAACTTTGCACCCCCCTCCGCCCCCCTCCCCTTTCCCCCCTAACTACCGCGGCCCACCCCCTTTCCACACCACGCCCACACGAAGGGGAGTTTCACCTCGATCTCCATAATCCCCAATTTTTTTCTAAAAAAAAGAGTATAAATAGACTCCTCAATCCGCCCCTCGTCGACAAACTTCCCTACTGACTCGTAGCGTATCAATTCTTTCATACAATTGAGTAGAACCACTTAAGTTTTCGAAATGTCATCTAACGAATACTACGGCTCAGGCGACCAGTCCAGGTACAACAACAATGCCGGTACCGGTACCGGTTCCGGTTCCGGTGCAGGGGACTACAACAGGTCCGCGAACGCAGGGGGTCCAGACGGCGAAGAAGGAGACAGGGGCATCCTCGGCTCCATTGCAGGCGGTGTCGCTGGCGGATGGGGAGGCCACAAGGTTGGAGGCGAGAGCCACGGCAAGTTGGGCACCGTCTTGGGTGTGATTGGCGGTGCGATCGGGGGCTCGAAATTGGAAGATGGATGGAAGGAGCACCGTGAGGAGAAGAAGTTCGAAGAGAAATACGGTAGAAACGAAGGAGAGTATGGAAGAAACGAAGGTGGGTACGGTGGTCATGGTGGTAGAAGAGATAACGAGTATGGATCCAGTGGCAACTATGGCAATGAGAGAAGAGATGGAGGTAATGACAGCTATGGCAGTGACAGAAGAGACAATTACGGCGGGAACGACAGCTACGGTTCTGGCAACCAAGGCAGCGGCCATCACCACAAGCACCATGGAAACCAAGGCGGTTTCGGCGGTGGCAATAACGACAATTACGGATCCGGCAACCAGGGTGGCTACGGTGGTGGTAATGATAACTACAGATCTGGCAACCAGAGCGGATACGGCGGAAACGACAACTACGGTGGAAACAGCGGCCGTCAAGGTAACTGGTAAAAATTAGCTTATTATATACATAGCTTTCAATTTTTGTTCTTTTTTTGAATCCTATTTTCTTGATTATTCACTGATATCTATCTACTTTCTATATGTTTCCGCTAGTCCAATGTAGTTGCAATCTTGGAGGCTGCCAGGGTATCCAATAATGGCATCTTCAGCTCAGTCAATGAGATCGTAGACTGAGAATCATCATTTTCAACCACTTGATCTCGACTTGATGCGTCATCCAGTTTCGACATTTTGCCCTGTCGTAAGTCGTGCGTCAATTTACGACTGAGACTACTTCGCTTCAATTGAGTTTTTAACTTTGGAGGTGATGGAGGCGATTCCAATTGCGGGTTGAACTTGAGGTCTAAATCGGAAAAAGAGACGCGTTTGATGCTGGGTGAATGGTTGATGGGGTCATCTAGCATGGCTATTGTGGAAGTATCTTGCATTACAACTTCGTCTAGACTTGAATCCATGGCATCGCCAGTTGCAAATTGCTGTGCCGTGGCAGCAGCAGTAGGAGGTCGATTTGAACCGCCGTCACCGTGGTCCAGTTGTAAACTCAGCTGCGGCTTGAAGTGCAATTTTTTAAACTTGCGAGTTGGCGAGGACTTGATTCGCTTTAGTGGCGGCTTGCTTGTCTTGTTGACATTATTTGTAGGTGAGCTGTTCAAGTTCGGGTTCAAATTGGATATTCTTGGCTTTTTGGCTGGTTGAGAGCCATATAGATTCGGATCTTGTTCTTGCAAGTGGATCATGGGGATGGCAAAATCATCGGCCAATTGCAGGAACCAATCGTGTTCTCGCATATATTCATTAGCATGCAACTGCAATTGCGTTTCGAAATCCCCATTCACGAGATTCTCCAACATGGCAATCATCTGCTGCGGTGGGACTGGACCTGAAAGCAGTCTCGGCAAATACAAATATTCCCGCATCGAGGAAATCAATTGGTCAAACAACGCCAGCGACTTGACTAGTTGGTCCACGTGAACCTGCCTCTTTAATGCTTCAATGGATTGGTAGTATATCGTGGTGTGGAACTCAGACCATCCTTCTTCGTTTTGGTTTCGCAAAAGGGTCTGCATGGCAGATTCGCTCAAGATGTAGTCAATTTCATATTGCAGAGTGTATAGCTCTTCAATCTCCTGGACTTGTACATCAACTTTGGACACAATTTGCTCGCACAAGTTGAAAATTGTAACCATCTCCTGCAGCAGCTGTGGTTGCAGCTGCATAACTATCTCAGAGCTGCTCAGTAGCAACTGCTCAATCTCGACTTTTTGAATCAATAGTAGCTTCCGTTTAGCTAAAAGTAAGCATCTCTTGCATCGTTCTTGCGAATGTCTACTCAAACTCCGCTTAATAGAAGCAATGCACTCCTGAAGCAACGTATGAGCAACTTGCCCAAGCCTCTTTTGCCTCTCACGATCAGCTTCGACAACTTTCCCCTCCCTTGCCCTCAACTCTTCAATCTCCTGTTTCTGTTCCGTAATCATCTTCAAATATGAGCCAACATGGCGATCTAAATTCTGCTGATTTCTCATCACCTTAGTTTTGATCTCTTTTGCTCGGTCGGCATATTTGAGCGTATTCAAAGTCTCATCATAGTGGTGGCTGCTCGGCGAGACACATACAATCATCACGGTTTTGCAGTTACCGCCAAGGGAAAACTTGAGCAATCGCGTCAATTTTGAATCTCGATAAGGCACGTGGTTCCGCCGCCGCGGGTCACACAAGGCATTTATACAGTTGCCCAACGCCAACAAGGACTTGTTGATGTTTGCCCCCTCGTTCAATCTCGCGCCTCTATTCTTTGTGGCTGCTGCACGTTCGCTGCCCGCGAGATCAATAATAGACAAGGTGGCAAACGTGTGCTCTTCCTTGATGTCACCGGTGCGATTCTTCTGCACCACGTTAATCTGCAATACAGCATGCGATCTACTCGAGGTAGCATTGGCCTCGGTGGGACTCGAAGTGCGATTCGTATTCCCTTGCAAAATCAAATGCATAACTTCATCGACAGACTCAGGTCTATGACAGGACAAGTTGGAAACGGAGATTTTCTGATTGGAGTCTTCGCGAATCACCAACCGCTTGAAATCCGTCTTGGGCGCCAACAAGTCCCGTATAGTTTCATTGTAAATCTCAAGATACGACAAGCTCACGTCGACGATTTTGCGATCTTGCATTTCATTAATCCGCTCGTACAACTCCTTCATCGTCAAAAAGATGACCCCGGGGCTTTCCGTGGTGCCAACAATGGTGTGGGTCTTGCCGCATCCGGTTGCGCCGTAAGCAAAAATCGTCGCGTTATACCCATCTAGCACCAGGTCCAACAAGGGTCGAGTTGTACTCAAATACACCTCATTCTGCGTAGCGTCTTCATTGAATACCCGATCAAACACAAACTTGTGTTCTCTTATGCGCGAGCCTTTGAAGCTGTTGGGGAAGGCATTGCGTTGCATCTTGGCAATGGGGTTAGTTTCAGGCGGATCAAAAATTAACATGCGGTCATCCACGACATCGATGACTTTCCTAATTCCCACAGTGGCCATGATTTTCTTTTGCGCCATTGATATCGGCAACGGGCCACCTGACAAGCACCCGTCGCCCAAGATCATATCGTCGCTGTCTTTTCGGATAAGTCTCTGGTTTTCTTGCTCTGTAAATGGTCGTACTCGCACTGCAACTGAAATTGACGATTGTTTTATGGTTGGAATTGCTGGTGGTGCTGCTGCTGGTGGTGCTGTTGCTGTTGCTGGAGGTGAAGCCGCTCCGGCAGTTTCAACACTAGCATCTGCCATAACATTTAATCTGACTTGAATCTTGGCTAGTGGGTTGGAAATCAAGGGTATATGACAGGCAGGTTGCGAGTGAATTTTTTGGGCTTGTTTACTCTTGTCTCTTTTCTGTCAGGAAATATTGCAAATCAAACAAGACGCGCAAACACACCACCGCCGCCTGCGGTGCTAGCACTTCTACCACCACCATCACCATCGCCACCACCCGCGAGAGCAAAGACTCGTTCATTCTAACATGGTATCAGGTTTATTTATTGAATCGTTTTTGAATTACACTCTAGAAAAAAAAAAAACATCTTTTACTTTTCATCCAAGGCGGATGTATAAGTGTCCTTTCGGTTAGAAACCGAAGTGCTGTACTGAAATTCGAACTTTTCATCGAGCAACTCAGCTTTATCAGAATCAACTTCGTCAGGCAGTTGATTAGCTTCCTCTTGCTCTTTCTCCTCCTGTTCATCTACCTCTCCTATAGCTTCTTTTTCTTCAAAATCTTGCCCTTCCTCTTCCTTTTCCTCGTCTGTATCATCTTCGTCACTCCTCACATCTTCAGCTCCACTTCCAATGATGACCTTGTAAGCAACTTTTAAAATCAAATACATCCAAATGCAAGTAATAATCTGCAAACCACCAAGTAGCCCCATAAACACATTAATCACCCCGGGTGTCCAGCATCTCTTTTGCGCCACGCCTTCGATGCAGCGGCCATTCTGCATCAAACTGGTGGATTTGTGCCACGCGTGGTAAAAGATGTAGTTGTAGACCCCGTGTCTCAAACCAATCCAACTCACCAAGAACAAGATAAACATGGCATCGCAAGCGGTGCTATATTTGGCATATTTCAACATCTTGGCCCCAGCTAAGAAAATATCCACCGAGTCCATAATCATCAAAATCAAGTGTCCGATTCTGAAGTAGTAGTAGTAATAAGACCCAATGATCAACATGCATGTAATAATGTGATGGCTCAACATTTGGTAGTGGTCCTTGCGAGGCTTTTCAACGTGGAGCACAAAGATTTGCTGGATCCAAAACGCCATTGAAATCAAATAATAGCTCTTGAAGGGCCCATTCATGTAGAAATCGGGCCAGTTGATGTAGATCTGGTCCAAATCGTTGAAATATGGTGCATCGAGATACAAATAAACTCCATAAATAAACGACAACCCCCAGTAAACAAACGACCAGCTCTGTTCAGCAAACCTAGTCTTGGCTTTTCTCGAGTGTATGTTGCAGAACTTCGAAGCAAATGGCTCCATGAGATATTTCATGAGTGCCGAACGGAGGAAAGTCACCGTGATGACCCAATGGACAACAAAGTAAACGTCATCTATATCAATGTCGTAAATCGGCCTTCCCACGTTGTCCACGCCAACTTTGTTTTGCAAGACGATGAATTTGTTGGTGATGGAGGTGATTCTCACGTCTGAACTGAAAAAGTTCAAGCTATATAGAAGTAGCATCAAGTTCCGGGATATCGAGATTTGGTTTCTTTCAACTGTGGCCATGAATGAATCGTGGTATTCTTGATCTCCGCCATAGGTGGAAACTGAACCTATTGAAACGTTCCCCTCGTCGTCGTCATCACAACCTTCTACTTCTCCTCTTTGCTCAACTTGGCTCTTCGTAGGGGTGAGTTTTATACTTTCTTGATCTAATTCCAGTGACTTCATTGGTCTTGACTTGGTGCTTGTGCTTGTTCTTGTCCTTGTAGCCATTGCCCGACTTTCTTCTTCATCTATTATACTCCCCTTGGTATTGAAAAACAAAAAAAAAAAAAACTGAAAAAAACAACAACTAACAAATTTCAAGTAAAACCAACAAGCGAATGCAAAGGAGTTTTATGGAAAAACAGTAAAAACAATCGTGTTTTGGTCTTCTGTCTTACTATCTCTGCCTTTTTCTCCAAAGAAGTTGTTGAAAAATTGTAATCTCGGCTTAAAAAAAAAAATTCTATCAATATATTATAACTCAACTGAACCGAGCTGAACCAAAGACTCAACAACAGCGTGTCACAGTAGGCGTAGCAGGCAAAGCTGTAGCTGAAGAAATACTCCTATATCTGTATATGTATATCAATATCGATATATAGATATAGGACGCCGCAGGAGGGAAATATTGGGCCCAGGGGAAGGTGGGTGTAGTGGGCTGATTCACCTGGTATGGCTCTGTAGGGCCCCAACTTGGTGGGAAAAAGGGAAATAATGCGACACGTCAATGGAGTCGAGATGAAGCACGTGACGTGTTTGCAACTGATGCGAGCCGCACCGTGTCTCGTCCTATCAGAACCTGAATCCTAAGGTGTGTTATACATATGAAGAGACAACCAAATAACCAGAAAACACACCCAAACTAGCCCCAATTACAACTAGTCTTGGTGTTTTCAACGAGTGAAACAGACGTCGTACCCGGCCTTCTTTCCCCATGAGATATGAAATAGCAAGACCTTTGTGAGGGGACTAGACGGGTTCCGTCTTTTGATGAGTAAGTCTCTTTTTTCTACTGGTGGGAACCGTGCGAGGAAAAGTTTTGCAGCCACTATCGAGAGCTCTCCAATGTCCGGTTGTGTGGTTTCACCGGTGCCCTAGGCCTCCCGCCCCATCTCTCCCCTTCTACATGTATATATTCACACGGGTGCTGGACCAAGCCATTTGACATTTTTCGCGTGTTTTGAAAACCTAGCGAGCGAAGGCCTCCTCTTGGCCCTGGTGCTGTGCGGCTCGGCGTATAAATTGCCATATCGGGTAACAAGAAGAATCCCTTCCGAGGGAAAACCCGGCACACTATAAAAAGACCAAACGGCCATGAGTCCTAACGGTTATCTACATGGAGACTACTACCCGCAGTCGTCATATGTCATCACTTGCTCATCACTTGCTCATCATCCCATTACATTTTTCTTCATGTCCGCTACATAATCTCATGCTCGTCTAAGTAGCATCATCCGTAGCGCCTTTTTCACCAACTGTTCATTATAGCGATTCCACAAAACATAAGTATTAATCATGTCTTGCACAGCTTCAACAACCTCATCCAAATTAATATGCGAGTGCTCCAAAAAATTCATAAATTTGTGGATTCGGATTGTATCTTCGTCCAAAATGTCCATTTCGAAATTGACCAAGTCCTGAGCACTTGTGCCCTTGCTACTCTTTTGAGGCAGTGGCTCGTGAGAATTCGACTGCGAGTGCAGCTGAGACTGCGACTGTTGTCGCTGGTTGTGGTTGTGGTTGTGGTGTTGTTGTTGTTGTTGTTGTTGTTGTTGTTGTTGTTGTTGTTGTTGTTGTTGGAGGTGTTGCTGCGGGTGTTGTTGCGGGTGTTGGTGTTGTTGCAAAAAAGTTTCTCCCACTTCATTACTCTTCATAGGCGAGGTATCAGCCTTGGATCCATGACCATTACTGCTCCTCATATTCATCAACTCATCAATGTTCAACTCCTTGTTGTCATTCATGGCACTTCCATTACCGCCCTCACTATTGTAAGGGTTGTTCTCTGAGCTGGTTCCCAATCCACCTTCAGGTAAATTGCCCAATACAACACCCAAGCTAGAAGCTGAGCCTCTAGAATTCGTGTGTAGTGCCGATCCGCTGCCATCGCTACTGCTCTTATTTCGAATCTGGGCCAAGTTTTTCTTCAAGACAATGGCAATGTAAATCGACGCCACGGCGATGACATGAGGGGGCAACAACAAATGTAGATCGGTGATATAACTATCATTAATCAAACTCCACGAGTTTTGCATCTCTTCGTCGCTCAATCTGAACCCATAGGTGTCGTACTTGAGATCAAGGTAGCTCCGCAATTGGATCAACGACTTGTAAGGATGATGCAACAACAAAAACAGATCCATTTCCTCGATCAAATAAAATTCAAACTCGGCAAGTTTGGTGACGTCCTGGGGTATGAATTCGGGCCAAATGTTTCTGGCTTCCAGCAAAATGAGCCGGATATGCTGAGGACACTCTTCAATCTTGCATGCAACGTAAAGACACGTGGTGATGAGCAAGTACACATTGACTTCTTTCAAGCTGACCCGAGTCAAAAAACGAGTCAAGTATATCTCGGCAGTGGCCACGGCAACTTGTCGCACATTTAATCGTCGGCCTAGTTTGAGCAATAGATTATGCAAATATATCCTCATGTTGTAGTCGTAGACTACGTTGGGATGGTCTTTGATCAACCCGTTTTGGATCATTTTCCTTTCTAGAAACATGATCTTTCTGCGGGCTTCCAAGAGGGAAAACCTGGTGAGTTGCCACTGATTTCGCTGGGATGAATTCCAATAATCTGCTGACATGGAACAATTTATGCAAGTGTGCTCTCTTTTTTGCCTGTCGTTAAAAAAGGCGATACAGGCAGGCTGCAACAGTGGTGGCGTTTTCCAACAAGTTCTGTTTGCTTTTAGTTCTTTGTCAAAAAGGCAAGTGTCATATAATCGTCATCAAAAAATACTCGTATTGATTGAAACGGCTCAGGTGGAGGTGGTAGAGGTTGTGCTAGTGCTGGTACTGGTGCTAGTGCTGGTACTGGTGCTAGCGCTAGTAGTTGTGGGGGAGACTCCAAGGTGTTGGGTCGATCTGTCTCGGCAGAGCCCAGGAGGAAAAAAAAGGATTGCTACCAAAAAAAATTCGGCCGCACCAGCCAGCGCGTTGCCGAGTTGGCGAGAGACAGGGAAGCCTTTTTCACTCAGTATAAAAGATGCAAATATTACTCCATTAGAACTTATCTACTCCGCTACGTAAAAAGACTCTATAAACTCCAGTAAACGCCAGATGGTAAAGAAACGGCCAGCGTCTCTCAAAAAAGAAAAGGGAACATGCAATCTCAACCTATGCGACACATGAACTTAACCGACCCTGTCTCTCGCTTGCATGCGCAGCTCGAAACTTTTCCGAGTCATGAGCGAGAGCTGGCCCAGGGCTCTCGCGACGCACCCTCGGACTCTGAAAGCGTGATTCCTCTCTGGAAATTCTTGACGTCATGAAGCGCCTCCTCTCTATCTCCCGTCTCCAAACTTGATTGATCATCATCGTCGTTTGTCCATGCAGTTTTCTATCATTTTCTGGCGCCTGCGCCTCTCTTAGCCCAGGGCAAAGATTTCTCCACGTCGTACACAAATATCTTTTCATTGGGATCGATAATATCATCAAACACTTTGCCGTTGGGGTACATTTCGTACAACTTCTCTACGTCCGATATCACGGTCAAGGTTTCAAAATCATTTACATTTGTAGGGAGGAATAATGCGTTGGTTGCACATGCTGCGAATATGAAACTCAGGATGACTGAAGTGAAATGCATCCTCGATGTGATGAACTAGATAAAGATGGAGTTGAAGTTGCCAGAATATACCTGGAAGGGGGGCGATCCCATGGCTCTATATATATAGTCCTTTATGGATATTCTTATTTCTCCAGGGTCTCATCCCCGTGGATCGTCATGGATTGTATAAAAATATCGCATCTAGAAGCGCGTTGTACCTGAAATGTTTTCTTTCCTTTGCAATACCCCGGTATGAAAGGAAAAAGAAAAAAAAACAAAGGGTCATGTCAGGTTATATGAAGTCGTGCTTCCCAGTTTCGTGTTGTTCATCAGTTTCAGCCTCTGTGGTTGCCCTTGTGGTTTGCAAACTTCTCGATTTGGTTAACGCCGGAGAATTTTGTTTTTTCGCAACTTCCCAAAACTGACATCAATTAAGAAACACCACATCAAAGAAAAGAAACAGAGGAAACTCTGATTCCCACCGAAGCAGCAGCACACACTCGGGTAATGGGAATCCCGTTTCTTATTAAGTCCTTTTCCTGTTGCGAGTGCAACCGCAGCCTAGCCTAACCAAATCAGGGCATAAGATAACGATGAAAAGTAGCTAAAATGATAGTTTGACCAGCCCGGTACGTTTAAAGGATTTTGTTCCTGTCCTCCTAACCCCCACCCCCCCCCCTCCTCTCACTGGAGAGGGCCCGCTTTGCAGACAACAAACAACGCAAGCCGAGTTCAAACTCGACAACCAGCACGCTGCAAGCTTAGCAAGCAAGCACACGAACAAACAAACACAAATAAACAAACAGCCACATGAGATTCGTATATATGTGTGGGAGTATGATCCCTTGACGCCAAAAAAAAACGCGATAAGAGCAAGAACACAATAGAGTGGATGAATAGGTTTCACGATCATTCAACAAAAGGGACCACCAATGTTTTTTTTTTTGTTGTTTTCGTTTTTTTTTTTGGTGGCAGAGCATCGACTGTTGATCAGTTTTTTCACGCGAGGGAAAGTTGGAAGCCAGGAATGTTTCAAAAGCGAGCGAACAGAAGTGGAACCGGAATTGGAATCGGAACTGAAAGTCTCTACAGCTGCTCCTCGCCGCCTCCGAAATCAAATCGCCGTGCAATTACGATCTGGCCTCAAAAGGAAGCTGGGGAAGGGGATGGGGGACATGGGTGTGGATGCCAAAAAAACAAGACTAGAAGTCTCACCAACCACCGACTAATTGCATTTTTTTTTTTTTAGCCCGCCCGTTTGTCTTGCCTATGGACCCTTTAAGAAAGGGTTCAAACTAAACTCCACTAAAACACATGCAGAACTAGAAGGAGTTCTACCGAGAATGATTGAAATAGCTGGCAAGGCAAAGCTTTCATTCTCCGTTTTTCTTTTTTCTTTTTTAATTTTCTGTCTCAGTTGGTTATTTTGAGCCGATTCTGCTGGAGCAGTTCAACGTGTTTTACGTCATTTTCACGTAAATATTCGCTTACAACTTTACTGGACTTTGTCCATGTTTGTTTTCATTTCAAAAGAAAAAGAAATCGCCTATGTTTTTATTTCAGAGGCAACCTCATGAGTTCAAGCAACAAATCAAATTCGGAGGGGGACCCATTCAGGACGAGTTTAACATCACCAAGTATGTTTCTATTTTTCCGCCTCCACCCCATTGGTAAAGGCAACAACTCGCATCAATGTAAAGCGCTCTCGGTCTTCTACCCCTTAAAAACTTAGTTTGAACATCGTGTACTGACATATCTGAAACAACATACTCATTCACCTGCGTTTGGGTTGAGCGCAACAGTGTAGGAATACAGGGATAATATCCGCTCTCTATGGCTGTTAGCTGTGGTTAGATGATATTCTTTCAAGTGGGTGAATGCCAAACACTGCCTGTGTACCAGGTGTCCCCACTCACTTAAAAAAAAAAAAACATTTCAAGAAAATGTTGAGGAAAGAGGAGCGTTTTCGAAACATTCCCAAGGTCTCTGGCGGAAGGTTGTAGTTATAGACGCAAAAGAGCAGCTCAATTCCCAAGTCTATGCTATTTTTGTTGCAAAAGTTGGCGTATTTGCCAGCCTCTGCATTATGAGCCTCTTTTTTTTATGTTTTTTGTAGCAAATTGGCTGGAAAAAGTTGCCGCGGTTCCAAATCGGTAAATCACGTGACTTACCGGTGCTCTAACATGTCTCTTCTCTTACTTCAAGCCTTCAGTTTAAACAGTGCAAACAAGAGCAGTTGAGCCCAACAAACGAGCGAGTGACTGAAAAAGCTCAACTCCCTCAATAGCACCACGGCTCGTCCTTTTTCATCGCACACCAAACATTGTCATGCAATTTTTCACTTTTTTTTTTCTTTTTTGGTTCTCCAGATTTCGCGAAAAACACTCCGAGACTTTTCTTCCCGCGCGCAGATATCACCATCCATCCATCATCACATTATTCCGTAAGCAACAGTAAAAATAAAGCTGTTGTTGAGCCAAGATCTAACGACGCCTCTGTGCTCAATTTCCTCAACTTCCTCAATTAGTCACTTACGTTGAATACATCCGCACCACAGAAAAAAAAAATGACACCACCCCATCAGAAGCATTTCCATACTTCCAACCCGGAGGAAGCTACCGCGATCAATAGATCGCTTCCCGAATTTGCAGCAGCGCAAACTACAGACGAGGACGAGTATTTCGCAAATCACCAACCGCCAACTTACCTTCCTGAAATCGAGGAGGAGGTGCGCGGCTTTGTTGCATTTCATCAACAGACCACGGGCAAGAGATTAGCGTTGGTGACGTCGGGCGGCACCACGGTGCCCTTGGAGAACAACACCGTTCGGTTCATCGATAACTTCAGCGCTGGAACACGAGGCGCCACATCGGCGGAATACTTCTTGGAGAATGGCTACGCGGTGATCTTTTTGCACCGCGAGTTTTCGTTGTTACCCTACTCGAGACACTTTAGCCACTCAACCAACTGCTTCCTCGACTACATGACGGAACGAGACAACAAGATTGAAATCGACCCTAAATACAGCGCCGAGATGTTGAAGGTGTACCGCAAGTACAACGAGGCGCAGGATTCAAACTCGTTGCTCCTCATCCCTTACACAACGGTGAACCAATATCTATATACCTTGAAAACGATATCGGAGGCGTTGAAAATTTACCAGAATAAAGCGGTGTTTTATTTGGCTGCCGCGGTGTCGGATTTCTTCATCCCGCAGTCGCGTATGCCCCAGCACAAGATCCAGAGCTCAGCTACCACTGACGGCGAGTTGGTGATACGATTAGCGGCAGTTCCAAAGTTTTTGAGCCGGTTAGTTGACAATTGGTCCTTGGGCGCGATGATCATCAGCTTCAAGTTGGAGACGGATAACAACCTCTTGATCAAGAAGGCCAAGAGCGCATTGGAGAGGTACCACCACCAGTTGGTCATTGGCAACTTGCTCCAAACGAGAAAAAAGGAAGTGGTTTTTGTATCGCCGGGAAGGGAGGAGTGGATCAGACTCAGCGATGAGGAAATTGCAAACGGCAAGGAGATTGAAAGCGAGATGATCCCTGCTGTCATCAAGCATCACGATGATTGGATCCAAGCTTCGAAATAAAAAGGGACTGCTATCAGAGAAAAGAAAATACAGTAATTTGCAAATAGTTTCTAGATTTTTAATGTATCCTATACTTGTCTTTTTTTTTTCCAGCTATACTATGCTTTATATATTTTTATTTGTGTGTGGGTGTATTTACAGGCTTTTACAAGAAAGAAACTCCGATACCGTATTGTATTCCCTTTCTAATTGAATCGCCTTCATTGGCAATCAACGGCAAGACAAAGTTCAACTCGAATCGAGCCATGGGGTGATTATACAAAATTCCAAACCCATAACTTAGACAGTGCGACTGGCTGAGTTTTTTGAAATTCTCAGCCAACCCCACTTGCCGATCCAAAGTGACAATCTTGCCCCAATTCAAGAAATTGTGGATTTTGAAATTCGAGTCGGCGTATCTCGGTATATTGGTAAATAACGAAACGCCACCATTGAGAAACAAATCACCGCCAACAAACGAGTTCTGGTCCCGTGGCCCCAACCCATTCAACAGGAACGACCGCACATCATTAGGCCCACCAATGAAAAACCTATCCAAAATCGAGCTTGATTGCGTACGCGATGAATTTTGCAGAGTTAACGGATACAATAATCCAAACTTGCAACTAGTCAACAAATGCGAGTTCAAAAGGGGCAAGCTCCACGCCTGTTGTACTTGACTTGCAGTTTTCACATACGGAAACCTATTCCACTTTGGGAACAACCCGTTATACTCGACCCCGAATTGAAAAAACCTACCGGCAAACGGCAAATGCTTGTTGTCTCGCGTGTCGTAATGCACATTGTATCCAATTGATGATTTGATGGATTGGCCGCCTTGTTGCATGACCTCGTAGCTCTTGGACGCGTAATTGCTCAAGTTCCGCACGGAGTTCTCAACTACAACTTCGCAGTTCCATTTGGAGTCATGAAATTGAGTATATAATTTGTTTGTAAAACTCTTGCTCATCACGTTGCTCTGGATCCAATCGAATTTCCTCGAGTTGATGCTGATTGCCGTTTCCCATATATAGTTTGCATTGTTCAACACCGGTTGGTTGTAGTTGACCAAGTAGGAGCTCAGAGTCTTTGTGCCCGTGACCGCGTCAAACACCAAATTCTCCCCACCTCCAAATATATTCCGGAGCTGGAATTGAATAAACCCATCGCCTTCCCCGTTGCCTATATTGGTGCCTGTTTTGGCAAAGAATCGTTTCACGGGTATAATGTTGAACACAGGCACGATATTGATCGCACCGCCCGTGACGGTGGCAGCGGCCATAGGCTTCCTTAGCCCAGCAAAATCCATCGATCTCGTCAGCGGTGCATTAACTTGATGCGTGTTGCACAAGATTTGATCCACCACGCTCATCTTTTGGAAATTTTTCAGGACATCATCCACTCTCGATAGATAATTCTCCAAGCTGAGCACATGGCCCAGAAGCAACGGGCGAAACTGGGCCTCGATAAACGAGTCTCGAAAATGTTGAGCGTTGGTCAATTGCACATTGCGGATCTTGATTGGCTGTGTGGCATTCTCCATGAACAATTGCTCTAGATACTGTTGGTTTTGCTCTACTAGCTGGGTTTGTTTGCGGGATTGGAGCTCCGAGAGCTGTTTCTCTGCGTCTGTTAGGGACGTGTTGAAGCTCGGGTTGGGCCGGCTTATGCTTTCCATAAACTCTTCATCCTGGCTTACTATTGACATCTGCACTTGGTCGTAATGATGGTGGTGAGTATCTGACTTCCTTCATGTGCTGCAAATAAAAAAAAATTGTTCTCGCGATCTGAAAGTTTGATGTTTTTCAGAGAGAGCGTTCGAGAGGGTCCCAATACACCAGTAGAGTCCAAGTCAGTCAAGGTCAAAGAAGTCAATTAAATTCATTCAATTTACAAAAGTTCTTTCATTCATTCATTTGCTTATTTGTTGTGGAGAAGAAATGGCAACCAGTGGGATCGAACCAGCCGAGCCAGGGTTGAATAGAGCTTCCTTATTCATTACCAACAGATCAGCAATTTCGTTAACTCGCAGAGCTGAAGAGCTTCCCAAGCCTCCGCCCTTTTCAGCCTCGTCTTCTTCAATCAACAATCGAATACATTCCTTACCGGCCTCGGTTTGGAAATGTCGCCGCAAGGCATCTGCCCTGGCAAATTTTCGACCACAGCCGTAGGGCTCGCCGTTTTTCAAGAACCCTTTACATTGGTATTTTTTCTCACCCGAATGTAGATCTTCGTGTCTTTTCCTATCGTGTTGTCTCGCAAACGCCTTGCCACATTGGCTGCATATAAACGGCCGTTCATCGGTATGGGTTCGTAGATGGGATTTTAAATTGTACGGCCGAGTAAATCTCTTTTCGCATAAATGACATGCGTAAACGCTAGGATGTTTTTGAGTTCTTTTCGACAATTGGTTCGGCAGAGCAAGTTCCAACATTTTCTCTCTAGATGAAATTTGCGATGACCTGCTACCTCCATCGTCTCTCTCATCACCATCATCACCATCATCATCATAATCGTCCTCCTCTTCCTCGTCATGGTCATCACCACTGACACTGCTACTGCCCCTGCCATTGCCATTGCCATTGCCCCTGCCTCTTGAGCCTTTGGAAGATCTTGAGCGCGGTCGTGGTGAAAGACTAGGCGATGATTTCGATGCATGGCTTCTCCTTCGGCCGCGTCGTATAGATTGATGCTCAGGGTTGAGCAAATCTTTGCTGCTCTCTTCATTGGTTTCGTTGGATTTGAAAGGCATGAGTTGCTCGTTGGAGACAAGTAGATTGTTTCCCGATTTCGACTTCAGTTCACTCACCGAGTTGGATCTAGATAACTCGTGAACCGAGGAATTGGCGGATGAATTGCTGAATAAAGAAGGGGTTCTTGCAGCGACATCTTCTGGGGCCTGGTGAATAGAAATTACAATATTGGGCGATTCTGGCTGATCTTCAGCAGGTTGGAAATTTTGTCTATTTTCAAAAGACACTTGGTTGTTATAAGTGGACAAGTTGTTCTCTGTTAAGAGTTGGTTGCCCACGTCTTTTAACGAGTTATCAAATTGGGGAGGAGCTTTCTGGGGTTTGAAATTGTTATCCGACTGTTGTGGCGGGGTGACTGTAATGTCGAATTCAAACTTGGCTTGCGGACTGGGGAAATTGTACTTGCTATTGTCAAAAGTGTCTCCCTGTGGAGGTTGCTCGTAATTCGCAATTGTCTGTGCGAATCCAAAATTGGAAGTTTGAGCAGCATCGTCATTTGGAGCCTTGAACCGCAACTCTTCAAACAATTCTCCGCTTCTGCCAGTTTCGTTATTCGACTGCCACGCGCTGGCCATGTTCATATTTGCCAAGTTGGTCGAGCTGATAGAGCCACCCAACGGAATCTCATTGTCGTGGTAGCCTCTATTAGTGTTGTTGTTGTTATTGTTGTTGTTGTTGCTGTTGTTGTAATTATCAAAATGTTGCTGTTGGAGATTTGTGCTCGAACCACCACCGCCGTGCTGTGAGCCGACTTCGGAGTATGCGGTGTTCACCACTGGAGGAGCCAAATTGTTCTGGCTAAACTGCGATGCAGCGTCCAAGTATGGCGAGCCAGGTTGGGAAAAGTTGTCGGAGTACACTGAATGAGCAGAATGGCTCAGCGGACTCAAGTAATTGTTCGACGCCCTCACTTGCAAAAATCCTTGCTGTTGGAAATTTTGCTCACCATGTCCTAGACCATGTCCTTGACCATGGCCTTGTCCCTGATCTTGGCCCTGATTTTGTACCTGTACCTGACCTTGGCCCTGGGAATATGGACTAGCTTGGGATGCAGGCGAAAGAAACTCGGCATTGCCAAATTGCGGCAAGTTCCCCGCATACAAGGAGATTTCAGACGCATTATCGTGAAATTGACGCTCTTCATGACTCGTGAAATGATCGTTATCTATCGGATAGCCGATGTGCTGGTAAACGTTCTGCACGGGTTGCGGACCCATGTCTCCCGGAGCTTGAAACATTGGCTCGTCCGCCTCATAAAAATTGGCCTGTCGCAATGGCTTGGTGACGACTTTCTCCCCATTAAAGACTTGAAACTGTGCTTGTTGCGCAAGCGGAAACTGGCCTCCTTGCGGGAAATCGTCAAACGGTTCCATCTCCAACATCTCCTGGTTGAGCTGTGCCTGTTCAGTGGGGTAGTTTGACACATTGAATGTCGGCGGCGAAAGGTTGAGCACGTTATATAGCTCTTCATCCTCCTGCGGTCTCGAGGGGGGGTTTCCGGACATATCTCGTGACTTTGCCAATCGGCCAAAAAAAAAAAAAAAAAAAAAAAAAAGAAAAAAGGAAAAAGGAAAAAAGTGTCCTTGGGCTACTCCTGGATGAGCAAATAACAAAGGAAAAGCGTAAACTCTTTGGGAAGTTGTGGATTCGCTAGCTTCTGAATGCTGTGGGTTGTATTTGTAGAATTATCACTGTTGCTAATGATAGATGTATCGCTATGGGTGCGTGCACGTACGAGGGGAAGGTCGTCAACTATATTTTTTTTTATTGTCGGACGCAAATTTGAGACACTGGTTCCCGAAACAAAACACGACACTGGCGAGATGTGCTACAGCTTAGTCAATGCCGATTGAATTGAAGTTGAATTGAAGTTGAATTGAACTTGGCGATGAAAGTTTTTTGGCAGTTCAATTGATCTCTGGATTCGCGTTCAGGAAGAGATGTTGTTTATCTTATACTCCCCGCGTGTTTGTGTGTGAACTGAACTGAACTGATCATGCAAGATCATGATGGTAATGCACCATCGGCCGGTAAAATTCGTCTCCAGCTCTCGCATCTAGCGAGGATGTCAGTTTGCAGCCGTGAAGATCCAACAAAATGATCAAATAAAATAAAAGTAAAGCCGCTATAGGCTTCCGCTCTCGATAACTTTCAAGGTATGAAGGGCTAAAAAACAAAGACAAACAAAACAGCTTCGTCTGGGAGCTAAACTCATGCCGTGCGTTTGCTCAACGTCACCCGCCGTTTTCTTTTTGAATCATTCAGGTTTGTTCTTTGCATGTCTTTGTTTTTTACCCTCCCCCCTCCGTCCGGGGGGCGCAGCTCGCTCGTCGTGGTGTCCCACGGCGCGGGCGAAAAAAAAAATAGACAAAAAAGAAAGAGAGAGATCAGGAACGCATTCGGGCCTGTTGCGAAAAGCTCATCGAGCTTCTCTCTCTCCACTGGCTCTTTCCAAGAGGCATTTCACTTTTACTATTAGTTGTATTACTTTGACCTGGTTTGTGGTAAGGCGACAGCCAGGAGCGTTTTTTTTTGTTGTTTTTTGCTTTATCCTGTTCCTCTGCTCAATGAACAAGACGGGTACCTTTCTCCGAAACTTTCGGCAACCTCGGCTCGTAACCGGTTGTCTCTCGCTTCGTTGTGGTATAGCTTCTACGAGTCATGGCTGTAACTTTTTTTTTTTTCGCGGGGCTGAGCTTCGTCTTTCCTTTCCCAACTCCTCCAGTCCAATGCAAGACGCTGTCACTTGCTCAAAATTACGAAATTTGTTTTGCAACCGTAGGGCTGTGTGTGCTTGGAGGGGAAGGGCAGTAGATGACCGATGGGCAAGAGACCTAGATCGAGCCATACCGGCTTTAAAATTACGGACATGTTACCTCTTTATGTTCAAAAAAAAAAAGAACATAGAGCACTTTATGTAACATCCACATCGCATACAACATGCCAAACGTCCGGGGCAAAAGTTTTAACCTTCTCAAGATGGGTGACATGGCTACCTCCAAAAGCTGCGCTAATCTCTTCTTTCAACTCTTCAAAGTCATCGACATGGACATTTTCATGCACGTGAACTGTGGCTTTCGTGGTGGACTTTTCTCTCACCAAGCTTAGTGCCAGTTGCCAGCTGGGTCTCGAGGTTGGCAACAAACCTAAATTCACATGCTTGATGTTGAGACTGCCAGGAGCCACCACCAGTGCAAGCCGCGAGTGAATAAACTCGTTACTCTCGAGAAATACGCATGCATCGAGGTCCAGGAGATCTTCAACTTTGAAAACGTCCGAATCTCGATGATAGATCTTGTACCGGTACCCGGCATGGCTCAATGCTCGTCGAAAGCCTTCAATCGACCAAGGATTGATATCCCAACATAAAACTTTGGCGCCATTGCGCAAATAGCTCAATGCAAAATACCCGATGCCGCAATAATAGTCGACGACGATATTTCCTTGCAAGTTCTTGCAATTATCCAATATCCGTTTCTTTTCCTTTATGTTGCCTCGCGAGAACATTGTATATCGCGGAGCCCAGGTCTGGTAGACCCCATTCTGCACCACATGGCACCAAAACGCATCTTGGAAATCGGCCAGGGTCGGCCTGTGGTCCATAGCAAGGTCGGGACCAAAGTCGCCGTAGAGCGGCACGATGTTGAACGGCCTCCTCATCACATCGGTCTGTACTATCGGCCGGTTAACTGCCAAATGGGTGATTCCACTCGTGCCAAAGAGCTCCAGCTGGTGCTCGAGAACCTTCTCGCAGAGCTCGCGCGGCCAGTGTTTCTGCTCAATGTTGGCGTTGAATAGGATCATCGGCGGATAAATGGACCACTTCTTCGGGACCTCAAACACCAAGGGCTCCCTTTTCGCATGGCAGTACTCTTGAACCACAGACTTTAGCGTCCGCTTGCTTGGTGGTGTATCGGTGTAGAAGCAATGGTCAAACTCGAGCAAACCGTCAGCGAGGTCGGTTAACAACGTAAAGACTGAAAAGACCCCATCGTTGTTCTCAATCTTCCTCAGTTTGTTGAGCCAGTTGTTCTCCTCTAGTAGGATTTTCACCGGCTTCAACTGCTTTGGGTCTCTGATTAAAAGTTGAATCATCTCCTGGTTTTGTCTCTCATCGTGGGAGATGTGTCTATGAATCAGACAAAAAAAAAAATCCATTCGAGTCGGACATTTTTTTCTCCCCCCCCTCTCTCTCTCTGTTTTGCAACAACGGCAGCAACAGCCTAAAGCAATAATTTCATGACCATTTCATACAAAAACTCACCTGCAACAGGGAGAAGAAGAAAGGGTGGTATCTATATCCTCGAAGGTGCTCCGTACAATTGTGGAGTCTTTTGAGAGGCAAGTTGCAGACAAGTTTGTTTGCTTTGTCTGCGCCTAGTGCTCCTCCCAATCCTCCCTTCCCCTCTCCTTGAAGGCAAAACACGCCGCACGTAGTGCGGCGTTTGACATTTTCCCCTCTTGGACTAGTCGCGTGGAAACTCTTACCAGGTGTCGTAGGCAAAGAGGCAAAAATCTCCAGAGCTAAGGAATCGACGGTGATTGGACGCAGAGCGGCGACAACCAACCTGATACAAATCTTCAAGCTCGTCCAGAAGATCCAGGGGGTGTACGTTTTTTTCCCTATTTTTGGAAGAATCTGTTGTTTCGGGAATGTTGAACAAGGCTGGACCAAAGCTCTTGATCAACTCTCCACAGGAACAAAAAAAAAAAAAAATTACTGTGAACGTAGAAGTTGGTGACGAACTACGTTAAACCTCTCCTCGGGTCATCTGAAGGGGGGGGGGTGCGGGTGCTACATCCCTGTTTTCTTGCCATCACTCTCCCCCCTTCCCCTGCCATGTCACGACGGTGTCCAAAAGTTTTCGTCCATACCTTGGAAGTGAACCCAAGTGGTGAATCCTTTTTTTTTTTTTTTTTTTTATTTTTATTTTTTTTAAAATTTTCATGAGATTCTCAACGACGAAAACCACGTTAACTTTACTTTACTCTACTCTACTTCACACACATACCCTATCAAACAAGGCAACCTCGACAGCCACCCTTCGCTTTTTTTTTCTTTTTTGTTTTATATCTACAGCATCCAGGTACTTCGAGTGGGTCTTATCAAAGTCAGCAAAGCAGTAAGCTCAATTTTTTTCAATTTTGTTTGTTAAAAAAGTTACTGCGAGTCCCCAAGATCAGTAGTGACTTCCAATCTGATACGTCTCAGTGATTTTTTTTTTTCCCAAGTTGCATCTTTGCAGACTCAACAACCCATTTTTTCTTCCAATCAGCTTCCGGCTTTAATCAGCTTCCAGCTTTCAACAAACACAAATAAGAAAGGGTGTTTAGACCCAAGTGCTTGTGACTTGGCTTTATATTTCTATACGCCCAACCCAGTTTTTTTTTTTTTTTTTTGTTTATAATCAGTCCCAGAAAATGTCCGAGACAGATGCAAATCAGGCCGTGAATGATATCCCCGGCGAGCCAGTTGAAAACGCAAGTGCTGAAGAGAACCAGAATCAGGAAACAGTTGCACCCGACCAGGAGGCCATCCAGCAGCGATGTAGCAGAGAGTCGTCCAAATCCTCCGAGGATATCGGCGCTGTTGCCCCAGCCTCGGCCGTGAATGGCGGACGCGAGATATCCAACACGATTTTATACGTGGGCAACTTGCCCAAGTCGGCCCCCGAGGAGCAAGTCAGCGAGTTGTTTTCCGTTGCCAAGCCGATCAAGTCGATCAAGTTGTTGAACGACAAGAACAAGCTCGGCTTCAACTACGCCTTTATAGAGTTTGATGATAACCAGGACGCCGACATGGCGTTGAGCACGTTGAACGGGAAGTTGGTCAACAACTGCGAGATCAAGGTGAACTGGGCCTACCAGTCGGCAGCAATCGCCGGCAGCAGCACCTCCGAGGAGCCTTCGTTCAACATCTTTGTGGGAGACTTGAGCTCAGAAGTGAATGACGAGGCCCTCAAGAAGGCTTTTGCCAAGTTTGGCTCTTTGAGACAAGCGCATGTGATGTGGGACATGCAAACTTCCCGTTCAAGAGGCTATGGCTTTGTTACCTTTGGTGCGCCCGAGGATGCGGAAAACGCGCTCCAGGCGATGAATGGCGAGTGGCTTGGAGGCAGAGCCATAAGGTGCAACTGGGCGTCGCACAAGCAAACGGCCAATAGTATGAACAACAGTGGTGGTAATGGTGGTGATGGCAATGGCGGTGGCAATGGCGGTGGCAATGGCGGTGGCAATAATGGTGGTGGCAATGGTGGTGGCAATGGATTATTTGGCCAGCAGTTTCAGAACCAATACGTGAACAACGGCTATAGGAACAACAATGGACAATCCAACCGTTATTCAAGCAACAACCGCCAGTTCAGACCTTACTACAACGGCGGCAACAACAACAACAACAACGGCTACAACTCGCAGAGAAACTTTAGCAACGGCGGCCAGTTTCCTCAGCAGATTATAAACAATTCCCCTTCGAGCGGCCTGCAGTCGTCCCTACAGCTGCAAAGCTCGGGCATGAATGGAATAATGATGCACAGCCTTGGCTCCAACAGCAGCCTTACTCAAATGGGCACCAATCAGTTTGGTGCGCCCGGTGGGCCCGTGAGCAATGGCGCTCAGCAGAACAACAATATAACCGTCATGTCTCCCCAATCGTATGACATTGTGTTGAGACAGACCCCCTCTTGGCAGACTACAGTTTACTTGGGCAACATTGCCCATTTCACCCAGCAGCAGGAAATGATCCCTTTGCTCCAGAACTTTGGGTTCATTGTTGACTTCAAGTTCCACCCTGAGAGAGGATGTGCCTTTGTGAAGTACGATTCACACGAGCGAGCAGCATTGGCCATAATACAGTTGGCTGGCTTCAATTTGAATGGCCGGCCATTGAAATGTGGATGGGGTAGAGAAAGACCCCAACAGTACCAGAACGCACCAAGAGGTGGCTCGCAACAAGGTGCAGCTCCATACGGGAAAGGTCGACCTTGAACGAGGCAAGAATTGGAACAGAAGGTGAAAAAGTTTTTCAGATCAGATAGCTTTTGGTAATATAAATTGTAACTAGTACATTCTGGGAAGAGTTTCTTTAATAAAAAAACAAAAAAATAAGGTGTGCCTGTTTTTTTTTATGAATTTTTTCAAACTCCTAAATAGCCGTCCCTGACTCTGAGTCCTAGCCTTGTACTGATCTGTGGTTGTTCATGTAGACCCCCCGTTCCATGTGCCCATATTTGACCATGTTCTGATAGTGACAGTGACATTGACACTTTCTTTGCCATTCGCGACATCAAGAAAACCTCTCTATCCCCAAAAACCCAAAAGCCAAAAAGCCAAAAATAAAAAAAAAAAAAAATTCAGCATGGAAGTCGAGTCTTTAACAATCAGATTTCATTTCAAAAACCAAGGAAAGCTTTGTGGACAGACCATACTCTAGCGGGGCTGAAGGACAATTCAATCAAATTTTCAAGCTATTCAAAAAACTTCAACAAGCGCTGATTAGAAAAAGAGTCTAAGGTTTCCAGGTTCCTTCTTTTGCATTTTTTTTTTTTAAATAAAAAATCTTCCACTTCAAATCGGGGCTGATCGGAGCATCATCATCGACTTTGCTTCGACCCATCACCAACCCCCCTATTTTAAGATACATGTTCATTTCCAAGAAAACAATTTTGTTTATCATAGTTAATTTTTCAGTATTTGCTCAACTCATCAAAGTGTCGTTCTTCAAGCCTAATAAGTTCATTGCTGCATTATCAACGTCATTCTTGGTATTCATCTCGATCTATTTTATTTCCACCACGTTTACCCTTCCAAATACCAATAAAGACTCCGACGATCCACTCGAGAAGAGCAGCCTCATCCCGTTCAACATCCCCCAGGCAATACACAAGATTATGAACTCGCGATTCTCGAGAGCAGGCGCCAACCGGTTCGGCTCTAAAAAGAGCAAAGAACACAGATTTGCAACAAAGAATGGGGGAGAAGTTGGAGGGCTCAGTAATGATGGAAACACGTGCTTCATGAACTCCGTGATACAATCCCTTGCATCTTCTAGGCAATTGCTCAAGTATATTGACTCATACTTGTACTCGGAAATCGAACTTGAAACTTTAAAGGGCACGGGCGAGAAGATATCCATGAAGTCCAACCAGCCAAAGCCAGAGTTGACCTTCACAAACGCATTAAAGGACCTCTTGGATAGCGTCAATGGTAAATACGGATCGCGAGGTAAAGAGTTTACTACAAAGCAGCTCCTCAACAGAATGCCCAATGGACCCAAGCAGAATTTTTTCAGTGGGTACAGCCAAGAAGATGCCCAAGAGTTTTACCAATTGATAATGAACCTCTTGGAAAAAGAATTTAAAAAGATGAGTCTCAGTCGACTTCCGACACCAGAGCCCGAAGAGAGCATGGAGGAGCAGAAGAAGAAACAGGAGACAAAATACGTGGATGCACGCAACTTGAAGGAAATCATATCGGGGTGCAACAGGTTGGGCAAATTGGGCACCGTTTATGTTCCTGCTGCGCAAGTTGACCCTAACTTGGAAGATGCCGAGCACAAGGTTGTGCCTTTGGAATTGATCACACCCGTGGATGGCATCACAGCGGAACGAGTCGGGTGCCTAACATGTGGCGAGTCAGGAGGCATCCGCTATGCCGTGAATAGTGGGTTGAGTTTAAACTTGCCCACGGGCCAAACTTATTATTCCAAGTTTACGCTTCCGCAGCTATTAGACGAGTGGATTAAACCCGAGACAATCGACGACGTCAATTGCAACCGGTGCGGTTTGCTTCAAACCCAGGATCTACTCGCAAGCAAACTTGTGGAGTTGAAAGAGAATCCGGTAAATGATAAAATTATAGAAAAGATACAGGTGCGATTAAGAGACATAGAATTAGAATTGTCAAAGAAGCAAGTGACGGATGAAGCATTTGAGAAACTCACCACCAAAAACCAAATCAAAAAGAGCAAAAAGACAAAGCAGATTTTTATGGACAGGCCGCCTCCTTTGCTTAGTATCCATATAAACAGGTCGCAGTTTGATCCAAGGACTTATATGGTTGTCAAGAACGGGAGCAACGTCACGTTCCCGGCTGTGTTGGACTTGTCAAAGTACATTGTGGAGCCCAATGAAATAAACACAGACGCAAGGTTGCATTTCCGGAAACAGGACGAAGCTTTGAGCCAGCGTTTGCTTCGAGAAGCGCAGGTTGCTGAAGAGGCAGAAGACGAGGACGAAGAAGGAGAAGAAGCGCAAGAAGAAGGTAAAGAAGGGGGCGCTACTCAGGACGAGACCGCGTTTAAAGCTCGTTTACTGAGTAGTGGGGTATCCACAGCAACAGCAACAACGTCTGCAACTCCAGTGGGTTCCGATCCAATATCGTCGCCAGCTGCTACTACTACCACAACGGATCCTCGACTTTTGTACAACTTGAAAGCAGTCATTGTACATTACGGTACTCACAATTACGGCCATTACATCTGCTACAGAAGATTGCGTGGCACCTGGTGGAGAATAAGCGATGAAAACGTGTATGTTGTCCGGGAGGAAGAAGTATTAGGAGGCCAAGGCACATTCATGTTGTTTTATGAGTACGATGACGGTGTCAAGGAAGTACTCCAGGAGGTGACTGATGACGAAGAGGAGGAATCGAAAGAGAATGAAGCGGAAAACGAAGGCATGGATCGCTTGTCTGGTGCGTCGAATGAAACTACGAATTCAGTAGCGTCGAGTCCCGAAGGAAGTGAAGCTGGCGACAATGAATTGCATGAAGAAGAAGATGACGCAGAGGAAGAAGACGAAGAAGAAGAGGAGGGTTTTGAAGATACCGATGCAGCAGTTGACTCAGTTGCCACGACTGAAGTCCAAGCCGAAGCCGAAGCCGACGCTGATGCCGACCACAATATGGCCTCTTCACCTGCATTATCACTGAAGCCTATGAGCGACATTGTTGTAGACGACGACGAGTTGAGCGACGACCATGCCGATGAAACGGAATTCAATGTCGCTGAGGCGCAAGTGCATTTATAAAAAACATTTTGTGTATATTACCCATACATCCATTTCAAAATTAGAGAAGTTAGATTAATTTTTAGAGCAAAGGGAACACCTCGAGAGACATTAACGTGAAAATGTTCTCTTTATTAAGCAAAATCTAGCACTTGGGAAATGAAACCACCCAAGAGTTCCCCCAATTGCATTTCCAGAGCGAATCTATCCATTGGATCTTTTGTAGATTGCCCCGAAACTGCAAAAGAGATGGTGGAGCGTGGTCTCCTCTCCCCATCGATTCTGCCCTTGGCAGAAAAGCGCGCGCACCAATTCTCTCCGCGATGATCATCACGACCGCGCACCATCCCACCATCCACCAGCCAAGACCAAGGCCACCCACCACAACCCGCAGCCATGGCCCACAAACTCAAAGGCAAGAAACTCTCATCGAAGGGCTTGAAGGGGGCACTAGCAAGACACAAGCTCCAAGACAGCATCGACCAGAAACTCTCGCGAGCAGCAGAGATCGAGTCGCAAAACCAGCAAAACAAGTCGAAATCAATCACCTCCAAAAAACCCAAGTCCTCCAATGTCAACACCAACCCATTACGCGGCTTCAATCCGTTCCAAAATGAAAATACACTCTTGCTCATCGGCGAAGGAGATTTCACATTTGCGAAATCTCTAATCCTGCAAAACTTTATCCAGCCGCGTAACCTCATCGCGACAAGCTTGGACTCGCGCGATGATCTCATCTCGAAATACCCGGGCGTCCAGCACACCTTAGAAACATTACAATCAAGTGGAGTCAGGTTGATGCACGAAGTAGACGCGACTGACTTACCGCGAACATTGCATTTGAAACAACAGCGTAAAAAGCAAGCAAAGTTGTTTCCAGATGGCACCCAGCTCGATTTCATCATGTTCAACTTCCCGCATACTGGGCGTGGAGTAAAGGACCAAGATCGCAATATCCGCGACCACCAAAGATTGATCTTGCTGTATTTCCAAAATTGCAAACTGGTTTTCGAGATGGTTAATTCGGGTGTGGTTGCCGTGGCGAAGGATGATTTCGCGGGGTATCACGACACAAGCATCAACGCGGGCGCTGGGGATGATGGATTCGGAAAGGGGAAGATCATCTTGAGTGTGTTTGAAGGAGAACCGTATAATTCCTGGGGTGTTAAAGTCATCGCTAAGGACCAGGGCTACAAAGTGATGAAGTCGGGCAAGTTTGAGTGGGGGATGTTCCCCGAGTATCATCACAAGAGAACTAATAGTACGCGAGATACGACTAAACCGGCAGCGGAACGCAATGCTAGATTATATGTATTCGAGAAAAAACCCACAGACGCAAAAGACAATCACCAAAACAAGAAGAAGAAGAAGAATCTGGATTCAGATTCAGATTCAGATGATGAATAATTTTTCTTTCGGTTGCTAGTTTCTATGCCGGGTAGACACGACGACAATTGTCAATAAAGAAAATCTCATGCGTCAATGGGTCCTTGACTTTACCCTGCCGCAATAGCTCGTTTCTAGTCAGCAAGTACTTGTCATTGGGCGTGAGGAGCTTGTCAAAGGGGTATATGTTGCCGTTGGGCAATTTGAAAGGTTCCAGTGATACGCTGGTGATTAGCTGCGCATAGGGTAGATTTCGACTCAATTGGAACATTTCCGGTGAGCACGCAGGACAATTGTTGACTTTGCCCAAGAGCTTGTAGTATTGATCGGGCCCTCTCAACTTCGTGTTGGTGAAGATCAATTGAGTCTGTTGGTGAGCATGTTGCGCTGCGCTAGTGGAGTTGTTGTTCCTGTTGTTGTTACTACTGGCATTGTTATGATTGTTGTTGTTTCGAGGAGCAATCAACGAGAATGGTACTGAAGGACGAGTCGATGCCGACGACGTCAACAGCGCTTCTATCCTTTCTTCCGATGCAAGCAAGCTTGGGGTGGGCACTCTAAACCTCGTTGGTCTCATAGATGAACTTGTTGGTAGTGCTGGTGCTGGTGCTGGTGCTGGTGCTGCTGCGGGTGCCCGATCATCGTGTACTGGCTCCGTGTCATTTGCCGTTAGGTACTGGTTGCTCGAATATGACGACGATGATGGGTCTACTGCAGTCTCGATCGCGGCTTCACTGGTAAACACTGTATTGTCGTAGTTGTAGTAGCACGATTTCGTTTTCAAACTCGATAAACCGGCAGATAAATAAATGAACAAGGGGTAGTTCTTGGTGATGCCATACAAGTCAATAAAATTCTCGATAAAACACTGCGCCAAGCTTTTCCACCGTTCGTTGGACAATAGTTTTTGGTACTCGCGGAAATAAGGATGTTGAAGCATCATTTTGTTGGTAAAAGGTATATTGCCTCTGCCGTCTCCAGTCATACCGAGTGCCTCGTTCATTTTGGCGTCGAAATTCTCCAACGACCTGAAAACTAGCAACCCACCCAACCCTTTCAATTTTTCCAAATTCATCAAATGGTTATCGTGTTCTCCACTCTGGGGCTGATAATTTTCCTTATTGCCATAGCTCGATAAATTCTCTCTTGAAAACTTGATGGCTTCATTGATATCGCCCTTTTCGATCAAAGTTAAGAATTTGCAGTAGTTGATTTCAAATTCTAAATTCGAGTTGTTCTTCTTTAACTGGGCTTTATTTTCGCCAAACCAATTGACAATAAGCGACAAGTCGTGCTTGGCAATGATGGAAAGGAAAATCTTGTTGAAATCGAGTAGTAAGTCGTAGTCTATCAACTTGAGCAATTTGGGGTTGGTCTTGGCCAAACTGTTGAGCAAAGTGATTCCGGCATTTTCTTCATTGGGGTCAGTCAGGTAGTTCGATTTGATCAAGTAATCAACAATTAGCAAATTGGCCTGGTCGCGAAACCAGCTGATCAAATGCAGATTCTTCAAATCCAACTCCTTATCGTCATCATCATCATCGTCATCATCAACAACAACAGCAGTAGCACCACCACCACCGTTACCGCCATCGTTGACAGCGACACCTGCGCCATTTTCATCGCCACCGCCACTGGCACTGGCACCTCGCGAATTGCCATTTCTTCTCTTCTTACCGGCATCGCCCGCCAGTTTCTTCTTCTCGGTGATTTTGCCAGTAGCGCGACACATCAAAGTCAACTCGCACATATTCTCCAACCGCGCAATCAACCGACTCCGATACTCTTCATCGCGCTTGACCAAGACCTCCAATTTGCGCTTGAAAATCTCAAAGTTCTTGACCAACTTTTTGATCATTTCAAGCTTGATCGACTTGGACATCGATTCATTCTTCTTTATCTTGACTATGTCCTCACTGAGCTGTTTCTTTTGCTTTTCGATTAGTTTTTGGATCGACTTGAAGTTCTTCTTGATTAGCTCCACGGGGATCTGGAACTGGGTGTGGTGCGTCTGGATTTGGAAATCTATGGTTGGATCCGTCATTGCTTAGGGACAAAAAGTGGATACGAAATGCTGGTGGCTACGGATGAATAGATGTGTTTGGCTCGTGGGTTTAAGCCCTCGTGGCTCTCTAGAGAAGAGGAAGGGGTTGGTGTAAAGGCGATTTACGGTTAACCTTTCACATTTTGATAAGGGGATGGTTGCATGGTTGATGTAATGCGGAGCAGCAACAGGTAAAAAAAACCGCGCGCTACCACATGCGCCTCATGAGAGCCAAAGTTGCAAAAAGCCACAACTCGAACTTGAACCAGGCGATTCAAGAATGGAACGGGAAGAAACAGGGCACCATGGGAGACGTAATTAGTAAACTATTTCTTAGTCCAGGATTTATCCACTATCTAGACAATTAAACGCTTTGAAAATTCAAAAGGGCAATCAAAAAAAAACAAACAGAACGTAAACACCTCTCAAGCATAAACAGCAGCGCTGCTAGCCTCTTCATTAATCTTTAAGTTCTTTTCAACCAGCTTTGCCAAATCAGCGTTGGCCGAGTCTTGCCTAGTTTCTCCCTCTTTCCAGGGTGAGCCTTGATCGTTAGTTTCTTCAATGGCAACGCGCTGCTCTTTCAAGCCGTAAAACAACTTCTCCAACTTGTCACCGCCAACAGTCTCGATCTCGCCCACAAACACGCCATCGTCAATCAAAGGGTCGTATCTGCCCCCGGGGAAGAAACCCTTTAACCAATCGATATATTGTCTGGCCTCGTATTGGTTGAAATAATGGAAAAACAAGGAATCGCCACGCTCAGCAACCAATTCATCTTCCCATTTCTTTTGTTCCTCCACGGGAGGCAACTGGTGCCTGCCCGACCATACCCCGGCCAACGCCGAGGAACTCGCCTCGATGGTGTGGAAATTCAACTGGGAAACCGTGATGCCCACAGCTCCCAAAGTGGGATCAACTTGTGAAAACGTGTTTAAATACAATCCACCAACACGCGACAAGTTTCCCGGGTTAACCAATTGAAGATACTCTTGGTCGTTTTGGAAAAATGGGAAATGGTAATGGTAACCCGTTGAAAATAGAACCTTGTCGAATTTGCCATTGGTGCCATCGCCGAAATAGAACACGCCCGTTTGCGGGTCAACTCGCTCAATGAGTGGCTTGGGGTCAATCCCCTCGGAAACGAGCGCGTCATTGATGTACTTGAACACCAAATGCTTGCCTCTCTTGGAGTTGGTGGTGGATTTAGCTACTGGCACAACGTACTGCAACACATTAGCCGTTGAAATCCCGCCACCAACAACCAACACGTCCTTATTCTTAAACTCATCCGTGGTTCTAAACGACTTGGCGTGGATCAATCTATCGGGGAAATTGACGTTATACTCTGCCAATCCGGGAATATGCGGGATATAGGGAACAGTATAATGGCCGTTGGCAACCACCACCGCGTCAAACTCTTCACTATACCACCTGTCCTCGTGGTGGCCCAGATGCTCATCATTGTGGCTCTCGCGAACGCTAACCACCCATTTCCCCGTTTGATTATTCTTGACTACACTCTCAACGGTGGAATTCACCCTAATAAACTCACCTAGCTTTTCCCTCTCCACAAAAGCACCAAATCTAGCCAGTAGCTCCTGCTGGGTCAAAAAGGGGAAAATCTTGCGTTGTTCATCAAAATATTCCTCTTCAAGCGGCAAATAACTAAAACGGGTGAACCGTTGGGGGATATTGGTGTATAAAAAGGGGAAAACTCCCGACCTGCTCCACCTGAGCTCATCGGCCACCTGGCTTGTTTCCTGGACAACAGGATCAGCCAAGGTCCCGCCAGTGACAACATCTTGGCGAGGACGTATATACGAAGGATCACTATATTTCTCAGTATTCAATATATCTTGAGGCGGGATATCTAAATCCGCGCGCGCACTATAGGGTGCCCAGATGCCACCAGCATGGGCTTTTTGTTCAAAAACTACAACTTTGCCAAATGCCGGATCCGTGCTCCTGGCAAAGTCCAGCTTGCTCGGTTGCGTTTGGTCTCTCACGAGAGTGGAGGTCCCGTCTTTGTTGGTATGGAGGAACTCGTAAAGTGTCGAAAGGCCAGCTGGGCCCGCGCCTATGATAGCCACGGAATCAATCTTGGGAAGTGACATGACTTATCAACCTGTGGTTGGTGAATGATTGTAAAAAAAAAAAAAAAAGAAAAGAATACGTAGGATCAAACATGGCTGGGGGGAATTTTGAGCCAATTTATATCTACCGTGATCCACAGATCCACAAGGGGTTTCGAGTGAATACGTGTATCTGTTTATCAGTGTGTGTGTTCATAAAAAGAGCAGGGGATGGCGGGATGGCTTGAGAAGTGTGGCGTCTTCCCAGTGGGTCTGTGGGGGTTGAAAGATAAACCATGAAAACAAAAAAAGTAAAAAATTGAGTAATCGCAGTGGTGTGATGTGTTATAATGACAACCACTCACCACAGTTTTTGCCAGTAGCCACTCGCCAGTAGGGTTGTGTTTGAGCCTTGCCGTGGCGCTTGACTGGGAGGTGGAAGACCATTTTTGTCCATGGCTGGGGAAGAGACAAGCGACGTATCGACAATGTTGCAAAAGATGGAATGCCGTGGGGATATTTTTGATGGCCAATCACCGCGATGTGCTTTCACGATGGAAACAAGGCCAAAAATGGAGGCGACTTGTATTTATCGGTAAGACTCTACCCGTGATTGACTCTGTTAGTAGATATGTACTGTTATCCGGCATTTTCAGGAATACTGTGGATTCAACCAGGTTGAGATTTTTGCGCTTAGACCAGCTTCCCTAAACTTAACCGCAATCGGCAATCAGCCCAAAACTAGAGTTCAACACAATTCAAATTCATCCCATGTAGACGAATTTCCAAAAAGTAACAAAAAAAATGCAAATCGTTCTACAGCTTCTACTAACAAACAAAATATATGTGTATAAATATCAATCAAAAGCTAATGGGAACATCCAACCGGCTCTCCTTTTCTTCCCTAGTTGTAATGTCTGTATAACTTTTTTTTTTTTATTGCTTGAATCAACACCCAGTCAAGCTATTCTTAGGGAAGGTATAACCGGCATCTTCCCAACTCGTCAAATTGACATTTTCGTAAACGTTCAAATGTCTCTGGATGTAATCATACGTGGGAAAATCATCAGGGTCGCACCCGATATTTTGAGCATTGGCCGGCTGATAGATGCGGATATAGTCAATCTGCATCTCAACGGGGAAATTGATCGAGTTCCAATCGATATAAGCCCAGTTGTTACTGATGCCTAGATTCATGATGATCGCCATGGGTTCTTTCGAAAGCGTTCTGGGCCCAATGTTGCCGTCTTCGTGGAGCGCTTGCGAGTAGACGGTAAGGGTGGGGTCTTGGCCTACAAACCACCGCAAATAGCCCGTGTTGGGATCGTTCAAGTATTCAAATCCATAGTTTTGATAATTGTGCGCGTGGTCACCCTTTTCGTACCAAGTCACGTTCAACATTGTTGTGGCTGAAAACGCCTGCTGGAAGGGCCCACCCGCGTACGTGTTCATAGTCGTTATTGACTTGTTGTGGATTTCAATGAAGTTGTAATCGGGCATATACCAAATGTCCATGGGTGCCAATTGCAAAGATTGCGAGGCAACACCATTGTTGGGTTTGTTGCCTTTGGAATCGGTCATCACTTCACCTTCAATGGCATCAATCTCGGGTGCACCGCGGCCAACTCCAGGGTTAGGGTGCAGTTCACCAGGGCAGGTACACTTGTTCAATTTCTGGCCTGGCAAATAGGATAGTCCATCTGGCGAGGATTGATTTGGAGTGATACCAGCGTCGCATGAATCATACGAGTACGGCCAAACCCCTTCTGTTGAAGCCAAGTATCCGGGGCGCCCCAAGTTACCCATTGTCCATAAACCGGGCCACAACCCGGTAATGTTACCGTAATGGGGCAACTTGGCCGAGATTTCAATCCTGCCCTGGGTGAAACACATCTTGTTCCAAGATTGAACCATCCCAGAACGGTAAAACAAATTGTGATTCTTGAACGCATCCATTCTCAATTTCAAAGTTCCGTTTCCCGTGCTCACAGCATCAGGGTCGTACCATTCCAAATCCTTAGTGGCATCGTAATGCAAATCCGGTGCCGTGAAAAACTGGTCATCGCCTTCATAAAATGTTCTTCCCTCGGCGTTAAACTCATCGCTAAACACCAAGGGCCACATATCGCCCAGCTTACTCTTTTTCTGCAAGGCATCCTGCGGAGTATCGGGATCTATCAACGTGGTTCTGATAGCGCTCAACATAGGGTACGAATACTGCGTCAAGATCTCATACGACTGCGGCTTGTAATGTTGCGTTGCTCCGGAATAAGTCAAAGCCGGCAACAAGACAAAGATACACAAGGCACCTAGGCCAACGGCAAACAACCCCAATAATCCACCAAGTGATCTCTTGTCGATATTCTTCATATCGTACACAAATCGATTCTTGTCGTACTCAGCGTCCAACACGGGGTCAGGGTTATGCAAATAGTCATCGGCTTCCTTTTCATCTATGCTCAAGGGGAACGACGTCGCGGGGTATCCGCCAAAGGGACTAAAGTCGTTGGGGTAGGCACTTTGCGATTTCAAGCTCAGCGAGTCGTCCATCAGCGAGCTTGAGTATTGCGAAGTTTGATGACGCGTGTCGCGATTGAAACTAAACTTGTTGTCCTTGCCTTCATGGTTGAGGTATAATTGCGACGTTAACGAGGTGGATGACACGGCGCGTGAGCCGAGTCTCGATGGATACCTGTCGAAATCAGCAGGACTACCGGGGTTCAAATTGTTGTTGCTGTTGCTCGTGGTGGTGGTGTTGTTATGGGGGTTATTGTTATAGTCCCGGCTTAATAACCTAGTTTCATCAGTGCTCGAGTTTTCCAAAGCCAACTGGTTTGAACTGCCCTCGTTGGAATGGTACCCTCCACCATAGGCGTTGAAAGGTCTGCCGTAATCTGATTCCAGAGTCAGGTGCTCGACTTGGTGATTATGGGATGATGAAGAATACGACGAGACATCTTCGACTTCTGCTTCGTCTGCAAAGGGGTTTCTCGAGATATATTCCAGGGAGTTGTTGTTGGAATTCTGGGCGTGGTCCCCTCGGTTCCCGTTGATTGATAATTGCGGAGTATTGGAAGTTAGATCTCTATGCGACGCCATATTGTGGAGCTAGATGCCAAGATGTGAATGTGGAAGAAAAAGTAAAAAAATGCAAACTCTGGGAGTGAATGAATGAATGAATGAATGAATCAACGAGTGGATAGTTTAGATCTCAAGCGGCGTAAGAATCGGAAAATTTAACGAAAGTCTTGGTTCTTCTTGGGACTTCTTGGAACTTGTACTTGGCAATACCAAAAGCCGAAAATCAAACTTTATCAACTTGTTTTTTTTTTTCTTATT
The DNA here is from genome assembly GCF_963989305.1 of Lodderomyces beijingensis. Taxonomy (NCBI): domain Eukaryota; kingdom Fungi; phylum Ascomycota; class Pichiomycetes; order Serinales; family Debaryomycetaceae; genus Lodderomyces; species Lodderomyces beijingensis. The sequence goes on from NC_089973.1 coordinate 834,077, forward strand.
ATTTTGCTTTCAACAACACTCGAAGTAGATCAAGGCTGGTGCTAATGTGACGATTTTGAAAACAACTAAACAACCTTGATGAACTAGTGGTTCCAGCACCGATTTGAATGGGACTTTTTTTTCTTCAGGGTTCCTCGCAGTCTATTATGATCTCTGGATCCTCTACGCGGTGGTTATAATAATAACAATCTCAACAAGAATAATATTAATCTGTCAAGTTATTATTAACTTAATTTTACCAAACAGGGTTCAGCTCAATCTCGGTTTCAAGAAAAAAGATGTTTGGAAAAAAGAATTTTGAGGTGGTTGAGTTTGGACAGTTGGGTCAATAGAATAGTCTTGGAGGGTGAGTTTAATTTCTTGTCCAATATTATTGACGTTTTCGTTGCCGTTTTTTTTTTTTTTTTATTTTTCTTGACGATGATGATGGGATGGTGATTTGGTATTTGATCTAGATCAACCGACTGTTGGAAAAATTGTATGTGATTCTATGCTATGGTTTTGGTTTGTCGGTGGCTGGTCGGTTGGTTCCGGAGGGTCGGTAGAAAGGAGAGATGATAAGATGGTTGTAATTAGAGAAAGAAAAGTAGTGGGTTGTTTATGGTCTGAGTAATTTAACCAGTACTATGGGAAATTTTTTGAAATGACGACAGCGCTGTTTGGTATTCACAGTCTGAACATGAAACTGCCAAATTGCCCAAAACTGCGAAATTGCGAAACTGCAAAATTAAAAAAAAAAAAAAAAAGAAAAAAAAAAAGAAATTCAAACTTTACTGTTTTTGTAACTTCTGCTTCTAAATAAAGACTGGCCCTGTTTGTTGTTGATATCAGCGCAGACAGACAGCTGGCAGACTCTCCAAACCAACAGACAAGAGGTTCATTTCGGGAGAGAGATCCAACGAAAAGGGGGCTAGAGAGTGTCCCACATTATCAATTCGAAAAAGATCCTTCTCAAAGAAGAGCTTTCAGAGAACGTTGTAAGTGTCGAACAACTACGACTGCTACTACTATTGCGCGTGAGAGTTGTTAATAAAACAATAGCATCGCCAGCAAGCAGCATACGGAGTCGCACATTCCGCGAGGTGGGAGAAGGGAGAAGGGAGTAAAGATGAAGTACAAAGATGTGCCTTGATTGGCAATCACCTCGATCTAAACTTCAATCTGGCGAGTTTGTGATTCTCACGGCAACCTCAATTACAAGCTTGCAACTTTTTTGCAACTCGCAGAAGAAACATGCCCTTGCACTTCGCACCTCTCACGCCTCTGTGATCCTTTCCAGAAAACCAAAACAACGGAAATTCTCTCCATGCTCACCCTTACCCTAATCAATTTGCATGTGGCTTTGATTCTTGGGAGAAAAGTTGGCACATTTTTTTTTTTTTGCGGTGCGCTTAATGCATTTACAAAACAATGCAACATCGGTTTCTCTCTCCTCTCCCTGCCACCCCCCCCCTCTTTCCACTGTGAAACTTCTCACTAGGCGCCCCAGCGCCAATGCCAACAAACACAGATAAACTCATACCACCTGCTTATCCAACTACAGTTTACGTCTCTTTTGGATTAAGTGAGCCTCTTGACAGCAAAAAAAGAGCGACGCACAGGACAAGTGAAATGCCGAGAAGTAAGCCAGAGACAGTTTTTGCTTTGGTTTGGCTTGATCTCTTCCTTGGGTAGAGCCACTGCAGCGAAATGGCAAATTAATAACTTGATCTCCGCAAGACGTTCATGCCAGAGTCATCGTGCCAGCAGACTAGATCGGGCTTTCTAGAGGTACCCGCAACACAATCTCCTGTTATTCTCTTAACTAGTAGTGCTATGGTCACGTGCGGTTTAGCGTGCGAGGAGCGCGCCCTGAGTCTGATTGGCAATTTCAACCAACCGCGTCTCACCTTTGTTTTTTGTTTTTTTTTTTTCAACAGGGCAAGATTGTTGCCGTGTATTGCATGCACCTGTGGATCCTATTGTCACAACCCGTCTTATCTTCATGCTCCCCCCCTCCCACCCTCTGTTTTCAAGAAGATAAGGGGGGAGGGCAGTTGTTCTAGCGGAGCCACTCTGGTTCTGGTTTACACAGGGGCTATAGCCAAGAGAATGCCGGGGGGGAGGTTTGCAAACTTAGTCTAGGCTAGTTGGGTCTGGAACAAGTGAAGGAACCTTTGTCTATGTAAATATACAAGATTTCAAATAGACACAGTTTGGCTCTGTTTCTCTTGGTAGATCGCCGTAGCACTATTTCAAACAACAACAACCTCCTCGTGGTCGTAATTGTTGTTGTTGTGCTCGTGCTCAGCCTCGGTGCGGACGCTACCAAATCCTCCCTCGGTGGCAGTGCCATTTTTTTTTTTTTTTTTTTTTTTATTTTCAGTTCCATTTTCTTAGGGCTGCGCTTTGTTACCAAATTGGCTGCTCTCGCGACCAATTAGGAATAAAGCTGTCCCAATCGAGACCCCTCCTCGGGTGGAAGATCTGCCACTCTGAGGAGAAACTCATGGAGTCCAGTGTCGCGGCTGGTGAATCCACGACGCCGACAGCGCTGCGACACACGGCAGAGGTTTCAGCGTGTCAAAAGCGGGGAAGCGGACCAAATAGCGAACTCGCCCTTGACCTTGAATTTTGAGAAGCGCAACTCTCCTCGAGGTAAGAGGACAACGCCCAAACGTGCTTCTTGATACACGTTTTCTCAATAGTAGCCAGCAAGCAAGCGTAAGGAGAAAAACACTATGGTATATTATTATACAGAGGAGCAAATCTTCTGCTAGTTTCTTGGTTCTGGCGTCTTTTAGCGTATAAAATAACAGGGTTTTCATGCTAGTCTTACTACTGTTGCTACTACTACTCCTGCTTCTGGTGCCACGGCAATTGCCAAATTATCTCTTGGTATCCACTTTTTCTATTCTCTGCGATTTGACGTATTTTTTTTTATTTCCGTTCAAGAGGAGACAACAGCACGCGCTCAAAAGCCCCCCCAGCGTGGTTCTTGGCCCAGGGAGGCCCATCGCTAGTGCAACTGCCACTGCGACGGCCATTGTTGTGGTGGCCGTGGTGGAAAGCAAAAAGCTTGGAACTCTAAACACCAAGAAATGCCCTATGGCAGTGTTGGCGACAGCTATTCCCCGTGGTGGTGGTTGCGGTGGCGATTGGTAGCGGACGCGACCACATGGTAGCGCCCGGCACTAAGAAAAAAAATGACGAGAAAGAAAGAGCAGCATTATTATTACCAGCCTGTGCAAAGAAAAAAAAAAGAAGTTTAATGTCACGACATGTTTCTTGATGTAACTCAACTTTACAACTTTAAAAAGAGGCTGCTTGTTGGTGGAGAAGCGTAGTATATATTGCCCAGTAGCTGCTGCTGCTGGTACTGGTGGTGCATGCCAGCTTTTGGCTGGCTAGGAGAAGAAGCAACATCAACAGTTTTGAACCAATTGTAATTGGATCAAGCTGTTGCTCAATAGTTCCTTTCCTACCCCCTATACATCTCCTTTGAGAATTTTGGCCTACCCCCTAGCAACCACTGCAACTGCAACTGCAACTACAACCACCAGCAAGGAAAGAAAGAATTGGCTGTGCATTCCAAAACCACACTCCTTCTTCCCACTTTCCCTACTTTGCCCACATTTGCTGTTCTGCCTTTTTCAAGTCCACTGTTACTTGTTCAAACACAGGTGAGCTGAAGTTTGCGATATTATTCTACATTAGTCACAGGGTCTGGCTTTGTTTTGAACTATGAGAACATTAACCCCAGGAGGAGCCAAAAGGGGTACTCCTAGAATCAATTTAATAAATTCACAGGGCGAAGCTTTTTACAGCCAAAATGCTTCCCCTTCTTCTGCTGCTTCATACTCTTCTTCCTCTTCTTCTTCTTCTTCACCAATAGAGCGTGCAGAAGGAGGAGACAGCAGCAGCAGCAACAACAACAACAACAATAACGACCCATTTGGTGACAACCACCGGCAAGACGAGCGAGACGAGCAACACGAAGAAGATGCATGTCAATTTTCATTTCAACCGCAAACAACCAGTAATGACGCTGGGTCAGACTCAAACCCCCGTGCATCCAGCCAGCATTTCACCAGACATTCCAGGCAGCCCCTGGACCTGCTGCAATACGAAAATAACCAAATACACACACGGTACCCTCCTTTGTACGACTCGCAATCGTTGATCTCAAGAGGTGGTAATGATGCAACGGAAGCAAATTACGAACCCGTGTCGCCAACCACTTGCACAAGTCGGGATAGACCACCACAGCTTCTGCAGCAGCAACAGCGCATCTCCCTATTGATGCACAACTCGCCGCTGTTTAATAGCTTGTCCCCACCAATGCTTCAATACGATAGATATCCCAAGCAAGTGATTTACAATTTCCCCCACTCCAATCAGGAATCGACTGCAAATTTGCTAGATGAAACAAACTACAGCAACAGCAACAGCAACAGCAACAGCAGCACCAACTCGTCAAGCTTCAACTACTCCAACTCCTCGCCACCGACAAACAAGGACCGCTATAGCGGCTCGTATGAATACGAATACGAGTTTTCCCCGTTTGGTGGCTACCCTGCGAGTCAGTTTCCCTTGAGCATAGATGAAAAGGAACCAGACGACTATTTGCATAACCCCGACCCCGTGTTGGACTCTCTATATAACGAACATCGCTTTATGCATGACCTCAAGAATATGGACCGCAGAGCATTTGGCGGGCTCATGGGGTTGATCTTTATGTTGGTGGCGGCAGTGTTGGTGTTTGTCTTGTTGCCCGTGTTGACATTCACCACCGGCGGCGGCCAAGTTGTGCCGCAAGTGTACGAAGTATTGACAAACTACCACTATCCCATGTTGAGCGCCATTCGACAGACTTTAGTCGACCCAGATACACCCGAGCTGGCCTTGACTAACGTGGGACAAGATGGCCGCGTGTGGAAGTTGGTGTTTAGCGACGAGTTCAACGCCGAGGGAAGAACTTTTTATGACGGTGATGACCAGTTTTTCACGGCGCCCGACTTTCACTATGCTGCCACGCAGGACTTGGAATGGTACGACCCTGATGCTGTCACCACCAGAAATGGAACATTGGAACTACAATTGGACGCTTTCCAAAACCATGGCCTATTTTACCGTTCTGGGATGGTTCAATCTTGGAACAAGATGTGCTTTACCCAGGGCAAGTTGGAGTTTTCGGCAAAATTGCCCGGCTACGGCCACATCTCGGGGCTATGGCCCGGGTTATGGTCCATGGGCAACTTGGGGCGCCCCGGATACTTGGCTTCAACAGAAGGCATCTGGCCATACACGTACGACACATGCGACGCTGGCATCACTCCAAATCAATCTTCGCCAGATGGGATTTCGTATCTACCAGGACAAAGACTAAATTCATGTACCTGCCCTGGTGAACTGCACCCTAACCCTGGGGTTGGCCGCGGTGCACCCGAGATTGACGCTTTGGAAGGGGAAATCCACGGCGTTATTGGCCGCGTGTCGCAATCGTTACAAGTGGCACCGTACGACATCTGGTACATGCCCGATTACGATTTTATTGAAATTTACAACAAGTCGGTAACGTTGATGAACACCTACACCGGTGGGCCCTTCCAACAAGCCGTCTCGGGAGTAACCATGTTGAACCACACCTGGTACGAAATGGGCACGGGGTTGGCGCACAATTTTCAAAAGTTTGGCTACGAATTGATCAACCATGACGAGAACGGGTACATCACCTGGTTTGTGGGCGACGAGCCTACATTCACGATGCGGTCTCAGGCATTGCACCCCAACGGCAACATTGGCTGGCGACAATTGCCCAAGGAACCCATTTCGATCATTATGAACTTGGGCATCTCGAACTCGTGGGCCTATATCGATTGGCCCAGCTTGGTTTTCCCAAGCAAGATGCGTGTCGATTACGTGCGCGTGTACCAACCGGAAGACGCAATCAACATGGGGTGCGACCCGCCGGATTACCCCACGGCGGATTACATTGAGCAACACTTGAATATTTATCATAATATGAACTTGACGAATTTCGAAATGGGCGGCTACACATTCCCCAAGAATAGACTCACTGGGTGTTGACCAAAGCGACTTTGGTGGTGTTTGTTTTTTTATCTATTTGCTCTATTTATATCTTGATGCAGTTTCCGATAGAGATGTTGTTTCTGTAATGTATATAATGTAATTTTTATCAAACACTCCTATGTCTTTATTCTTTTCTTTTGGATGTGGAAGCTAGTCGTTGTAGACGAGCGCATGGTCACGTGATGGTATCATAGCATCCAATTCAGCAGCATCACTTGCACCACTGAAAGCGAAATTGCCACTGCTCAACTCGACAAAGTTCATCACGCCCTGATCCACCATCGCAAGGACAATCTTGTCGTACCCGCGCTTCCACATCTCGTCGCGTCTCTTGAAATAAGCATTGCGGATCTGCACCAGTTTCTCTAGCGTGGCTTGCTTGGCCGCGTGGCGTCGCGCGCGTATCTCGCGTTTTGATTCTACTGCGCTTGACTTGTGATAGCTCCTATTTCCATCCAGGGCGCGGTAGCTGCTGGAGTGAAGCAATTGGCGTTGTAAGTGTTGGATCTGCGCTAAGGTCAAGTATGTTTGGTTCTTGGATGTGTCGATTATGACGAGTTGGAAATCGGGCGGGGGAGGATTGCGCTTGGAGAAGTTGGGTTGCGGTTTCCATACGTCGTAGACTATGTCTAGCTCATTCTCGTTGTCGTTGTCATCGTCATGCTTGTGGTTGTTATGCGATATTCGGTCGTGATGGAGCGAGATTGCTTTGTATATCGGTGTGAATTTGAAGTATGACGCAGTGGAGAAGTGTCTAGTGTGGAGATTGGGGTATGTCCAAATCCCGAGTCTCGTCGGCCACCTCCAAATCCTCGCCTCTTCCTTCTCCTCCTCCTCCTCCTCCTCACGTTCCACCTGTTCTTGATCATCTGGTGTTTTATGCGCGAGAATCATATAACCCAACCTCTTGAGATGGGAATAGACACGATACCGAGCCAAGTCCACCTGCACCAAACAATAAACAAACTCCAAATCCAACATGACAAGCCGTGACTCAACGTCAAATCCTCCACCCACGTCGCCCAGGTGACTCAACCACGCCTCAAATTCCGGATTCGAAAGATACAACGCCATGCTCCCACGCTCACACAAATATAAACACTCGATCCCGTTCAACCAGACCATATCACGGCGAACGTACCCGATATCAATGAAGAATTTGCCACGCATGCGCAAGACTAAACCTTGGTTCATCAGCGGGATCCAGATTCCAATGAGCTTGTTGCGAATGTGGTGCGAGCGCGGCTGGATCAAGGCTTGAAACATGGCGTGTTGCGAGCTTTGGAGGGTCGAGGATTGGATCCGCGTTCCGTCGGGCTCGAACTCTTTCTCGCCGCGTCGTGGGATCTGCACCGTGGACCAGTCTTGAAGCTCGTCTTCCTCGACGTCGTGATCTTGGCCTTGTTCTTTGGATGACATGGGCTCGGGAAGGCTGCAAAAAAAAAGTCGCTGGGAGATTCAAAACTGGTAAAAGAGTGGGATATCGCGGGGCTAGATCCTTGGTAGGTGGTACGGGGACGCGTTTACCATTGCATGTTTCGAAGCAATGGAGGGTTTGCATCTCGTGGACTGGTTCTTATGATGCAAAAAAATATGCCTGGCCAGGTGGTAGCGTCGCCGTACTTGGGCCTCGCGGGATTATTGGCAACCCTCCATGTTTCATTGAGAAACCCCATCTCCCACTTTTCACCATTCGATGTCCAGTATTTCCCAACCATGACGGACTCGGAAATAACATATAGATCACTAGTACGTCCACTACTTATCTCTCAATCCTTCTTTTGCTCCCCCACTCTTGCTTCATCCATGCTTCACCCCTCATGAGGCCGATATTAACAAACAGCGCACCCGCATTTCTAGGCAGAGTCATTGCTACAAGACATGATCAGGAACCAAATCCGCACACAAACATTGATAAACTATACAAACGAACGAGCGATGCAGACGCAGACGGTACCGAGCGCCGAGACTGATTCAGTGGTGAAACAACTCAATGCAACGGACCCGACCAAGGATATATTTGGCCAGGATAAGTCCAAGCTTAAGGCTGCTGAATCGTCACGATATTTCTCGTGCGAGAACTGCGGCAGGAAGATTGCTGGTGGGAGATTTGCTTCTCATGTCAACAAGTGTTTGGAACGCAAGCGAAAATAACGGGGCCATAATTGTTTTTTCGCTTCTTGGTTTTATGTGGGTTGGATGCTGTAAATTGCGATTATTATGAGGGCTAGCTTGACTAGTGTGATGCTGACGTGGAGGGATAACGGTGACGTGGTCGACAAGATGGAGTCTGGCATCATCGAGGGATATACTACTTGTTATACACGTACCGTCACGCCGTTATTCCAAAAGACAAAAAAAAAAAGATGTGCTACTGATGTATTTAAATACTCGTGAATGAAGAGACGTAACTTGACACGTTATGAGATGTCAGAACTCATTCAAGTCAGATTTGGAAGTTGGACCAAAAATCATTGTCAGACTGGTGTTGTTATCATCTGTCTTTGCATCGTTAAAACCTTAATATTCTCAGTCGTGATATGTCCTTTGCCCCTCGTGGTGTCTACTCCGGACCCAGATTAGTCTGCAATTTAGACCAAGTTTCTCATCTGTGATTAATCTCTCTCTCTCACTCTCTTTCCCTCTCTCTTTTGGTCCTTTAACTTGTTAAAAATGAATGTGGAGTTTTGAATCCCAGCATTTTTCATCAACCTCGAAAGTCAAAGCGGGTACATTTCCCAATTAGGAAGCTTACGTAATCCTCACTCCTTTTTTTTCACATTGTGGGGGGTGGGGATGGACAGCATTAGGGGAAATCCCACGGGAAGAGGTATCATTTTGATGGAATCAGCCCCTATTGTCATGAATTTTACTAGGGGGGGGAGGGGGGTTACGAGAGCACTGTAGTGGTGGGAGGTAGATGGGGAAGAGGTGGAGAGCAAATTACTTTTTAGATGGAGACATGAGAGGTGCCACCACTCGATCCCACTAGTGTTGATTGTAAGCAATGATACGTTGAGGCAGGTGTGCCCCCAACTCTTTCATCTGAATTGCACCACACCGGTAGAGGTCGCGAGAGTCCAACCCCAACCTTGCAGAAGTGAAATATTTTCATTGTGGAGGCTCATGCTGATACGGGACAAGTCTACTCTGAGGGAAATTTCAATTGTGGTTGAAAATTGAGGGTGGTGAGAGGGTTGAGTGGCTTTTTATCTTTCTAGATAAGAAAATAGAGATGGGATCTGGTTGGTGGGATCCCTTGTGGAGAGCGGGGACGCCGTTGCCCTCTCTGGCCCCTTGTTGTGACCGCTCACTCTTGTCTCGTGTATGTATATCCCCATAGAGAGAGAAAGAAAGAAGGGTGTTGTGCTTGGGCCCTTTGTTGTTTGACCGTTGGAATAACCCTTGATAATTTCTCTGTCCTCGCCAACCGCATCCTGTTACTTCCTAACTTCTTTCCTCCGTCGACATATATAAAAACCAGCCGTTGATTGCGAAAACCGCTCCCAATTGAATTCCCTCGGAGTATATGAAAGACTAAGTTGCAAATGTCAAGTTTGTTCAGCAAGGACGATTTCACCGCTGAAGTGGCCGTATCGCATTTACCCTTTGACCTGGCATGTCTCGATAGCGTACCCTTGGCCGGCGCAAACTCACAGCGAAACAAGGCAAAATACTCCAAGACATTTCGAAACAAGGCCATTCCCAACCGGTTGATTTCTACTGTCCACCCGGATTTGGACACGCATCACAAGTATTTCAACCATGCCGCGGCGAAATTTAAAGATAGGCCCTGCTTGAGTGCCAGACCATATGACTACACCACCAAGACACTGGCTGACGTTTACGAGTCATTGAGCTATAACCAAGTTTTCCAACGCAAAAACAATATTGGCGCTGGCATTCTCAGGTCATTGACTCTGAACCCCTACTTGGATCTACACTTGGAATCGCATCGGAAAATCAAAAACCATTTACGAGATTGGCCAAGCTATGGGATCCCCAATTACCAACGCGATAACCACGATTACCAAATTGAAAAAAGCTGCTCGTTTATACTTTCGATTTTTGCCGTTAACAGATTGGAATGGGTCCTCACTGACTTGGCATGCTCGTCGTACTCCATCACGACCACGGCGTTGTATGATACTTTAGGACCAGATGTTTCGCAATACATCTTGGATTTGACAAGCTGCCCAATTGTGGTTTGCACTGCCGATAAAGTTCCCGTGTTGTTGAACTTGAAGCAAAAGTACCCCGAGGAAACAAAGTCGTTGATTTCATTAGTGGTGATGGATCCAATCGAAATTATCAACGAGGAAATGTTGCAATTGGCAGACATGTTGAAAGTGCAACTTCAAGACCTCGCGCAAATTGAGCAATTGGGAAAAGAAAACCCCATGCATGAGTTACCACCCTGCCCAGATGCGTTATTCACACTTTCGTTCACGTCGGGCACCACCGGCTCCAAGCCCAAGGGAGTCATGGTTCCTCAACGGCAAGCAGCTGCATACATCACCTTTTTGACCACGATTGAGCCGCCGGCTCAATTGGGCGATCGAGCTTATGCGCTTTTGCCATTGACCCATATATACGAGAGGCAGACGAGCGCCTTTGGATGGACAAATGGCTATTGTATTGGGTTCCCGCAAACCACCGTTGGCCAAACCAAGAACATGAACACTTTTAACAACATGATTGAAGACTTACAAATCTTCCAACCAACTTATATGTCGATTGTGCCGCGGTTGCTCACCAGGTTGGAAAACTTGACGAAGGCGCAAATTGCGCAATTGAATGTTGCTGACCAAGCGCGAGTCAATGAGATTATCAAGTACAAGGTTAGGGAACAAGGTAAAGCCGATGGAGCAACGGGGTTTGACGCAACGTGGGACTCGTTTCCACCGTATGAAAACTTACGCAGGCTGATTGGATTCGACAAGATGCGCTGGGTGCAAACTGCATCTGCGCCAGTCGCGTCATCAACGCTAGTTTTCCTCAAGGCAAGTCTCAACATGGGGATCCGTCAGCTTTACGGCTTGACGGAATCAGGGGCCGCAATAACAACCACGGGCGCCTATGAAGCTAAACCTGGCTCGTGTGGCTCCATCTCTCCCACTGGTGAATACAAGTTGCGCAATGTGCAAGACATGGGATACGATATTGGGAAATTACAAGGCGAGATCATGTTGCGTGGGCCGCAAATGTTCAAAGGCTATTATTACAATCAAGAAGAGACGAACAAGGCCGTCGATGAAGAAGGGTGGTTCCACTCGGGTGACATTGCCACCATTGACTCCCATGGCCGAATCACAATCATCGATCGAGTCAAGAATTTTTTCAAGATGCAGCAGGGGGAATACGTGTCGCCGGAGAAGGTTGAAAACCGCTATCTTTCCAATAACCCGATTATTTCGCAGCTTTACGTTCATGGCAACTCGCTTAAACCTTATTTGATTGGCGTCGTTGGCATCGAGTACGAGCAGGGGATCAAGTTCCTCAATGAGCAATTGGGGATGAACGATTTGGGTGGCATGTCCCTGGATGAGCTCTTGCAAGTAATGAATTCTCGAGACGCCAAGGTTCGGTTATTGCTGATTTTAAACGCGAATGTGCGCCAGCATTTGAATGGGTTTGAGTTGCTTCATAACGTGCATATTGAAATCAACCCGCTTACTGTTGAGCGAGAGGTTGTTACGCCCACATTCAAGTTGAGGAGACCTGTGGCACAGCGGTTCTTTGCGGATGTCTTCCATAAGTTGTATGAGATTGAACAGTCTTTAGTTGCTGATTTAAAACTTCAAATAGCTAAACTATAGAGACATGAAATATTTCAATGAATCAAGACAATTTTTTAGAGATTTTACGAGGTCGCAATGTGGTTTTGGAGGGGCGTGACGGAATAGCACAGCTTTCATTCCGATAGCACTGCGTACCACTGGACAGTGCGGAATTCCCATCTCTCTGAAAAAATCCGTCTCAAGGCGATGTCTTATCAGTGAAAAGATCAAAAAAAAAAAACCTTTATCGGAGACAATCCTCCTTACCGCAAGCTCTAGTTCGAACCAAACCCCACTATCACGAAATGGCAGCATCAAACCCGTTGAAAATCATAGACATATCGCAAACAGGCCCATCGACACCAGCAGAGCTACTCGACGCATTGACGACGCAGGGGTTCGTGTTTGTCGACGGACACGATTTCACGCAGGAGGAAGTAGATTCGCTATTCGACCTCTCGCGGGCCTTTTTCCAGCTTCCAAGCGACTACAAGCAACGTTACTCCATAGTGGGGAACACGGGGTACATCACATTCACCAAGGAGAATCTCGACCCCGCCAAGAAGGACGACTTCAAAGAAGGGTTGAATTTGAGCGACCTCGATCTCGCGACGGGCGAGCTTAACCCGGCGCAGTTGATCCCAGATTGGATCAAAGATGATGACGCAAGGTATGAATTGATCAAGTCCAGTATTCGCAAGTTGAATCTGTTGAATTTGAAATTGCTAGAGAGCATCGCCGTGGCGTTGGAGATTGAAGACAGTGGTGAATGTGCAGGCGCGCAGTGGTTCACGTCGCGGTATGACCCCAAGTTGAAGTCGGGGTCAACGTTGCGGTTCTTGCATTATCCCGTGCTCAACTCCAACAACTCCGAAGGAGAAATACGCGCGGGGGCCCATACAGATTACGGATCAATGACGCTTTTATTTCAGCGGCGAAACCAAGAAGGGCTAGAGATCTACTCGCCCATCTCCAAGCGGTGGGAAAAAGTGCCCTATGTGGAAACTGAAAACACGGGTGCAGCAATGGCACCCCCGATAGTGATGAACATTGGCGATTTGCTCAGTTATTGGACTGCTGGTTTGCTCAAGTCGACCATCCATCGAGTCAAGTTTGACGCGAGCGAGCTGCGGAAAGAGGATCGCTACTCAATTGTGTTTTTCAGCCATCCTAGCGATGAGACCTTGTTGGAGCCGGTGCCGAGTCCGCTCATACGGGCGAGGGCGCGCTCGGGGCGTGGTGTTACCAAGGATGAAGCAAAGGGGGAGTTTATCACTGCGTTGGAGCATTTGCAGAGGAAATTGGCCCCCACTTATCAATAACTAGATGTATCATTTTTTTAGTGAAAACGGGAATTAGTGTAGAAATGTCACATCTAAAGACTTTGAGTGTCGACTCGGATGGGAATTGTGAGCCTAGGGGACTGAGGAACTGGGGTTGAGCCTAGAGTGGCCGCTAAAAATTGCCCCGTAAGCAGGTGACTAGCATTTCTAGCGAAGTTCCCCGACCTCCCCGCTTTCCTAGTTTTTTGATGCAAAAGCAGTATCATAGTGTCCTTGAAGTCTACGGCAACAAGGTACTCAACTACTGAGGAAGGAGACAAGGGAGACGAAGTTCTAGCTAGTTACAAGCGTGGAGACTAACAACCCTAATGCTTGGGGCTGACCCGTGTCGAGACGGCACCGACTTTTGGCGATTGTTACGTCATTCAATATCGGGACGGACTTGTAGCTGGATCCTTGTCATCAGCTACTCAAATCGATGCATTTCAATGCGGGCAGTAATGGTATTGGTGGTTGCCGGTGCTGGTGCTGGTGCTGGTGCTGGCCGTCGCTGCGGAGTTTAGCACGAAAGCGGAAACAAAAGCGCGAGCGGAAGCGGAAGCGGAATCTCGGCAATTGTGGCCAGCATCTCACGCCCATCTTGGACGCAACTGTGGGACCCAATCGCCCTTCCAGGCTCTCATCCACTTTCTTCCCCCAACCACAGCTCTGGAACATGTTCCTTTTATAATCCTTGACACCCTTATTCTTGCCCCTTTTTCTTGCCCTTTTTCTTGACCTTTTTCTTGACCTTTTCTCCTTCTTATCATCAAACACACACATTCGTTACTTCCACGTAGCATACTATGTCAAACGCCAACGTCGACGATCTTCTTGCGGGGATAATCAAGTCGTTCCTAAAGCTTCAACAGGAGAACCAGACCGCCACACTTTCTGAAGCGGTCGACGCACCCAAAGACACTTTGGAGGCCGAGGCCGAGTCAGAGCGCCAGTGCCAGTCCCACTCCAAGTCCAAGTCTAAGTACACCGAGGCTTACTACGACAAGATAGCAGACGACTACATCGACTTCACGTACGGTAACCCCACCATTTATCACGTTGTTGACCACTTTAGGCGCCAGTTGGAAAGGAATGGGTTCACCTACAAGTCGGAAAAAGAGTCCTGGTTGGACTTGAAACCAGGCAAATACGTCACCACGAGAAACGGCTCCTCGTTATCGGCTTTTGTTGTTGGCGAGGACTGGGCTCCGGAAAAGGGCGTGGGTGCCGTGGGCTCCCACATTGACGCGCTCACGACTGTATTGAAGCCCAACTCTACAAAGCAAAAAGTCGACGGATATGAGCTTCTCGGAGTTGCACCTTATGGAGGCACGTTGAATGAGCTTTGGTTCGATAGAGATTTGGCTGTCGGTGGTCGGTTATTGATAAAGAACTCCAAGGGCAAAATCACCCAGGCATTGGTGGACTCCTCGCCCAATCCAATTGCTCATATCCCCACTTTGGCTCCTCATTTTGGATTGCTGGGTGTGAACTTGAACAAGGAAACCAAGGCTGTGCCCGTGATTGGATTTTCCACTGAGGAGGACCCCACGCCTACTGATGCTGAGAAAAAAGCTCCCTTGTTTGGCCGCCACCCGCTCAAATTGTTGAGGTATATCGCCAACTTGGCCAAGGTCAACGTGGAAGACATATCGCAATGGGACTTGCAGTTGTACGACGTGCAAAAGGGTGTCAGAGGCGGTATCAACAGGGACTTTGTCTTTGCTCCAAGAATAGACGACAGGATCTGCTCATTTGCGGCTGTCAATGCCTTGATCGATGCAAGCAAGGACGGGTTGCTCGCAAAGGATTCCTTTTCGATTGTCTCGTTATATGACAATGAAGAAGTCGGCAGTTTAACCAGGGCTGGTGCCAAGGGCGGAATCCTTGAGCTTGTGGTTGAACGGGTCTTGGCCTCTGAGTTTTTCAACCCCGATGCAGTTGGCATTCAAGATGCGTTGAGACTCGCGTATGCCAACTCCATCATCTTGTCTGCAGACGTCAACCATTTGTTGAATCCAAATTTCCAAGAAGTCTACTTGGAGCACCACAAGCCAGTGCCCAATACCGGTGTTGCCATCGCATTGGATCCAAATGGCCACATGGCCACAGACTCGATTGGGTTAGCCTTGGTGGAGTCGTTGGCCAAGCAAAATGACGATACTTTGCAGTACTTTCAAATCAGAAACGATAGCAGGTCTGGAGGCACTATTGGACCTTCAATTTCGTCACAGACGGGTGCCAGAACTATAGACCTTGGTATTCCCCAGCTATCAATGCACTCGATCAGAGCCACCGTGGGGGCAAAGGACATTGGCTTGGGCACCAAGTTTTTCACTGGCTTCTACAAAAACTGGAGAAAAACCTACGACGACTATGTGGACTTGTAGCGTATTTTACACACACATTTATATATATATAGCAAAAAGTGACTAAACATTTTTATTAGACAGCATTGATGTACTTCATGAACTGTTAAAGTAAAAAAGAACTGAAAAGAAGTGGACTTGGCTTGAAGTGGGTGGATATTACAATCTTGAATCAACCATTCGATATTATTGAAGTTGATGAAAGTACGAGGATGAGAAAAAAAAAAAACCAATGGTAGAACCACAACTTACAAAATAAGCCTATATCGAGGGCAGACCAAACTGCTTTAGACCCGCGATATCTTCTACACTTTTTCTTTAAATCTTGCAACGGAAATCCTAATCAGGAGTTAATCGAGTGAAGAAACCAAGGAAACAAGATGGGTATGTGTGGAGCCTCATTGATTGTTGATTGTTTGTTAAAGCACTTGATCAAAATACTAACAAAAGAAAATAGCACCGCCAAAGAAGATGAGCTTGCAGGAGTTTTTCCAAGATGAGAGTATGTACGGTTTTTTCTTTCAAAAACAATCCAGGACTTTACTAACTCCTTCCCTTGTGCAGCATTTGGCGGATCATGGGCGGATACAGACGTTGACATGGCGTCGATTTCGGTCCCCATCGAGAAACCGTACGGATATGACGATGGGTTTTCGCGAGGAGGATCGATGCCTGGAAGCATGGGGCCTCCCTACATTGTCAAGCTTGTAAATCTACCAATCACAGCAAACGATTCGTTTATCCAGGACTTGTTCCAAAGCAGGTTCACGCCGTTTGTCAAGTTCAAGATCTTGACTGACCCTTCGTCCAACATCTTGGAAACGCACGTTATCAGACAGGTGGCATTTGTGGAGCTAGGGTCGGCCCAGGATGCTTCCAAAGTGTTGAAGTGGCAGGACTTGTACTACAAGGGCAACAGGAGGGTGGTGGTGGAGGTTGCAGACTTTAACGATTTCCGCTATTGTCTACAATTCAACGAGGAACACCGTGCGGAAATCCAACAAATCCAACATGACTTCATAGCGCAAAAGCAGCACCAGAGGCAGCCCCGGCACATGGCTTTGCTAGATGAGCTTGACCAGCGAGAAGCGCTGGGCGCACATTATCACGGACTGATGGGGTACCATCACCCTCATTATCAGCAAAACTACAATCACGCGAGAACACCAGAGAAACACTATGCATCGATGCGCCAGGGCCACGGTGGGCCTAGCAGTTTTGAGACCTCGCCGCCGGTGCATAAACCGTCATTACCAATATTGGGCCAGCATTTAAATTATCACGAACAATCCAGTTTGCTGCAGCCCCGGCCTGCGACCGCGACCACTCCTACTACCGCACCAGCGCCCAAGCCTAAGCCTAACCCTTTTGGTGCTGCCAAGCCCGTTGACACGGTATCGAAGCAAATAGAAATCGAAAAGAAATTGATCAATTTAAATAAAACAACAGTGCAGACACTTGGGGACGATCCTGACCTCGATGTCGAAAGCACCATCCAAAAATTCCACGAAAGCGGGGCAGCGCATCCCAGAAGAGAAAGCTTTAATCGAAGAATGTCCTCAGAGAGAAGAACATCTGCTATTCTAAGGAGACTGTCGCAAGAACAACCGCCATCAAATACCGAACCTCAAAAAATATCAACTAGTGAGCCAAGTCTGTCTACTGCTGTGCCCTTGACTGAAGCTCCATTACCTCGAAGCGACTACGCAGCCAACGGCACTGGTAAATCGCTTGCCCAATTATTAAGCGAGAAATCCGATAGCATGTCGCAACTGATGGGGAAGAATACTTCGCGAGACACTACTCCCAAGCCCGTTGTTGCCAAGCCAATAATTTTGAAAAAAAAGGCGATATCATCGCCGCCTGCGGTCAAAATGGACCTCAACGCAAAGGAAGCCGACGACTCGAGCACCAAGGAAACAAATGGAAATCACCACCATGAACAAGAGCAGAGTGCTAGCGTGGAAAAAATTGATCCCCAGTCCCATCAACCAGACTCGAAAGGAGCTGTTGATCCCGAGCCAGCACAGTGGAAACTGAAACAATCAAAATATCCAAAGCAGGACAAACCAAGAAAGCCGCTGCAATCAAGTGCGACCAATTCTGCAGTGCAAGAAGTGCAGGAGAAACTTGGAAAAGTGGCAACTGATGACCTCAAGGCGGACACCAACACCAACACCAACACAAACACAAACACCAGCACCGGTGGCAAGTATAGACCTCCAAAGCCCAATAGACCTAAAAGAAAAGACGACGATAGACCCAATTTTAAAAACTTGGATCAATTAGTCCAGAAAAACGAAAAACGAGGCCATCAACACCCAGCATCATCATCCACGGATTCAACGCTCGATAAGTCAAGAACGACAGCAGCAGCAACAACAGCAGCAGCTCCACTTCCACAGCCCCAACAACCACAACCACCACAGCCACCATCGTCATCATCGGTCCCAGGCCACCACCAACCAAACACCGCTAAGCCCGAGAAAGCAAACGATGACGACTTCAATCTCCCCATCCAGGACGTGATTGCCGGTCCCGCGGATCTCGAAGAACACATGCCTCGGAAATTCAGATCATTTCAACAACAAAGACACTCATTGCTGACGTCGTCATCGCCCGCCATCCCCTCGACCCCAATCTCGCTAGGTGGTGACATCATGGCTAAACCGAGGGCAGTCTCGGCTGAGCTTGTATCCTTGGTTCCTCTCAGCGATGCACCATCACCGCCACCACCACCGCCAACAACAACAACAACAACAATAACTGCATCAAAAACCGCGTCTGAGAAAGAACCTCGCGCGACTAGTGGTGACCTGGCTGTGAAGGCCAAAGCGCGCGACGCAAATGGCGCGGCGCCCAAAGTGGAAAGCAGCAACGCTGATGATGACCATGAATCAGCACCAGGCGAGGAGAGTGGTGAAGTTGCAGATGGCGGAAGCGCCGAACGTGGACGCGGCAGAGGTGGCAGAGGTGGCAGAGGCGGCCGGGGTGGAAGTAGAGATGGAGGAGCATTTAGAGGCAGGGGAGGCCGCGGGCGTGGGCGTGGTCGTGGTCGTGGACGAGGTCGCGGCGACTTTAGCGGTGGCGACAGGGGCGATCCCACGAGCGACAACAAACCTGCAAACGGGCTCTTTCCTAACAAAAAGTACATTCGCCCTAAACCGAAACCCAAAAATGGAGATACCGATTGATTCCCGGTCCCCGCGCCCCATGATTCATACTTTTCCTTCCTTCCTTCCAATATCCCCGTGTCGGATCCTAATTGCTTAATATATTTTGTATGCATAGTGTAATTATCCCGATGTTGTCCCTACACCTCACCTAATATGAAACTGAAACTAAAAATGAAAGCGTCAGATGTGTTCCTCTAGCGCCATCTCTTCCACCCTTCAACTTCTACATTCTAAAACCAAAGATTTCTTCACGTATCTAAGTTGATATAAAAAAAACCCTATATACTTACATAGCATCCAGCGTGAAAAAAAAAAACCAAAAAAAGGCGGGAAAAAAAATAGAAGAAAAGAAGGAAGGGTGGGGAGAGAGAGATCACGGAAGCATGCCCGTGTCCCTTAATGAATTCTCCATTATTGTCTCTTTAACAGCAGCCATCACCAACTGGATATTGCCCGTGTCGGTAGCCTGCGTCACGTGCGGATAAATGTTCAAACCTGAGCGGTTCACCTGGTTGAATCTCCACAAGATGTACTTTGCTGCCTTATTGATATTGTTGCCACCCGTATAATCGGGGAAATGGTCTTCTAATGGTGAATACTGCAATTTCTCAGCAAACACGTCGATCTTATTGAGGAAAAGCACAATGCTGGTGCGTGCGAACCAGCGGGAATTGACCACGGAGTCAAATAGCGCGAGGGACTCTTCTAAGCGGTTCTGGTTGTTTTCTTCCAACAAGACCTGGTCGTACTCCAGCAATGCGACGCAAAAGATGATCAGGGTCACGTTGTCAAAACAGTGGATCCATTTCTTGCGCTCGGATCGTTGTCCGCCCACGTCAAACATGTGGATGTTTAGCCCTTCGCCCATGTCAAAGTTGAAGTCAAAGATCCCCGAGGTTTTCTTTCTGGTGCGTAACACATCTGTAGTGCTTGGGATATAGTCCGGCTGAGCTATTCGCGGCAAATTGGAAAGGAAATAGTCTGTTGAGTCAATGAGGTAAAATTGTCCTTGTTTGTGAATCATAAATTGTTTAACTTGCGGTGTATTGTAGATTTCCAAGATTTCTTGGGCAATGTGGGGATCGAATGATGCATCGTTGGACCCATCGAGGGGGATTTCGTAGTCCAAGACTTCGTTAAGTGCATCATAGTCCAAGACATGTTTGCTGGAGGAGGAGGTGGTTTCGCCGCCGCCACTACCAACAACAACGTCAACTTCTTTCTCAACGTTGTCAGCGTCTCCTTTGTCAACCGTTTTATTGTCAACATTATTAACATTGTCAGCGTCTCCTTTGTCATTAGCTTGCTCCTTGGGCTTGATCAACTCTGGCTCAAGCTCAATAATGGCGTTAATGACATTCTTGATGCAATCCATGATGTTCTTAAACACAAATGGCTTGTATTCGTATAGTTCTTCAGCAGTATAGCCGTTTTGATGCAAGATTTTCATTTGCTTCACAACGGTGGATTTACCACTTTCGCCTGAGCCGAGCAATAGCACTTTGATTTCTTGCTGAGGATTCAGTCTTGCTGCAGCTTCAACGGGGTCTTGCCCAACCATTGCATCGTGGTTGTTGTTGGTAGCAGCTGAGCCATTCCTTGTAGTTTTCGCTGGTGTTGCTGGTGGTGCCGTTGCAGGCGCAGTTCCCGGAGCCGCTGCCGCTGCAGCTGCTGCCGCTGGAACTGCTGCTGATGTTCCATTTGGTTGTTGCTCTGGCGGCTCTTTAGTTGTAGACTGGTTATTCTTCGACAAGGTGGAGTTGTTTGAAGTTTCAACACGCGAAGAAGAAGAGCCAGCTGACTGCTGTTTAGGTAGGGTCGGTTGTAGCTGTTCTTGACGCGGATGATTCTCCTGCTGCAGATGTAGTTTTTGGAGATCTTGGCTATACTGTTGACGCTTTGCTTGCGTTGCAGTGCCTGAAGTGGGCTTTTCCGAGATTGTTGAATTTTTAGACGAGCACAACCCCATGATGAAGAAGATGACGAAGATGGTTGAGGAGGTCTATGCAGTAGATGATATGTTATCTCGATTGAATTTTTTCCTCTGAAATACTGAACTGGGGGACCTTGTCGTAGTGGTGGAAAACTGAATTTTTTTTTGGTTTGTTTTCGCCCCCTGGTGAGAAGTCGAAGAAGCAAGGCAAATTGAACTGCAATTGGTGCAAGCTGGAAACAAGAAAAAAAAAGCAGAAGAAGAAGAAGAAGAAGGGGGTGGAACGAAGGTGGGGAAATGGTGAGTTAGTTAGCGGGTTAGTGGGTTCGATACTTGGGTTAGTTGGAAAAGCAACTCAGTTCGCTGATGTTACTGTTGCAGGCAAAGATTGAGCTCAAAGTCCGCAGAAGAATACGGCTCTTGTCCAGTTGCAAGTTTTCAAAAGTGCGAAATGTGATCAAGTTATATATACTGCCACCACTGCCACCACCACCACCCCCCACCACGCTAGCAAAAAAGGGAAAATAAAAAGGCGGGGAGCAGAACAGGGATACAGCACAGCAAGTAGCAAGTCGACAGGCAGAGAAGGCTGCGTTTGGCAGAGTAGGCAAGAGAGGCAGAGTCGTATATTTTGTAGTGATTCCATTTGTAATAAGACTAAAGGGTATAATAATTTACTTTCTTGTTGCCGCAACTCCTCCTCCTCGCTTGTCCCTCGTCCTTGTCATTCGTGCTGGCTGTGAAAAAGCCCATCCACCAATCTCGGCCCTGGTCCCACTAGCGGGCGTCTTCAAGAGAAGGCCAAAGAAGGAAGCAGGTAGGGGGCTGGGGGGCGGAGGGCGAGGCCTGCGGCGAGGCGAGACCGGGGTAGAGGAAGGGCCTCGGGACGAGGGGAGGCAGCAAAGCGAGAGGGATATTTGCCGATTAGGGACAGAGGCACAGGGAGAGCGTGCGGGTCCTGGTTTGCAGTCAGTGTCGCGTTTTGTTGTTGTTGTTCTTTGGCGGCAGTGGGAGGCCAAAATGCGACACCGAGTTGAGCACCACTTGCCAACCGCCACTACCCACGGACTACCGCGGAAAACCCACTGAAACAACAACAACAACAACAAGAACAACAACAGCGGAGTTGTCGTTAAGGGAGAGGGAAAGAAGAAATGGGGACAAGATTCGTGGTTGATGCGGACCAATGAGGATATTTTCATCACTCGGTTTGTTCCTTTTTTTTTTTTGTTTTATGTATATTTCCCACAATCACCTTGTTTCGTCCACCTGTCTCCGCTTCATGACTGGTGCGAGTTTCCAAAAGAGTCATCGTCCTCTTTGGCTGCGAGCGGTGCTACCAAGCGCCTCTGAAAATAAGGGGAAATAAGGCGAGAGACTGAAAAGGGAAAAGGAGTACGCCGCACACGCGGACAGTTCAATTTGATTCACGTGATTTATGGTGTACACAAGTGACGGAGAGACACACCCTATTCAGGATTCCACAGCCCACCCGGCTCAAAGCATTCGTCGAAACCCTTCCTATACAAATCAAGTAACTTTTACCCCCTTCTTTTCCTCGCTCTCTGCTCCAGAGAAATTTGAGAGTTGGAAGTAAGCGAAGCAAGAGCTTAGCCCCCTTTCCTTCGCTCCCCTTTCCTTCGCTCCTCTTTCCTTCGCTCCCCTCTTCCCCGCCCTTTTGGGTTTTCCTTTTGAAAAAAATTATAAGCGCCTATCCATCTGCACCAACAAAGCAACCAGATACGACGACGACGGCCGCTACCACCACATGGGCGGAGGGGGGGCACCAGCACCAAGGAAACAAGGGCTAATACGTCATCCCGCACTCGGGATTATCCAACTTGATCAAATACCACAACGAGTCGTTATTCAAGCCCACCTCCAGACACTCCAGATTGATCATCTCGAAGAAGCGGCATCGGCACCACCCCAATTGGTCGCGCGCCGAGGCCAGGCTGCAGTTTCGGAAACTTTGCACAAATGAACTTTCGGCAGTTTGCATGCACTCCAAGATGTCGCCTTGGTACATCTTGGCGAACTGCTGCGTGTAAAAAAACGGGACCTCCATTAGGGAATCGGGGTCGTCGTCGTCGTTGGCTATGGATCCGCTGAATCGAGAACGGAATGTCGTGGTTGTTGCTGTTGCTGTGGTTGATTTTGTTGGGGGATCGGGCAGGTAGCCGGATGTGTCTAGCGTCAAGCTCCATATGGGGACCACCAACATGGCGAAATACAACAACACTTGCATAACTGATCAGTGGGTGGATTTTTGGAGTTGAATGAGTAAGAAAAAGTCCACCTCCTAAACAAAATGTACAAATTCTGATATTCTGCACCACACTTGAGATGTTTTTTTTTTCTGCTTGTTTTTTTTTTTTTTGTCTTTTGCAGCCATTAAATCTTGCTCGAATCGACACCAGTGCTCATGCTAATCGCTTCAGGGGATGTCCGTGTTGAGCCCGCGCCACCATTACCGCCGGCGCTGGCAATGGCGGCAGGTCCACCATCCACTTTGACTTTCTTCTTGCTCGCAGCCAACTCGGCGTCTTCTTCATCCTTGACCCGTTTCCTCTCCTCGCGTCTCCGTTTCTTCGTCTCAAACTCATGCCACTCACCCTGCAACTCCCGCAAAAAAGTCAACGGCCGCGGCTGCGGATCATTACTGAAATACACATCGCGCAACGCTTCTTCAGCACTAGGGCGATGTTCCGGGTTCAAACTCAACAACTTCCCCGCTAGCTTAAACGCATCTGGAGACATCACCTCTTGATACTTGGAGCTAAACTTCGACGCAATGTTAATCTTGGGCTTCAACATCTCAAACCAGGGCAACTTGTCAATTTGGGGCCACTGTTCATGCGTGGGCGTGCCCATAATGTTGAAAATCTTTCCAAGCTGACTAATCTCATCCATGCCGCGGAACGCCGCCATTCGCGAATACAACTCAATCAACAAACATCCCACGCCCCAGATATCAACTTCGCGGCCATAGTTGGTGGCCCCCAAGAGCAATTCCGGGGGCCGGTACCATATCGTGATGACGCGATTTGTAAAGTCGGCAACTTCACCTTCGCCCAACACCGTCATCGTGCGCGCGAGCCCAAAGTCGGCGATTTTCAAGTTGCCGCTCGCGTCCAATAGGATGTTGGACCCCTTGATGTCGCGATGGATGATGCGCTTCCCGTGCAAATAGTCCAACCCCGTCATCAACTGCTTAAAGATGCATTTGCGGTGGGATTCCTCCAAGTGCAATTCCGGATGAGTTAACAAACCAGTCAAATCGTGATCCAAGTAATCGAAAATCATAAAGATTTGATTATGTTCCACCATCATCTCAAGCAAACCCACAACATTCACGTGATCGAAACTTTGCAATAATTTAATCTCGCGAATCGCGGTAATGGGGAACCCTTCTCGTTCCTGCTCCAATCTCAACTTCTTCAATGCAACAAATTCACCAGTAATGCTGTTTTTCGCCTTGTAAACTTTGCCATATGTGCCTTCCCCGACTTGTTGCACTCTCTCATAGGCTGGTGCCCCCTTGGCAATCTTGATGCAGTATATCTGGTCGGGGAAGAGTTTGGTGGAAGCGGAACCAGAAACAGGCCCAGATGCAGGCGCAGGCGAAGGAGAAAGTGTACTTGGTTGATGACGATTAACTTCATCTTCATCGTGGAATCTAGGTCCTTTAGGTACAGATATATACGGTTTGTCTCTAAATGCCGGAGCCAGCGTTGGGGTTTTCCTATAGCCTTGCTGATCGCCAAATTGCCTTCGTTTCGAGTGGCTCGAAGGGCCTGAAGGTGGTAGTTGCCTCTTGCTGCCTTGCTTGTATGAGTTGTTGCTGTTGTTACCACTACTACTCTTATTATTGCTATTGTTACTAGATTTTGAATCACGCTGTTGATGCTGGGGTTTTGGTTGTGATGCGCGTTGTTGCAGCGGGTTTCGGGGCCCACTCGGTGGGCCATTTCTATTGTTGTTTGCTCTATATGAATCTCGCTGTTGCTGATGTTGTGGTGGTGGCGCTGGTTGTTGTTTCGGGTTATTAGTGCCGCCGCGAGGTTGAGACGGCACATACGAAGATCGCTCATAGTTATCTCGATTACGATTATCTCGCTGTGGAACATAGGACGATCGATTCGATTGGAAGTCTCTCGAGGTGGCTGCTGACTTGGGTCCCCTTGGTCTTGCCCGGTCTGACATTGTTTTTGGAGTTTTTTTTTTTTATCCAAATTTGTCAATGTCGGAGGGAAGTAAAAATCAAGCCTGAGGAAAGTTGATGCAAATAAAACGATGACTTCACCACAAGGTTGTCGAACCTTGACTTTTATCTCTGGATTAGTACCCGAATTGAGGATGTTGGTCGAGTGAAACACAGCGTGATGGAAAATTCTGTGCACTGAAACCGTCTTGATGGAAAAAAAAAAAATAAAAAAAAAAAAGTGAACTCAACTTCACCGAGTGGGTGTGTGCTACCAGATGCGGTCCCTTTGCCACCTCCCTGCAATCCAGCCATCATCCATTTCCTTAGTATCCTCGTACTCTTCAAACCAAACCAGCAATCAGGATCTCACCAGAATTCGTCAATGGAGCAGCAAAAAGCAAAACAGCATCAGAGAATCATGAGAGAAGCAATTGAAGCCAGAATAGAAAACAGAAAAAAACCGAAAGAAAAAAAAAAAGGTCACCACCACCAAACACCCATCCAACCATCTCGAAAAGAGCTTACCTCTAGCAGTAGCATTAGCATTTGTTTTTTTCAAGCAATGCGGAGGCGTTTTTCCGACGCGTTCCTCTCACCGTAAATCAAACACGCGGAAGCTATCTTGACGTTAGTAAATTGCCAAAAAAAAAAACCGACATGAAAATTTGATCAAAATCTGACAAGCCCGTGGATTCTAAAACTCTGGGGTTCAAAATCCATCTCTCATGTACCAAATTCGCAGTTACTTCTCCCTTCTCTCCTATTCCAATTGAAACTATGACCTAGATAGCAGGGCAACGAGATTCAACGTATCCTAAATGGGTCTTTTTTTTTCTTTCTATTTACCATTTCGATTTCCCCCGCGGAGCAGCCCCTGAGCTGAAGATAACCTCAACTCTTTCCACGAACTCATGCTCTTAAGCACACACACACATTCATCATTCAACATCCATGCCAAACAAATTTCAACCGTGGTCCTACCTCGCCATCTTCAACAACATAACCACAGAACCGTGAAAATCCAAAAGAGTGCTGCCGAATCTATTTTTTTTTTTTCCTTGTTTGTCGTTCTCAAATAGAGTCGTGCAATTCCAGCCAGGCAAGAAACCTTATCTGACAAACCCACAACCGAACCCCAACCCACATAGAAACAAACCCACGACACCAGTAGAAAAAAAAATACATCAATCCCGATATCTAACGCCACCACCACACCCTTCAAAACCACAATTTCACAACTAGAATCACAGCGAAACTGGACATATGATCAGAATGATAGGAAAAATAACTCACATCGGAATAGACTTGGTGCTAATCTCAGGCTTTTTAGCTGGCGTCAAGCGCGCCACGGGCATCCAGCCCAATTTGGACTTGATTGAAAATAAAGATGTGAGGTATTACACGGGGAAGTATTTGGGGTTGGGCGAGCTGGTTTTGGATAGCTCGGCTGCGTTCTTGGGTAGTAGTGGGTATTTCACTAGAAAGTGATAAAAGATCAAGATATCAAGAAACCAAAAGGGAAAAGGGAAAGGAGGGAACTATTTGGAACCGCGGCGCCCGTGGCATGGATTGAAGTAAAATTGGATTCGGGATTGAGGTTGGGTTGGAGATTGAGGTTGAGATTTTATTGTGTAAATAGAAATGCCAATGCGGTGGGGGTACCTGATTCTTCAATTCGCTCTCCTTCCCTCTCCCTTGGTCTCAGTTTCTCTCCAACCCTGACTTTAAATAAGGCTGTACCATACAGATAATAATAAAATAAAATCCTCTTTGCTCTAGAGAATAGGAGTTTTAAGAAAAATGTTGCAACAAAGCTGTCAAGCCTCCTCTATTTCATTAAATAATTACTGTTCTTAAGAATGCTGAATGTACACCCGTTTCGTCATCCCTTACCCCTTCCCCCTCCTCACCTTATTGGCACTATTCCCTCTTTTTCCTTCCTTCCTCTTTCAAATTCTTTTTGTTTTCTTCCTTTTTGTTTTTGTTTTTTATTTTTTTGTTTTTGTTCGCTGGCCATAGCTCACTCAACGGTGACGGACTTGGCCAAGTTTCTAGGGAAATCAACATCGATTCCCCTATTAACAGCCAACCAATAACTTATCAATTGCACAGGGATAACATTCAATAATCCTTGCAAACAGTCAACGGTTTGAGGTACTTCCAACGTGGTATGTACCTTGTCATTAGAAATAATAGCATCTCCTTCGTTACATACAACAATAGGTCTTCCGTCTCTCGCGGTGACTTGTTCAATAGCAGACATGGTCTTGGGGAAAAGCGAGTCTCGCGTGGCAAAGGCAATAATCGGCAACTTGTCGTCAACCAACGCCAAAACACCGTGCTTCAACTCACCAGCAAGAACACCTTCCGAATGCATATATGAGATTTCCTTGATTTTCAAAGCTCCCTCCAACGCAGTGGCAAACTGGTAGCCTCTACCGAGCAACAAAAGCGATTTTTGATCGTTCAAGTTGTCGTCACATAATTTTTTAATCTTTTCTTCCAAGTTGAGCACTTGTTTGATTTGCTCGGGGATCTTTTCCAATCCTTGGATGATTTCTTCGTGTCTCTTGGCTTTGGAAATGGAGTCATTGGATAAAGAGAGAGCAAACATCACAAGGGCAATGTACTGCGATGTGTAAGCCTTGGTTGACGCGACACCGATTTCAGGTCCTGCATTGATGTGCACACCACAGTGTGTTTGTCTCGACATAGATGAACCAACCGAGTTAACAATACCCACGGTCAATGCACCTCTTTCCAAGCAGTATTGCAATGCCAATATGGAATCGGCAGTTTCTCCCGATTGCGAGACAAACACGCATGTATCATCTCTGAAAACGGGTGATCTTCTGTCCAAAAAATCACTAGCCAATTCAACACTCACTGGGATTTCGGTTAATTCTTCAAAAATCGACCTTGTAGCTAAACATGAATGGTAAGATGTTCCACATGCAATCATAATGATTCTACGGCAACGTCTAATGGTGGGCAAAAACGCCTTTAAGCCGCCCAAGGTCACCGTGCGGTTTTCAAAATCAATTCTACCTCTCATGGTGTTGAATGTAGAGTCGGGTTGCTCAAAGATTTCCTTTTGCATAAAATGCTTGTAAGGACCTTTCATGATTTCATTCAACTCCATTTCCAAAGTTTGAATTGGTCTCACGGTGGATTCACCAGCACTCTTGGTTGAAGCACGGTGAATGTGCAATTCACCATCGTAAATGTGGGCAATATCGTCATCTTCCAAAAACAAAACCTTCTTTGTGTGTTGCACCACGGAAGCAGGGTCGGAACTCAAGAAAAACTCCACTGGCATGGGCAAGTCATCCTCAGAAAGGAAAGCTCTCGATTGAGAAGTTCTCAAATCACCAGGAGCAACCGGGATAAAACCCAAGTCGGCAGAGCTAGTTCCATTGATCAAAGGCAAATGACCATTTGGTTGTTGAGCACCTTGGCTTTCAAACTCAACGTCAACAAAGTCAACTTTTAATTTCTTGTCGGTTTTCACGCCAACCAACAATGGCGATCCCTTTCTAGTACCGCAAACTTCACCGGGGTAGTGGTATGACTTGACCAACAAGCCATAGGAGCCTTCCAACTCGTGCAAGACTTGCTTGGTCAATTCGTTCAAGTCTGGAGAAACGCCAGCTTTCAAGTTTAAATCATAAAAATGCTTAAACAATTTGGCAATGCACTCGGTATCGGTTTCACTTTCAAACTGATGCCCCTTGGACAAAAGATACTTGCGCAACGCAGCAAAATTGGTGATGATACCATTGTGCACCACAATAAACTCAGCCTTCAACGCATCTGATCTATGAGGATGGCAGTTTTCCGTCTTTGGCTGGCCATGAGTCGCCCAACGGGTATGAGCAATCCCGACATGGTTATCAAACACGTCGCTTCTGTTGATCTCGTCATCAACCATCTTCTGTTTCAAAACCTTGACTTTGCCCGGGGTCTTGACAATGATACTGTCCATGTATTCCTCGTCATCTTGAGCGTCTTTGACAAGATGTCCATCAACTGCCAACCCGGCCGAGTCGTAACCTCGATATTCCAATCTCTGCAACCCTTCAATGAGATTATCGATTATTTCTCCTCTCGACTTGTCAACTAGGAAATTCACGTAACCAAAGATTCCACTATTTGAGCAGTTAAGTTAGTAAGCTTTGCCGGGGTCTAGATTACAACACCTTTACAGATGCAGCATCAAAAAGTGCCTTTTTTTTTTCTTTATACCCTTGACAGCACTTTTCCTTGCCAAAAAAAAGAACCCAAAAAAAAAAAAAAATTCCTGGAGACATACCACATAGTAAGTTTTGAAAGGATTAGTTAGTTATTAGCAAAGGGGTGGGGTGGCGGAACAATTCAAAAATAAATGAAAAATAAAAGTAAGAAAGAAAGGAATGGTTTTTCTCCGTTAAAAACGTCCTCGTGAACAAGTTAATACTAGATAGTGGCCTATGGGATTGATGCTATAAAATCTGGGTGAGATGTGTGAAATCGGAGTCGAAGTGTACTGAGAGAATGGAGCAGGGGACCTCGAAAAAGGTTGGAATTTTTTTTTGATATAAATATTGCGTGTGAAGTGAGTGTGCGTGTTGTAAAAGGGAGAAGCCTGTGGGCGCTCTCTCTCTCTCTCTCGTCCTATATAGATCAAAGCAGAGCATGGGTTTTATTCACTGCAACTTAAACTTAACTTTGCTGCAGTGGATAAACTGAGTAAATTCAATGAATTATAGACAGAAACACTAGCAAATCAAACCCCGTTAGGGAGGGGGGTCTCACGTATATGGCCCACTGGACCAACTTCGTTCAGTTGCTTCATTTGTAGGGCTTTTTGCCACGGTAAGGCTGTTTTACTTTCTAGTGGGAGTGTCGCGACGGGACTCGGGGCGAGAGTCACGACACACCCACGCGCGAAGAAAAAACAAGCAAAAAATTTGAGGAGTTTGACATGGCCAATTTTATAACCCCATTGGTGCATTTGGTAAACACAACAAAACACTGTGGGATCAGGTTTGGAACAGGAGACAGAAACGAGCAGCATCCATCCGTCGTGGATAATTCGAGACCAACCGAGCCAAATATAGGCTTAGCAGGTTATTGTTCTAGAAGCCGTAGGTGTATTCTTAGCTCCTGTATAACACAATGCAGATTCAAATAAACAATATCAAAACAGAGAGATCTGAGTTTCCTTGATTGTCACCCCCCCCCCCCCCCCCGGCTGAAAAGACATTAAGAAAAAAGGAGTTTCAAAGTATCACCAGTTGTTAAGAAATCTAATTGTGTCTTTTACGAAAGTTGCTTGACTGAATTTCATCCTCAACGTGGCAATAAAGTTACAATTCTCGTAAATTTCTAGACCTCCCCCCCCCCTACTTCACCGTCCCTCTATCTTCTGGCCTCGCGCTTCGAAGGGGGAACTATCTGTGTATTTCAACGATAGACATTGCGTTTGGCTTGTCTATCGTTGAACTACAACGAGGAGCTTCTTGTGTCTCGCACATTCCAACGTCATAGCTCCAAGGCGTCGCAAATCGGGCTGTTGTCGCTTGTTGACTAAAAATAGAATGCGTCAGACCAGAAACCGAAACACAACACGCACACACGCATACGCATACCAATGATAGAAATTGCAATTACGAAGAGAAGAGGATTAGAGGGGGAGAAAAATTGCCATTGGTTCAACAAACCCGAAGAAAAAATACTCAATCCACGCGAATGATATTTTTGTTTTTGGCTCTGTTTCGTTTCTAGGGCCCTGTGACGTAAGTGCAGAACAAGTCGCCGACACATATTGGAGTTCTGGTGAGAAAAATGCAACATGTTCGGCAAGCAAGGACTGGTGATGGTGAACAGAGGCAACTCTAGCTGCTTATTTGTTTGTTTGTTTTTTGATTTGAAACGGCGTTCTTGAAGTGCAGCTCGTGGAGAGGCACTGAAAATGTAGGAAAGAAATTGCTTGCACAGCCACCCATACAAGAAAAAATTATACGAAAAAACCCACATCGCCAACAGGTCGAAATTGCGCACAATCAAACCAGACTTTCCCAGACCATCGGCCTAAGTGTAGTCGAACTCCGAATTATTCGCCAGATGTTTTCAACTTCAGCTGCAGACTTTTTTTGGGATTCAGCACTGCCACTGGGGTAACTGGGGTCTCACCCAATTTTTTTCTTTTCTGATCAGAAGCATTGCGACGCGTCTTTTACTGGGACGTAACGCAGGGGGGGTGGGAAAGGAGGGGAGGAAGCTGACACCGGCTCAGACGTAGGCGCAAGGCAAGGCAGGACACCGTTTCAACTCTCCGCTCTCCATTCGGTTCTGGAAACGCTCAATCAAAAAAAAAATTTGAGTTGTTCCGTTTCATCGTTGGTACAACGATAGCAAGGACAGGAGCCGACTTGGGGCACACTGCTAAAGCGACCAAAGTCGTGGAATGCATGTGCTTCGGCGATTGTTCATTTTGTGTGCGAGGGGGGGCCAGCGCGGAACAGATATCACATTGTTCACCAGATCCCGATCCTTGAAATCAAGGATAGATTCCTGCGTATCCCAATCACTTCGATCTCTCAAGTTGCAATTGGAAAGATTCGAATAGCCGAATCATTGCAAAACCTTGCTATCTAGAAAGACAATGAAACAAACATGCAGCACAAGATTGTCTAAAGGTCCATTGGCATGGCAGACGTTTGAAGAGAACTCAGCTACATCTAATTTAATCCCAAAAATGATCGTAATATATATAATTTCTTTGGTTTTATCAACTTGTTTACCCAAAAAAGCCCCCAAAAGTTTTCTCTTTTCATCTAAAATCCACCACCGCCACCAGGAGGTCCAAAATTGCCAAAGCCACCACCACTGCCGGGTCCCCTGAGTCCACCACCAGGCAAACCTTGCCCCAATGCATCCAAATTATCCTCCGAATACGGATCATCGTACCTTGCGCCAGGAGGAACCCCCTTTCTCCCACTAGCACCACCCGCGCCCTGTTGTGGATGGAATATAGGATGCTGGGCATCAGGGTACATTCCACTTGGATGGTCAGCACGATTGCCAAGTGGATCCAAGTACCCCTGTAGCGTGGGGTGTTGAGGGATGCCTGGAGGGTTCAAGTCGTCGGCGCCCACGGGCGGGAAATGAGTCGATTGGCCCAAGGTGTCCCTTGTTGGTGCGCCGGGATCTCGGATTTGGTATTCATCTTCGAAATCGGGCATGTCTGCCGGTCTCCTAAACGCGGTGCTGCCTGATTGTTGCTGTGGTTGCGGCGCTGACCCAGGTATATTGGCGGAACCTCCAACTCCCCCCACTGCTGCGGGGTGATATGGTTCTTCTGGGGTTGGAGATTTGGCGAAATTGCTTTCGGTGTCCGTGTGTTCTTCAACAATGGGGCCCAGCGCCACCTCCAGCTTCTCCTTCTGTTTCTGGCCCGGGGTTGAACTATTGAAAATAGAGCTGGGTTTTTCGTCATCGACAATTCGTCTGAATTTTTGTTGAAACTTCTCCACCAAGGATTGCGGGATAGTGGTGGTGTCGGCAAGCGGGAATTTGATCTCGTCTTCATCCAAGTCGAACCATTCCCAGTTGATCAATGCGTTATCTAGCCTGCCGTCGATATTCAACAAATTGACCAACGATTGCACTTGACTTATGGCAGTAAAGCTCAAGATCAAGAATTTTTCATCGTAGTAGTACAACTCAACCTGTTTCAATTTCGCTTCATCTGCAGTTTGCACTGTTTTGTAGTGGTCTCTTTCGGGGTAGATAGAACTCACGTATTCCGAGACCAAGTAATAGGTCAATTGGAAATAGTTTTCAATGGCCATTATATCCTTCCTCTGTTTCTATCTATCTACGCAATTCAATATTTTTATTTTCTGGGGCCAATCCTCGTTGCTGGTGTTGATTTTTTTTTTTATATACTACAGATTCTTCCCTTATTGCTGATAAATCTGGATATATGCTTGATGTAAGTCTACTAGTGCCCTTCCCGCTTCCCATGATGTGGCGTGGAACCATGTAGAATAAAAATTATCGCAAGGAGAAGGAGAGAGGGCAAACGTAAATCTCTACTGTGACCAACCCCCCACTTTATCTCACCCCCCCTACCGCGAGGGCCGACTTTTAATCGCCAGGGCATCTACACACCCCCCCCCCCCCCCTAGGCCCCCCACCCCTATCCCCTTATGTCTCATACACTGGAGATTTCGTCGCGACATTGGATTCTCGACACTGGAAGATCTCAACCTCCTACGGGCCTGAAAGGTGCTTAAAACTGTTTTATATGAAAGCATGTGAGAACCGAATCCACGGGTAGCCATCTCAGAGATGGTCGAGGACGTTCTTGAGCTTCATTTTTGACTGGCATAGTTGGCGCTTGACATGCAAAAACACCAGCGTCTCCAGCGTAGCACCAGAAATATAGAATCACTAGCAGGACCCCGGGCTGTTTCTCGAGCCCTTTTCGATCCACTTCCAGGGCAAGCATCGTCCCAAGAGACGGCAAGTTCTCTCCTCCGCAGCAAATCTACTTCTACAACATCTGGCTGACTGAAAGAAAGAGAGGAAGAAGAAGCTAGATTATGTAGGTTTTTGTAGTAGTTTGTTTAAAATCGGCAGCCCAATCAATCACCCACTCAAGGCATCACGAGTCTGTTGGTTGCGTAAAAATCTCAAGATTGCTCTCTGCGTGGCAGAGTGTGTGTGTGTGTGCTGGACCTGGCCAAAGTTGCCTGCTTGAAATTACGTTGTCTTTTTCTTTTGTTTCTTCTCAATAACGTTTTTCTGGGTTGGGTTTCAAGAGGTCGGAGATGTGTGCCAGGTGCTTTTTCAAAACGATGGATTTTTGTAGTTGAATTAGAGTTACTGGAAAGCCGGTCGACCCCTATTCCGCAGCCTAAGAAGCCATGACCGTTCTGTTGGTGATGACGATCACGATCACGATCACGGTGGGTGGGCTCCGCTGGCTCCTTCTAGTGACTGGTATATGTGGACTTTGGTCCCAGTTGCACTACCTTCTTGCTCTAGCACTCTAGGCTCTCTCTCTACACTCAAATTGTTGTTTTGCGAAAAAGATTACTCACGCAGTTTGGTTAAGCTCAAACCATCAATTTCATCAAACAATCACCTTTACTACCGATACCTACTAAATTTGTTTGACTCGTAGCACTCAGACGATAGCATATATTGTTCTTTAATAAAAAAAAAAACTTGGGATCTTTGCATCTTGTCAATAGATTGACTTATCTGCATTGCAGCTCTATCTGAACTCCGCCAAAATTTCAATCAAAACCAGATTTAACCAAGAAAATCACTACACTCCAAAAGAAAAAATTTACACTTCAACACACATTCACACATTGAAGATTCGTTGATATATATATATATATATATAAAAAAGATTCTAAAGGAAATTTCCATCATATGACGACAACGGTTCCATTGATCTATTCGTTTCCCGAATTCTTGGGAGTTGCTGATGCAGTCGCTGATCTCGTCATTTCAGCCCAGAATCAAACATTGTACAACACAACCGATCCGAAGCAAATAGAATTGATCAAACTGGGTCAACTCAAACGTCCAAATGTTTTCAAAACAAACAGCTCGCTTTCGGTAGCAGTGGGACTCAACGGGGGAGCAGGAGCAGGAGCAGGAGGCAACGGCAATGGTAACGGAAGCGGATTGAGCCATTCCAGCACCGGCACAACTACACCTAGCCACAGTCCCAGCCAGAGTCAAAGCGGATTCAACCTCGCCAACTTATCCTCGCCATCAGCCACGAATTTACAACAAAATGCCAAAGTCAAGAAGGAGAAAAAAATCATGAAAAAACAGGAGATACGCTTCAAGATTGCCATAAGCGGTGGGTCGCTCATCAAGATCCTCAACCAAGGTCTCTTGAAGAGACAAGAGTTTATCGAGTGGGACAAGTGGGAAATCTATTTTGCCGACGAGAGATTGGTACCGTTTGCAAGCGAAGATTCCAACTATGGACAAGCTGAAAGAGATATCTTCTCTCACATCAAGGGCGATAAAAAGCCACGCATTTTCCATATTGACGAGTCCTTGATCAACGATCCCCAAGAAGCAGCCGACGATTACGAAAAACAATTGATACAGAATTTCGCCAAGAAGGATTCCGTCAAGTTGCCCATGTTTGACTTATTACTACTTGGATGTGCACCCGATGGCCACATTGCATCGCTTTTCCCCAAGCAGGGCGAAGCATTACGAGAGAAATTGGCCTGGTGCATACCCGTGTCGAACGCGCCTCTGGGACCAGAAAATAGAATCACCTTGACCATACCTGTCATCTGCCACGCGGCAAGGGTGGTCTTTGTAGTGGAAGGATTAACAAAGGCACCAATTATCAAGACGATAATGGAGAGACCCGAGAAGGGGTTGCCTGCGTCGATTGTCCATGAGGGTTCCGCTGGTCGAGTCAGTTGGTTTGTCGATGATGCTGCATTGAATGACTTGTATGATATTACCAAGAAGAAGTATAAGTATTTGTCTATACCGGATCCCGACGATGATGACGATGATGAAAATGACGAGCAAAAGGAGAATTAGGAGCAAATATAGGAGGCGAGTGATTAAGGAGAATAATGTAGGGGGGGGGGGGAACAGAATGGGGGCTGGGAGGAAGATCGATTGCTTCATTACAGTATATAGATCATTATCTTCACGTTTAATGATTGTGAGTTGTTTTAGGTTTTATAATACTATATCGTAGTCAACTTATTGTTATTTATTACTTGAATACATGATTGATAAACCAAAACGCTCGTTTAGAGCTAGGAGGAGGAGACGTTTTAGAGTATCCTCGACAGTTACGAGGTTGTTTTTTTTGTTTTCCTCTTTATACATCCTTGATGATAAACTTGTCGGGTGCCCTCATGGCCCACTCCGTCCACGACCCATCATACAACCTCACATTCACCCCCAACTCCCTCACCTTCAACACGTTCTCCAACCCCAACTTCAAGATGCACGCAGTGACACCCGTGCCACACATGACAATGATGCCTCGCGGATACAACAGCTTCAACTCCGCCAACTCCGCCACGCCCACGCACTCCTTCACCTCCGCCTCGATCCGATCTCGCGTCTTGAACTGATTGTTCTGCTCAGCGTCGAGAAACTTGGTAAAGGGCAAATTCTTCGCCGTGGGGACGTGGCCCGAACTCAAGCCGGGACGCGGCTCGCATGTCTCGCCCGTGAACCTCTCACGCGAGCGCGCATCGAGCACCAAATATTGGTCAATCTCCCCCTCGTCGACCAAATTTTCCAATTCCTCATATTCGATAACTTCACGATCGTAGTTCTCTTGAAATTGCTCGGCGCTCATCTCGCCATGATCCACCTCGGCCACCGGCGCCGCCTCTCCATCGCGTCCATCATTCTTATTCTCGAGATGTTCGAAATTCGGCTTGTTCAAATCCAAGGGATAATCATAGTTCTTATAATTGACATAGTTATCCAACAAGTAAACGCGATCATGACCGAATAACCGAAGCGTAAACGCAGCGCGAGGACTAGAGAAATTACCCACTTTATCGTATACGACCAAATTGTCCCCCGGACGAATCCCCAATTCGCGAAACGCCTGCGTCATGATTTGTTGAGTTGGTAACATGTGAGGATAAGGTGAGTCGCGCGAGTATTTATCGAGGTCAAAGAAGCGTGCATGCGGGATGCGTTCTGCTTCGTATTCCGCGTGGGCGTTCCGGCCGGAATTGGGCATGAACCACGTTGCATCGATGGGAATGGTGCGGTGTTGCTGTGGTTGTGGTGGTTGGAGTGGTGTTGACGTGCCTGCTGCTGATGATGATGCGGTTGGTGTGGTGGATGATTGGAGCAAGGTGCGGAATGCTGATGGTTTCACTATCGACAAGAACGATTTCGACATTATTTCTGGATGATTTGGAATGCAATTGCGTTTGATGCTGCTCGTTGTTGTTTCTTGGATAAAAAAAACAAAAACCAAGCAAGAAGCTTTTTTTTTTTCAATTTTTAAGCGGGGGTGGGCAGAGTAGGGGGCAGGGGGGGAGGGCGAACGCTGGCGATGTAAGTGTATTAAGTTGATGAAAAATGGTAGTTTTGCGTTTTCAGACATGATCGGGATCCAAATGGTTCGAGAAGAAATGGACCGTGGGGGGGAAGGCCCCTGTCGAGAGACGAAATGCAGCCAAGGTGGAGGCACACAATTCAACGAGTCTTGGAAAGGATCTTGCTCTTGTAATTTGTTTTATATCTTGGACTGCAATTTCTGAGTAGGGGTCCAATAAACCCTGCCCCCCTGTTACATCGGAATCTCAAAAATAAAGAGCTGAACAAGGCAAGAAGTTGTCAACGGGTTTCTTTATATTTCCCTTTGTCTAGCTGGTAAAGCGTTGGTCTTGTTTGTGGGTGCTCGTCACGCCGAATTTAGATAGTTTAGATAGCTTGCTACTTAAGAGCTCAAGGGACTAAGAGGCATCAAGAACGGGTTGATTCTACTAGGTCCCCATAAAACCTGTCAAAGGACAAATACCAACAGAGTGCAAATTGATCCAAAAGTCCGCACGTTGTCGTTGTCCAACAGTCAGACCACAACAGCTATGAGAGTTAAACAATTTCTGCAGACTTCCAATACTTTGACATGTATGTGAACTTCAAAATATCGCCTCCGTTTTCCTCATTTAACGGAGACAGTTTTTCCTTCAATCCAGCCATTGTACGCTCTTGGGTCTAGACAAAAGCAAGAGCAAATGGCGCATTCTTTCTCGGAACCCGAATAGCAAAACTCGGGGTTATCCACCCCCCGTCCCCCTTGTCCCCCCTTACCCCCTTGATGTTTTAACCCCCTCGATGTTTTAACAAACTAGAAGTGTGGCGCCCTTTTTTCTTTTCAGTTTCGTTACCTCCGCTCCCGTCCCCCACATGAAAAATTGTATGTTTTATAAATTTTCACTTTCGGTGTTGCTTCAGCTTGGTCGGCGCTGCGTGCCTCCCCATCCTGGATGACAGTCGCTTTACTCACCAAAGAAACACTTCCGAGAATGCCGGAAATATGTCTCGACGATTCTATGCATCGTATCCTCTTTTTTTTTTTTGCTTTGATTTGATCATTTGCCTTCGATGCTAATTGATTAAAAAACAGCGATACTTCGGAAAAGAGGACGAAAAGAGGGCGCAAGTCGGGCTTTAGCATGCGACTCTTATTAATCAAAACAACCAGAATTTTTTTTTTTTAAGTGGTACGTTATCAAACTGCATCGTAAAGCCGTTCCTCCGTCCCTAAGGGGGAATTATTGCACAACATAGGGGAAAATCAGATTTATACATATATATATCTGCAAAAAAGTAGATGCAAGTTCGTCCCTCGCTGTTTCTACGAGAGAAGAGATGATACTGATGATCATGATTCAGTAATTTAATCTCATCACGCGTGCACCAATGATATTTGCCAAACTGTCGAAATTCATAGTCAGGAAAGTAGTGCCCGACACCATCCCCTTCTTCAAGCGTTCCTCGCCATTGAACTCCACAAATAGCCAGAAATCAGATGTGCAAGTTTCGCATTGGGCGGTGCAGCGCAGACTGTCGCTGTTGAAGTCGTCGCCGAGCTATAAGCAGCGCCGCAGGCAAAGCTCAACGACGTCAGGGGAGAAGCTGGGAGGTGAAGCCGAGGTCAAGCGCAAGCGGCGCCAGAACAAGAGTCACGTGAGACATGAACTGAGTGGCCACCACCATCACCATAAGAGCCAAGCAAAGCATGATGAAATAGCCCACAATAAACTAGACAATAACAACAACAACAACACCTCCCATGGCAACGACAACCGGAAATTGGTTGATTTGCAAAGTTTGCAAAAGAGACTCGCCAACACCAACAAGGCTGAATGGCTTATAATTGCAATCATCCTGTTTTTGATCTTGGTGGTCCATGAACTTTGACGTTGCTGCTGCATATATACTGTATATAAATATAATCTAATACTTGAAAATTCTTTGCTATGACTGTGTTTTATTGTGAACGAATGGATTTCGTAGATACATGATGCTCTCTTGATATGTGTTTAATTCTTTAGAGTGCCCTCACGCGACTTTGTGGGAGCAGCGAGTGGTGCCGTAGTTTTGCACTTCAGCCGTGCCACCAAAATTCAAGTGTTGTTGTAGCGTCCAGCATGCTTCAAAAAAGTCTCCAGCTTCCTCCGCTGTTGTTGAGACTACGTTTAAATCCTGCCACATCTATGCATGATTCCTGTTTTATGAAGCTTTGGTGCCAAACTCGGTGGAATTTATTTGCAGTGCAAGACAAGTGAGTAAACAGCGCGTGTCATAGCTGCAAAATGATAAACTTACGGCTCGTCAGCAAATTATGTGATTTGTATAACGTCCCCAACGTGTGTTTGCAACCATGAAATATACCTTAAGCAGCATTTTGATGGCATATTATCAAAATGGTAGTGACATTTTTTTTTATTTTTTTTGCAACCTTGTCACAACTGAAAAAGCAAACGCCATATGACGCAACTGGACATTTTATTCTCAACACCGTCACAGTAATGAAGTACATTGGATAGGGATTAAACAGGACGGCTTTATTTTTCATTTATTTATATCTCGAGGGCGGACGATGGAAAGGACGTTCAAAGTATTAATAGCGAGAGGAAGGCTTTTTTTTTTATTGCAGTTGATGTTTACATTTGACTCGATGTGGCAACAAGTAACAGTGATCTATTGTTAGCAGTATTTGATGCGGCAGCGGGTTGAGTCGAGCGAAGGAGAAATAAATGAATAAATTGTATAAATTACGGGTGGCTTAAACTGAAGCGAGGCACAAGACATAGTGGCTCCTTGTTGTATGAATTGTTGTCCGAGGCCCACGTTTGGACATAAAAATCTCCCGCTCGCCCTCCCCTCCTCTCTATTTTCTTAATCCAAGAAAAAGACAGGTGGTGAGCCTGAAAAGGGTAAAAGCGATAACTATATCACGGGCGGTACAAAAGTAGGTTTGCCCGGTTTGGGAATCCCTTCCATATGACAGTTTTGTTACTGCCGTTGAACATTCTTATCATTTAATTTTTTTGAGAAATTTGCAGCCAAGCGCACTAAGGTCAACGAGAAAGTCACGTCGGGTACACCTCCAAGTAGTACGAATGATGCCTTCTCCGTTGCACTTTGAACATTTCTTTCGTAATCGCATTTGCTATCGAAAGCAGACATGATCTGCCGAATTGTTCTCTTTTTCTTTTTGTTTGTATGACCCGCAGACGGTGCAAATGACAGAGGGGTAAAATATAAGGGAGATGATTGAAATTTTTAAATTTTGAGTTTTCTTGAGTTGCGAATGGGATGAGTATGACGATGATGACTTTTTTGCTATATTGTACATGCCTACCTGAAGTGAGCAGACAGGCCGAGGAGAACACGGAGTAGCTGGGGGTGCCAAATTTCAATCTCCATGTCAAAAAAAAAAAAAAAAAAAAAAAAAGGGAAGAACCCCTAGGATGCAAGCAATTTAGCTCTGGTAACATGGAGAACAGAGCGAGGGGAGATAAGAAGGCCCGGTTTTTTTTTTAGCAAGGCACAAGCAATTATGGAGCCTCGTTTGGATCCGTCGAGCTATGGCTGGCGAGGAGAGATGAGATCAGCGTGAATTATCTAGGAGCGGACTGATGCTGCCGGACAAAGAGGAGGACGTAACTATAAGACTACGTCCAAGATGGATCAACCAGCCAAAGCACTAAAAACATGAAATCAAGAAAGAAAGAAATTTTATTGCTGGAAAATTGTAGGATGACACCCGAAACCCTGTACTCTCACGGCGAAAGAACAAAGCCAGAAAAGGACAAACTTTTCATGCCGTTGGAGGCTGGCTTTCCTTGGACACCTCGATTGCTAAAAGAGAAAAGAGGATGGAGCAAGTGCGAAAGAGATAAAGCAAGAGCCCAACAAGAGGGGAGCGAAATTCCATGCAGAGCAAGGTAAATAAAATGGAAAAATGCCCCAGAGATTAATTAGTCGCAGTTTGCTTTTTGTATGGGCCACAGCTACGGCATGCCGGTTGCGAGCAATGCCCGTTATGGGCAACAACATGAGCGCTTACGTAACTCGCTTGGGCTGAGCTTGACAAAAGTGACCCCCCCCCTTCCTCCTTCTCTCCGGAAATGGGTCAAACTAGGGCGACGCACAGCCTTGTCCAGTAATAAATTGAAATGTTAACCATCATTCATGCACTCTTTCCATCTCTTGATCTACCTTCTGTGCTGGTGCGATTACGCGATGTTAGAGGTTAGCTTCAGTTTCAGTTAGGTTAGGTCATCATGGACGAAGGGCTCTCTGGGTTGCAAATTTCAGCGATGGGGGCGTCATATTTTCTTTTCTTGCAAATTTTTTTTTTTTGGCAGATTATATCTCTGTTTTTTTTTTCACGATGAGGCGACGTGGGAGGAAGCTGTCATTTCCGGTTCCACGGGCATCGTGAAAGGAAGACGCTGCTACAGCTTCGGGTCTCTACGGGAAGAGGGGGGAACAAAAGTTGAATTTGTTCTTGTCTCTCATACACAGTGCTAGATTAAAAACTGGTGATGGCCGGTGGTGATGGTTTCGAGAAGGTAGTGTGTTTGTGACATACTCCCAAACTGAAAAAGAACGCTACGTAGCAGAGCATGTGGTAGCGCTCCCAAGGTCTCGATGAGAATAGGGGTAGGCAGTGTGCGCGTGTCTCTCTTTGTATGTAGTTCGTGTTGTTTATGTTTATCTTAGCAGTGCCTCGCCATAATCAATCACCCTCGATTCAACTGACGACTTGCTTGCACTACAAGTGCCCACATACAAATAATGTAGAGCTGTATATATAGCTGCATATATCACGGGGCCAGCTTGGCCCTCTCGCTACACTTGTCAGCCAACAGCAGAAAAAAAAAAGCCCATAGTTTTTTTTACAACCAAATTGATCCCAACTTTTTTTACAACCAGGTCATACTGCGGGAAAAAGACAGACAGACGACGGGCAAGCCACTTTCACATAGACCAGTAGATCGACAACCCACCACCCACCTCTGCTACCACTACCACGCTAGCAACGCTCCGGAACATCTTACTTGTGCCCTATTTGCGTATTGTTTTTTTTTCCAAACAAATAGTTTCACGATCAGGACACCAGGACAAGTTTCGCCCCTGTTCTTTGCTTACTGTCTCGA
Source organism: Lodderomyces beijingensis (assembly GCF_963989305.1). Taxonomy (NCBI): domain Eukaryota; kingdom Fungi; phylum Ascomycota; class Pichiomycetes; order Serinales; family Debaryomycetaceae; genus Lodderomyces; species Lodderomyces beijingensis. Next base: position 876,137 of record NC_089973.1, read on the forward strand.
GAGATTGAACTAGACTAGCTATCACAAGTATCCACTTGGATTCTTCTTTTTTTTTTTTACACGGAGTATAACAACAAAGTAACGGCCAGGCGATTTGACAGAATAGTCCAAGTGAGATCTTGTACTACAGCCAAAAAAAACACACCAAAATCGGTTGTTTCTGAAATTTTCATACTCTGGTGTAAATATTAGAAATTAAATATTAAGAAAAAAAAAAAAAAAAACACAACTAAAAAAAAAAGACGAGGGACCGTTATCAAGAGAGAAAAAAAAAATTTAGATTGTTATTGCCGTCATCGTATCCATATAACCATTAAAGCAATTCAACCTACCTCCGCAACCTTTCAATCTTCTTGCATTTGGAAAAAACCCTAGAATTCATTCATAATTATCATCACCGTGAAATTGAAATCCATCTCGACAACTCAATTTTTTTTCCGCCTTTTTTTTTCTTTTCGGTTTCAATTTTATAAACCATGAGAAAAGAATTGAAAGTCATAATATGGGCACATGTTGCCTTGGTTGTTTACCTCATATATCTATCTTTTGATTTGATAACTTTACTTCATGATGACACATATAGTGATGCATTGATAGATTTGGAGTTGAACCCTCCGAAATCGAGTAAACCAGCCTTGATACCGAAGATTATACACCAAACTTATAAGCTGGCGGATATACCAGAGATTTGGAAACCAGGCCAGCAAGCTTGTATCGACTTGCATGAAGATTACCAATACATCTTGTGGACTGACGAAATGGCGCGAGAATTTATCAGTGAGGAATTTCCCTGGTTTTTGAAAACTTGGGATAGCTATCCCTACAACATTCAACGAGCCGATGCTATTAGATACTTTGCATTGTATCACTACGGTGGTATCTATATCGACTTGGACGATGGATGCGAGCGCAAATTGGACCCCTTGTTAATTGCCCCCGCGTTTGTTCGAAAAACCATCCCCACTGGAATTTCAAATGACGTTATGGGCAGTGTTCCCGGCCACCCTTTCTTTTTGAAGGCAATTGAATCGTTGAAAAACTATCAACGCAACTGGTTGGTTCCCTACATCACAATCATGATTTCCACGGGACCTTTGTTTTTGTCGGTTGTTTGGAAGCAGTACAAGAGGTGGGGTGTTCCCGAAGCAGGTAAAGTTCGCATATTGATGCCTGAAAACTACAAAGGTTACAAGTACTCCTTTTTCGCAATTGCCCCAGGCTCATCATGGCACATGAGTGATGCCAACTTTATCAAATCATTGGCAAACCACTTGGTCTTGGCTGTCATTGGCGGATGTCTTATTGCCCTCGCCATTCTTGCATTGGAATACTTCTTTTATTCCTTTATCATTTCAAATTTTTTCAAAAAATGCACCACCAAAGTTGGCAATTTCTTGATGTGGATCATCACTGGTGTGCTCAGATTCTTTAACTTGGACAAGTTTATCGAGTCAAGTGAGACTTTGAAACAGTACTCGTTGATTGGCGAAGACAATCCCACTACGATCTCAGTTGCCGAGAAACTGCAGCAGTCAAGGGAGAAAAAGAATGGAATCAATTTGCTCCAGTTTCTTAAAAACTCCAACGTCAAGCGCAGAAGTCGGAAGGACTCTAATCTTCCGTACGATATAGAGATGATGGATCAAATTCTCCAAGATACGCAGATTGTAATAACAGAAAAGCCAACACTGCAGAGGAATGCACAATCACCAGAGGCTGCTGCATTAATATCGAATGACGAAACCAAATTTACTGGAGACCAAGCTCACTTTTCAAGTGGCGAAGAGACCGATGTCGATGCCGAAGTACGAGAAGACTCGGATGGTTTCATCAATGATGCTGATGTACTGGCAAATGACGAATTTAATGATGATTATAATGATAATATTGTATAATAGTACCAAAATTTTTTTTAAAAATTTTACAACTCCGGAAGAATAGCGAAACTGTAGAGCAAACATTCAAACTAGTAAAGTCACTGCTGTGTGAGCGACCACAACAACGGTCATTTCATGAAATCTTCCATAGAGAGAGCTGCTGCAAATGCAATCTAAATCTCTATAATGCAATTTTTTTTTAAAAAAAAAGAAGGGGGAAGAGGGAAAAGGAAAGCCAACCTCGGTATACCCACTCTTTTCTCTCACCTATCGGCGCTGCTTTCCAACAATTTGAAATTCTCCAATTGATACCGCCTAGCTTCATCTTCTTTAATCTTGGTCTTGATCAAGTCGGTCAATTTGTCGATATGCGACATCAGCAGATAACACAATTCAATCAATTGCTGAGCATCGATAGGAACTCCACCGTTTTTACTCAATTGGATAATTTCTCTATTCTTATTCAAGGTAATAGTAATGGATCCGTCCCGGAACGTTTCTTCCACGGCATCGGCATCGAGCAAGCACACTTCATTGGCGTCCCATTCCGAGCTAGCGTCGCCACTTTCCTCTTCGACAACATCGCCACCTTTGATGTTGACTTCCTTCGAGCTCAAATTGTAAAAAGAATACGTTAAACAAATCGGCACGTGCAATATACTCAACCCCACCGGCTGTCTTTCATTGAAATCGTGAACCACGATCCTGTTGCCACCGCCACCACCACCACCGCTTGAGCCGATCGAGATATCTGGTTTTTTGAAATGCAGTAATGCAAGCATAGTAGCAAAACACCCCAAATCGACAAAATTGCCGTCGTAGTTCCAGAAGTTCAAATCTGCCACAATCTCCCAGCACTTTTCGCCCGCAACAATACACAAGTTTTCTAGATCCAACGCATTCGATCTTCGTATGCTCTTTTCGATTATGCGCGAGATTAAAATTTCATCTTGCTGCTGGGCCCGAGTCGTGTCAAATTTGAGCGATGCCATCGGCGAGATTTCCGAGTTGATGACAAAGATGCCTTCAAACGGCCTGTCTTCGTAGGGTTTCACTATCTGTGCTGATATGCGCACGGAAATCTTGGATGAGCCTAGTGACACTTCGACGTAACCGTATTCCAGCGGGGAGAGTTCAATGTTGATGGGGCGCAATTGTGTTGGTGTTCTGCCGTTTAGACGTAGGTTGTTCTTGAGGGCGGTGTGGAGAAAGTTCTTTTCGTTGGTGGTGAGCTCGAGCGATCGTGACATGATTGTTGAGGGGGGGACAATGGAGAGGACTCTGGCGAGGACTATGGCGAGGACTATGATGGTTTTGTCGCTGCTGGTGGGTGAAAAGTTGAGGTTGGATGAGGTAAATGGATCATCGCGAACGTCGAGAAGAGGAGAAAGAAAGAAAAAAGAGGCAACGCAGCGTGAGTCAAACCCAAGTAAACCGAGCCCGCAGTTGTCGTTGCCGTTGTTCTTGTTGTTGCCGCCACTGAGCTTTTCTTCAAAGACCACGGATATACAAACTCAGCCATGTTGTCTAGAGCAATCAGAGTGCAGAGACACCTTGCTCTGTCATTCCCTCAGAAGGGTGCACCATTAACTACTACCATCCGTTACTTTACCTCCGCCCCCGGGGGGTCGCCACCGTCACCAGCATCAGCACCAATAAACTCGCTCAATTTTTTCCAAGGCAAATCGCTTCCTTCAAACACAATCATCAAATTTGTGCCTCAGCAACAAGCATGGATAGTGGAACGGATGGGGAAATTCAACCGGATATTGCCACCGGGGCTAGCAATCTTGATTCCCGTGCTTGACAAGGTGACCTATGTTCAATCGCTCAAGGAAACCGCAATTGAAATCCCTACTCAGACCGCGATAACCCTGGATAACGTGTCGTTGGAGCTCGACGGCGTGCTTTATGTCAAAGTCCATGACCCATACAAGGCAAGCTACGGAGTCGAGGATTTCCATTTCGCCATCAGACAACTTGCTCAAACCACCATGCGTTCCGAGATTGGTAATATGACCTTGGACGCGGTGTTGAAGGAAAGACAAGCGTTAAACACCGCAATCAACGAGGTGATCAACCACGCCGCGAATGATAACTGGGGTGTTGAATGCTTGAGGTATGAAATTAGAGATATCCATCCACCCACAGAGGTTTTGGAAGCTATGCATAGACAAGTGTCTGCGGAAAGGTCCAAGAGAGCCGAGATTTTGGAGTCGGAGGGTAATAGACAGAGCAGGATCAACATCAGCGAAGGTGAAAAGCAAAGTGTCATTTTGCAATCGGAAGCAAGCAAGACCGAGCAGATTAACTTGGCCCTCGGTGAAGCTGAGCAGATTAAACTAAAGGCCGACGCCACTGCGCAGGGGCTCAAGGTGATTGCTGAGGCTATAAAGAACACGCCCGGTGGCCAAGAGGCTATCAATTTGCAAATTGCCCAGGAATACATTAGGCAATTTGGCAGGTTGGCGAAGGAGAGCAATACACTTATTGTGCCTAGTAACATTGGAGATATTTCAAGTTTCATGGCGCAGGGATTGTCGATTTATAAGAAATTGAACGCTCCTGAAGCAACCAAGGAGCAACAGCAAGAGTAAAAAATAAAAAAAAAAACCAACAACAACATTGAACATGAAAATTATCTAATCTAATAGTATCATGTACATAGACACCTTATTGATATCGCTATTAGGCACGTTTAAAGAAGCCATCAAGTGCACCTTTGCCCACAGCAACTTTCTTACCGCCACCCGCTCTCTTTTTCGCTTGCTGCTGCTGCTGCTGTTGTTGTAGTAGTAGTTTCTTGGCTGCCTTGGTGGCATTGGAACTCACCACATTAACATCATTCATATTCGCCTCTACAGCCTCCAACTTTTTCTGCTTCGACTTGATCTCCGCTAAGTAAGTTTCCATCTTGCTGAAATCGAAATTGAAATGCTGCACTAGCTGCGCTTTGAAATCGGCAACTAGATAGGAATCGCAGATGTAGTCCACGGCGTAGCACAAGATTGCATTCTGCAACACGCTGGACTCAACCACATGATCAACACTAGTGGGATCGAGTAACTCAGCTCGGATTTTCTTTAATATGCTATTACCAGCCTTTTCCGCGATATATGTCTCCAACGCATCGATCCGACCACGCACCCACTCAAAGGATTTCCCAGCGTTGAATCTGTAAAACGCCTCATTGCCCTCCGTGATAACGTCACATATCAAACTTAGACTCCGCACGTAGACAGCATCACCAACTTCGCTCATGGCGCGATGGCTAGGCAGGATCTCGCTCAATGTATCGCGGATATCATCGACACTCTTAAAAGTCGCAAATTTGTCCCCCTGCGTGACAAAGAGTGACATCATCAAGTAAGTGAAATTGAACGGGGACGCCACGGTCGTCGTGCTTGATTGGAGCACTGCGCCCACCACTGAAGCGTCGAGGGGCTCGAGAAGGAAGGACTTGACTGCGTTGCTGTTGGGCAACGTTATCGCGCTGTTGGACCCGGTGATTGTCGAGAGCTCGCATACGGTGGAATCTTGGAGTAAGTAGGGTTTGGATGCGGTCAAATCCGGTGTGGGTAGCTTGACGATTCTGTATTCTCTGTGCTCGCCATCTGGTGGTGTCGGTAGGATTATGAGTTTGGCGTTCTTGTCTATCTCCATTCTCAGGCTGTATCGCGGTGGTCTGACGGTAGTTTCCCGTGGTTTGGTGGTTTGAGTGCTGCATTTTGCAATTTTTTTTCAAATTCTCTTGACGCGTCTGGCGATTTTTTTTTTCGTCTTTTTTGCAGCAATATGGAATCACGAATCATGAATCATCTACAACCAAAGATCTCATCAGAATAAGTTGTGTCGTTAACGTTAAAACTATGGAAGCAATAAAAAACGAATCGAAAATGAATCAAAAAATGAACTACAAACAAGGGTAAATCGAAAAAAAAGAGCAATTTTCCATGTTTTTCATTCGTTTTGGCTAGGCCAAGCCGACCCAGGAATGAATCAAATCACGCACGCCACCAATGGCAGCCATGATAATCATGACGGTGCCGTAAACGCTGAAACTCAACGAGCTCATACTCGCAGCACGAGGGTCGACATTCAACAAGTGCGCAGTAGCAATAGCACCGCAGTTGATGCCGAGCGTTACCCCCCTCGTCAAATAGTCCTGCTTAGGCACACGGAACAATTTGAAAAGCGGATCGTTGATGAGCACACCAATGATCCCCGACAAGATGGTGCAGACAGCCATCAATGAGACCGAGCCTCCTAAAGAGCCCATCAAGGGTGTGCCCAACGCCAACGTGATTGATCGACCAATGAATCCAATCGAGCGTTCAGCTTGAATGCCAATGGTGTGGCAGAAAATAGGGTAAGTGAAAAAAGTCACGCCGACACTAACCAAGATTGTCGGCATCAAGATCCAGAAGTTCTTGACGAAATCGCGTCTGTGGGTAAACATCGGCAAGGACAACGCCACGATGGAAACGTCCATCAACGACGATAAGAAATCGCCGCATCCGGGCCATTGTGGAGTCAGTGTGAAATCCAGTGAAGGTGGAGTTGTGGATTTCGAATTGTTATTCATGGTTTGGCCATTGAACAACTTGAGGTAGTTTTTACCCGTTTTGTAAAATTTCAAATCTTCAAGAAAGCCTCTGGGGTGGTGATGATAGATTAATGAGCCAATAAAACATACAAACAAGATGATTGCCGTTGAAATGAGGATGGGGTGAGCAAATTTCCTCGTTTGTGGGTAATGTTGAGGTATTAATAATGCAATGAAGTATGCAATCACGGTGATTCCCAAATGGTAGGGAAGAAATGTGTGGATGGGTGAAATGTAGTAAAAAGGCAATGATATGAGAAAGAGTGAGATGTAGAGAACCCAATCAATGTATTGGGTGATGAACACCGTCACGGGGGGTAGCTCCGTGGTGGGGATTTTGTGCTGTGCGAGTTGATTGTATGTGATCGAGGACGACACGGCTGAATTGTCCAGCGGTGAAGCAGCAGATGACGAAGATGGTGATGATGACGAAGATGATGACGACGAATTTGATGGTGAAGATGACGATGACGATGCCGATGCAGAGGATGGTGATGCAGATGACGAAGATGTGTGCTTTTTTGGAGGGTAAGGTGTTGTCTTGTGTGGCTGTAAAGGGTGGCCCACCGTGCCTTCGACATGATGGACTTTATGGTACAAAGGTTCAGGTTCAGGTAATTGCACATTCAGCTCAAAGGGGTTTTCATTGAGCAAGGTGGTTGCAGTTAGTGCCGCCGGTGCCGTTTGCACTGACTTGACGGATTTGAGACTGTTGACGTCAATGGTGGTGATATCGTCCCTCATGCTGGTAAAAACATTACTACCAGCACCACTGCCACCACCATTATTACCCTTTCGACTCCTTTCCATACTTTCCAATTCCAACTCAAACTGTTCTTCCTTTTCAACATACTCCTTTTCCTCTTTAAACACCCCCAATTTACCATAAGCAAACTTTAAAAATGCAATAAAATAAATATCAATCAAGATCATAATCACAATGCCACCAAGAAACACCCCAGCAATTTTCAAACACTCGATAAATGTAATGGGGTCAGACAAAGGTAAAATGATAAACGACGGGATGAAAAACACATTAATCCATTTCAAAGTGAAGTTCATCGAAGGTTTGATTATAGTCAAGTAGTTGGTCAAGGTCCAGTTGGCGCCTAGTCTCAACAAAGTCTTCACCTTGTGTTCATGTGGCGAATGTTTCAAATCAGCAACTAAACTCAACAAGCATAACCAAACAAGGTTGATCAATAATCCCAATACAGAACTGGGGAACTCGATATGGAACACCTGAGTCAATAGCTGATTTAACCCGTACAATATCGACAAGATGACAATGATGCCAAAGGGGATAATCACGTAGCTGTGAATTAAGTGATGTCGAGAATACCATACTCCTAATAGTACCAGCCGTAGGAATTTTCCTAGTTCGATCAAGATTTTGTGATACCGTGACGACGACATCGTTTCCGGCCTTGTCCTCGTGCTCGTCTTCTTCTTGCTCTTGTTACAAGGTGGTTCTTCAAATGTGGAGGATTCGCCAGATGCAAATTCTTCCTTTATTCGATCGGGCTTGGCTCGAAAATTCTTGACTTTGGCAGTAGCAGAAACAGCAGCAGCAGTAGCAGAAGAAGTAATGCTAGCGAAATCAAATGACATTTCTCTGATTGGATTTTGCGGTACGTTAAACTTTAGATCTACCATGCTTTAGATTTTGGAAGCAACTGCGTGCTTGCTTGTGGGTCTCTTCCTTTCTTTCTTCTTCTTTTTAGTTCAAAAGAATAATGTTTTTTTTTTTTGGGGAAAGTGCAAGAAAAGTGAGATTGCCTTGGTATCTTATCCGATTGGTGATACCGCTGGTATGTATTTGGGGAGAAGTCCGTATTCTCGGAATTTGAATGTGCCACCGAGAAAAAGTCTTTAAAAGAGAGAAAGAACTGGCGATACTTGGACTCTTGTAGATGACTCAAATCACATCTGGGGAATGGCTCAGTTTATGATGAGTTTCTTTCCTTATCTATAAATTCCAGCCACTAGGGAGGGCAAGATGTGCAATATATTTGGGAGAGTTTTCGTTTTTGCAACTCGGCTCGGGTCCCGGAATACTCGCGAACAGAGTCACTTCTACTCAACGGAGTCAAAAAAGACGGCACATAAAAACTCACACACACTCTCTCACTCTCTCATTAGTTACATCGCATCAGTATATGAATAAGTATGTACCTCGCACCAAAACAAACACATTTATACATCAGCCTCTAAGCAGCAGCCTCACCGGCCTCAATCAACTCTTTGAACTCCTCCTTGGCATACCTCAATCCGCAGTATCCACACGTGGCAGCCTTGGGCTGGTCCAAGTTGATAAAGACCTTGGGGTGGCCCTGTAAAGTTGACCCCTTGTTGCCATCGCACACGGCAATGTTTCCTTCTTCATGGCTCAAGTATCTCACTGGCTCCTTAGCGATCAAGTCTATAGCGGCCCAGGGTCTAGGCTGTTGTTCCAAGTTTCTCTGGGTGAATCGGAAGGGGAACTTCGATATTACCTCAACTCTCGATTCTTGCGAGCTCGACCATGTCACGTCGCGGTTGGGGGCCTGTTTGGCAAATTCGTTGTGTTGCAAGTCTGCCTTGTCTAATTTGCTTGCTGGTGGCTCTGCTTGTGATGATATCGAGGCGGGAGCAGCAGCATTGGTGGTAGTGGTGGTGGAATTGAAGCGGGAGAGAGGGCACCTGGAAGCTTTTAGTATGGCGCTCCTGCTTATTCTTGAAATCATTATAAAAGCTGGGGTTTGTTTTGTATTTGTGGAGTATGTCTGGCGTTGGTGGATCTCTGTTTCAATCTGTTGGTTCCCTCTTTTTGGTTGGAAATACTGAGCTTGTCTTTTTTTCTGGCTGCACTCATTGGCTTACACTTTTGCGCGCATTTGGTAGCGCGGTGATAAAAGCCTTGCAAAGAATGTTGCGAGACGGGAAGTGCGAGTGTAGTCTTTAAGCTGCTGCTCACACCGCAACAAACACGCACTCTTACAAGAGGTTCTTGGAGCCATATGGTCTCTAGTAGGGTCATTAGTGGAGGAGTCTGGAACTGTATTTGCTGCATAGATGAGCCTCGTTAAGTTTCAGGGAAAAATAACGAAAAAGAAAAAAATGAGCGACGCTTTATAATATCTATTTGTGGTGTTGGAAACACTCAGGTATAGCGATATACATAAAAAATACATCTCAACGCGAGCGGGTTTCCTCTCTCTCGGGTGTGTTTGGACATGATTTCCAAACTCTCATCTGTCTCTTTCTAGACAAATAAGGATATTAACAAAGATGGGAATGGTATTGCCGTCAGTTGAATTTGTGAAAAAAAAAAAAAAATTTAGAATGCTCAATTATCTATGAAATACACCAACCCCCAAGCAGCACCAGCGGCAATCGAGCCCACGGCTACCATTTGAACCCCATCTAGAACTTTCTTGTAAGTGCCACAGTCGCCCAATGAAAGGGCCGTCTTGATGAATCCAAAAATGAATAATGTGCCCAACATGACAATCACCGAAACGAGCAACCCAGTTTGGACCGTATTTGTAAAGAAATAAGGCACAAGTGGCACGAATCCACCAAGGAAATAGGATAACCCAATCGTTAGTGCCGAAGTCAATTGTCGGCCTTCAGTCGGTTCTTCCAAGCCTTTACCGTATCTGATGACGAAATCAATGAGGTTTCTTGGCTGGGAATCTAGATCCTTGAGGAAGCTTATTATGGTGGGTTCGCTAGCGCCCAATTCAAACATGATTTCAGCCGCTTCTTGATTTATCGTATCGGGTTTCTTAAAGAAATCCAATTTTTCTTTTTTCACTTGGGCAAAATAAAACTCAGATTCCGATTTCGCTGCAAGAAACCCACCGAGACCCATCGAGATGGCGCCGGCAACCAATTCCGCCATACCACCAGTGACAACGAGATGCGAGTCGCCCAACGACGATAGTCCGGCAGTCAACGCAAATGGGACAGTCAATCCGTCGCTCAAGCCAATGATGATATCCGACATTACTCTAGGGTCGAATCTACTGAAAAACTGGGTAACGAAATTTGCCTCTACTTCGTCATCTTCTTTATTTTCCGACGAGGATGCAACTGACGCTGCCGCGTGTATCACGGCCTCGTGTCTTGCTACTTCTGCTGCCCTATCGTCTCTAGGTGCCGATCCCTGCTCCGTTGATCCATAGGGGAGCTGGTTGTTGTCTAACAATTTATTGACTCTGAGTAACTCGTCATCCGATTTGGTCCGGCCTTGGAACAAGCCAACGACTCCGTTTTTCAAAGCAACCAACGACATGTGTGTGGGAAAATCCTTGCTAGCGATGACTGGGAGGAAAGGGGACTGGGTGCTGCGGACAAGGGAAATCTGTGCTGATGATCCTTATCGAACTAGTTCAACTGGGAAACGATAAAACAAAACAGTAAAGAAAAAAAGGAATACCGCTGGAAAATTGAGGTTGACTTGCTTGTAGATATATATATGTCAATCACCAGGGTATATACATATATATCAAAGTGACTGCTTTCAGTAGTGAAAAAAAAAGTTGAAGGCAAGAGGGATGTAACTATAAAAATTGACGAAAAATGTGAGCTTCTTTCTTACTTCAACTGTTTATTGTCCTTGACATCTATATATATACTCTACTCTACCACACTGCACAGCAGCACAAGCAGTAGCAGTAGCCTCTTAATATTTTTTTTTTATTTATTTATTTTTTGATTCTGTCGTCAACATTGTCGCAATGGAAAGTTGTGACACAGGGGGGGGTAGAGAGCAAGAAGGCAACCACCAGGCACCACCCTGAACAATCTAAGAGTGCTCGAATAAGAGAGCGGACCTGTAGATCAAGCTGGACGGCTGTGGCAAAAGCCGGTTGCTTTCGCATATGGAATGTGCGGGGAGGTGAAGAAGATCTCTCGGTGGTTGCCAAATTTGTGGCCTTCGGATTGTTTTAACCAAAGCTACCGTTTCCTTCAAAGCCGTAGACTCTTCCTGCTTGTGCTCTCGAGTAGTAGTAGTATTGTTCGCAGTTATTGTCACCTTGATTGGGCCGCACGTCATTGGTCAAGAGCTGTGGCCGTGGAGCCAGGCGGCGGTGGTTATAGAAGTAATGGGAATAATGGCCGGGTGGTTGGGACGGTATTTTTAGTGACAGATTGTGAGCGAGTCTCGCGCTAACAAGTGTATTTTGCGCGCGCTGTCGCTGCTCTGTCTATTGTAGCAGCAGGGGAAAAAATAAATTAAGCACAGTTGGAAAAGAGAGAGAGAGGGAGGAGCTGGAGTTAGTTGTTCGTCTGCGGCTTTAGCTATTGCTTACAAATTCCTCGTTTCTGATTGGACAGTTGGAATGCACGCCAAGGTCTCCTAGTACAAACCGCCCCCCACTAGTTTTCAATGCTTAACTGCATGTTCTAATTTGCTTGCTGTGTCTCATCTTTTTCCTCCCAACCTGCCGTAAATTCGGTATTTGATCTCATGTTATTCTAGAGACGTCCCATTAGTAAGGATTACGCAAGTTTGAAACAAGAGCTGTCCTGTTGCCAATCAACTCCGATTGCAAACACACACACACCCCCACCAAGTACACACACTTGCAGTAAATCTCGCCACTATTCGACGGCTCAGATCTGGGATATTTTAATTCTCTTTTTGACGTTCTTTTTCTTTGCTTTTTTCGAGATCTGGCACCAGCAGACGCGGATCACATCGCGTCTGTGGCATGTTGGGGCTCCTCGTTCTTGCAATACACGTCGGCCAACACGTGCAACTCGTGCGCTGCGGAGGGCTTTATTGCTTTACTACTGAAACGTTTGATTCCTGAAAAATTACTAAAAAATGTTCGTGAGGTTGCCGAAAAAAAGGTGGTGATTGGAAGTGATTGGTGGCTTCTCGTTTCTCGTGTCACGGGTGTGGAAGACCTACACTCGTGTGTATCTCCGAGGCGCTCTCTTGCCTTTGCCCGGATTTGAGCAGAGAGATGGAGTTCGCGATTGAAAAAAAAACGCCACAAAGCTTGACTCGGGTTTGCGCTGCGCAATTATTTTTTCCTTCCCTCCTTTCTGACCACCCCCGCCGGTCCGGACGATGGTGTTGCTCACGTGAGATGTCCATTGGAAGAAGTTGCCAACTTCACCGGTTCTAAGTCGTTTCTAAATTTCTGCTTTCATGATTGATTTATTTCAAACTTCTGAGTATGCCCGTGGCTGTCATTCCTAACAGAAGTGCCTTGATTTCTTCTAATAAAGAAGAACAGTCTGATAGTCCCAAAATGCAATTTGTGAGAGTTGACTTTTTCACGACAGTTTCTATGAAACTCTTTCAACTTTTTTTTTTGGCACCATATTTCTTAAAACATGGAATAAAGCTAGCCGTTTTTCAATCGCGTGAAATGCATCATGCTTATGCACATGAAAGAGCTGAGCTTTTATACTCGGCCCTATTTTTCACAGTCTAGCCATCATCGACATGCTGAACCACCCCGCTTCCCCGTAGAGTTTGCAATCAACGCCAAGGTCCCTGGGCTATTCTTAACCGCAGCAGCACCTCAGCGCTACCACTCACATGACCTCACCTTTTTGGAAAGTTCCCACATACTGCTACCATCACCACAATACCCATCCCACTAACGACATCTCACCTCCAAATCCATCAACCATGTCATCGATAGAGCCGAAGCAAACAATATATCTAAATAATCTAAAGGACAAAGTCTCGCTCAACAAGTTGAAACCAGCTCTAATCAACCTCCTAAACCTGCACCATCTAACACCAAAATCAGTCAAAGTGGCATCCACGTTGCGCTTGCGAGGCCAAGCATTCATAACATTCAACGACACCACCGAATCGACGCAAGCGATCCAGTGTTTGCAGAATCGAATTTTGTTCAATAAGCCCATTTGCGCCGCGTTCGCCAAGACTGAAAATGACGCCGTGATGGCAGCATCATTAGATCAACACGAGTTAGCGCAGCGCAAACGTATACGACATGAACGTCGCGTGAGCAAGAATTTGCATTTGCGCAATTTGAAGCGGGCCAAAGGTGCTATCGATGCGAAGAAGTCGGCGAAGAAGAGAGAGGTGGATATCAGCGAGTGGCGGAACTTACCCCCGAATCGAATCTTGCTCCTACAAAACATCTCCAGTGGTGGTGATGCCACGGGTGGGATTGAGGCGATCTTTGAGACCTTTCCCGGCTTGGAACACGTTCGCTTTGTCCAGGCGCGCAACTTGGCGTTGATCAATTTCGAAAATGAGGAAATGGCAAAGCGGTGTTTTGAAAACGTTGACGTTGAGCTGTTGAAAGTGAAATTTGGCGACGATATAATCTTCTCCTACGCTAAAAAATGAAAGCTATCGACGAAGCTCAACTTCAACTATACTTTTTTAAAATAAATGTATCTCGCGTCTCTATTCGTGTTTTATATATAAAAGTTACATAATGTCATGATAATTGTATCGGTACGACAAATCGAAATCCAGATCAATGTAAACCAGTGAGCCAGGATCTCTGAAAAGCAGCGGGCGAATAGGTGCTGCTTGCGACAGCACGTTCAAAAGCGCCGGCGCCATAACTTGCTGTTGTTGCTGCTGCTGTTGTTGCTCTTGTACTTGTTGTTGTTGTTGTTGTTTTTGATGATGATGCTGCGACATAGATGCGCCCGCAGCTAACGGACTATTATCAGCATGGGCAAACACGTTGATTTCATCAGCCACAGGGGCACCAGCACCCGAGGTGGACACATGGGGAATCCAATCTTCCATTGTGTCCTGGTTTGGATCTCGATTCATGGCGGTGAGCTGGAGCCACATTTGGTCAATGTCGTCCTTTGCCGACGCAGTGAGTCCACTTAGTGCGTTTACCATCGACTCCTTCCATACCCCCGAGCCGTTGGAATGAATAGTTGAAGTGGGAGACAATCCATTCAAAGTGTTCTCCCCAGCACCAGCCGCAGCTCCGGCCACGGAGTTGCCATTGCTATTGCCATTGCTATTGCCGTTGCTGTTGCTGTTGCCATTTTTGATACTGTTGTTGCTGTTGTTATTGATGTTGTTGTTATTATTACTATTATCCTTGCTGTTGTTGCTGTTGTTGTTGTTGTTGTTGTTGTTGTTGTTGTTGTTGTTGTTGGCGTTCGAGGAAACGACTGCATCATTGACAACTATAGGAGGAGGAGGAGTGAAATCGGGAGTTGGCTTGTCGATATGATCTTCATATTGAGCAATTTTTGCAGCACTTGTGGCCAAGATTCCAATCAACATGTCGAAATGATCCAACTGCGATGGCGTGAATTGGAACGTTTTAATCTTTTTCAACCCATTGCCATGCTTTTCATAGAAATCCTGGTCCGAGGCCTTTTGGAAAAGAATAATGTTGGCCTTGGACAATCTCCACGCGCAATAATACCGCGACCCCATTCTTTCCATCAAAGAACACATCCACTCCCCGGTAAGTTTCAAGTTTTTCAAAATTTTTTTCAATGTCTGATAATGTTTCCGATACTCGGAGTCATTGGCGAGAGTAGCCTGGTGTTGAGGCTTGCGTTCCATGGCATAAATGTTATATGTTACCCTGACCAAGCTAGACAAAATGAGCACAATAATCTTGCTCAAAGTAGATTGGATATTGTGGTTGACAAACACATTCATGGAGCTCATGTAGCCCCACAACACGTCACCCACATTGGGCAACAACTCATAAATGACGATAAGCATCAACTTGCAAAGATAGAAAAACGCCAACTCAGAGTCCAATTTTTTCTCATAGTGGAGGTATATGTGGAAGTAAAATGAAATAAGGGCAGTCTTGATCCCCATATTGATGCGGAACAACGTTTGAAACTCCAAACTCTGGTTCTCACGACGAATGATTCGAAGATTAATTGCAGGATTGCTCACGGCGCTGAATTGCCGGTTGAGAATCATTTCAAACTCGTGCAAATCACGAGTTATAACGTTTAATTTGACCCCCTTTTTAATGTCCAACGAAAAGTCAATCAACTTGCGCAAGTGGTCCATTTGACTATCCAAAAAGCGGAAAGTCTGTACAACGGCTGCTTCCTTTTCAGTATCGAGGGAGTTGCTGTTGGTGCTCGTTAAAAACGGAAGCTCAACATCGTAATGCGATGGGTGTATGCTCGTGGGGTTCCCGACATTGTAGCAATGGATGATATCAAGTCTCATTAAAAAATGCCATGCTTTTCTCCCCAAATTGTTTGCCTTTTCGTCATTGCAAGCATCCAACTTATCCGGCTCTCGATTCAACCCTAATGAATAAGCCATTTGAATCAACACCGCTGTCGCGATTTGTGAATCGTTACCGTCGACGATATCGCCTTCCTCGGGGGCACAATTCTTATAGATTCTCATGTACAAACATGCCAAAAAGATGGTGAGGGTTGTCTTTCTTGAAAAATCAAAGCAACAAAGACACGAGCTGGCAAGATCAGCGATTACTGAAGTGATTGGATTCTGGAATAGGTATTTCTTAATAGAGTCTTCATCTGCTTTCACAACTGCTTCATTTACGCAGTCGCGATTGGAAACTATTGACAAGAAGGTCATCCTCAAGATTGAAAAACATATCGAAATGATAGCCAAGTCCAATTTTCTCGCCACACTTATCCGTGTAAATGGTTCATCTTCATAGCTCACGGGACCGAAAATTTTCATTAGTTCCTTCTTGAACTCGGCTTCATCTATATAAGGGAAGAATTCATAGATGTCGGCAAAGAACATGTCAATAAGCGTCCAAAACGCTTTTTTCTTTGGTAGGAACTGCTTGAGTTTCTCAATCAAATGCATCTCAGGGTTGACCCTTCCTTCCAATATAGTGCGAGCCAAGACGAATTGTGAAGATGTTATCTTCGCATGCCGTTGGTCAAGGCGAACATCGCCCGTCAGGTTCATAAACCCCTCCAGTTCGTGACCCTGACCCTCCGTACTATTGGATTTCTCCAATTTGTTTTTTTTTGTCCGAGACTTGTAGGGCGTTGCTTCTTCAAAATTATCAGCTTCAACGTACTTGTTTTTAAACATCCTATCAAATTGCTCGGTGATGCCATTGCTTGAGTACGGAGGCATGGAATTAGCCGACGATTCAATCACCCGGGGCTTTGGCACATCCAGGATCTTGATGTAGCCCTTGTGGCAAATGGCATTCCACAAGATTGCCAACGCCGGGTCTCTTTTCAAAAGCGCCACTGCTGATAGTGGGCCATTGTTTGCCCTTCTCTCCACCCCCTTGATTCGCATGGGCGTGTAGCCTTCATAAAAATTGAGCACGTCGCCATCATCGACAACCGGATTGGGAGCAATTGAATCCGTTGGTGGCAAAATTGGCCCCGTTCTGAGGTTGCGAATCAGAGACGGGATCGATGCCGCAGACGAAGGCAAAGACCCCGAGTGTAGATTTTGGTCTAAAAGCTTTTCCAATTCTGCAATCCTCGTTTTCAATATTTGCGTCTCGTCTGACACTGTGTGAAAACGTCCGTTGTAGGCTACGTCTGGAGCATACTCGCGAGGCTGCTCAAACCCTATAGAAGAACGATCGCTGCCTGCGGTCTTGTTGGGCTTCCATTTGGTGTCATACGTGCATGTATAGCCAATGCTGATTTTCACGCAGCTCAGACATGGCCGCTTCTTGTCGCACTTTATCTTCTTCCTCCTGCAAGTGACACACGAGTACAGTGGCTTGTTTCTCTTTTTCACACCTCCTTCTGACATATTTTATACGAACTTGGTGGATGTTAGTTCTCTGAAATTTTCAAAAAGTTGCAACCCCCCAAAACAAAATGGCAGCAAATGTGTTGAATTAATGAAATCACTCTATTATCACAGACACACACACACACACGGCGGAACTGGAAAGGTCTTCACAAACACTAAGTATGGGATTATGCCGCAAAAAGCTCTTTGTTGAAACGAATGGGTTCCACTGCTCTGCCTGCAAGAAGAAAACTTCGTCAATAAATTAGGACAAGGCTGTGAGGATGGCTTTCTGTATTTATAAAAATCTTTCATCCAGTAGATGGAGCGGGATTTTCGTCAGCTATTAAGTTGTGTACACCTTTAATTACACTCTTGTTCAAACGGCCTTCCACTAAACGGCCAAAAAGAAAGAAGCAGGAGAAGAACTAGTAGGCGAAGAGGGAGAAGAACAAGAAGAACAAGAAGAACAGGAGGAACTTGAAGGGTAAGAAGAGGAAGAAGAGGAGATGCATTGACACCATGCATAAGCTGTCCTCTTGTCTCCCTGGGATCAGTAAAACCGAAAACTAAATAAAAAAATCAGCAAGCTTGAAATAGAGCCCCAAATGCACCAAATGTAAGGGCTCGACTTAAATTGGAGGCTCTACTAGCGGAGACTTCCTACCTCGCCCCACTGCAATAGCGGAAAGTATTGTTGTCTTGATTAAACTCCCCTACTATAACTACTACTACTACCACCATTGCTTGCGCCTCTTCTTCTTCTTCTTCTTCAAGTCAACTCTAGCGAGAGTAAACAGGCCTTTTTAGGTCCAGTGTGTCATTTCTGCAAACCAAGAAATCAAAAAAAACCCCCCCACGACGAACCAGTGTTTCTAGAAGCTGAGCGAGGGAAGATAGAAAATAAAACAAACCATGAAACAAAACCGGCTAGGGGTTCACGGTTTGAAATGAAAAGATGTCATAGAGCAGTCCGACACATTTTCACCACCTGTCTACTATGCACAGCTGAGACGGATAAGGACTTAGCAGATTAGATTGCCGATGAGGTTTTCTTTTATCATTATCCTCGCGATCTGAATGCGTTTTCTTTTCCTTTTTTCTTTTTTTTATTCCGAGATACATTGGGTAATGAGCTGAGACTTTACCCCAGGGCCCGATGCCCAACGCTGAATGCCCAAATGTCCAATTCCAATGCCAGTTCCATCCAGGAGCAGAGGCAAGGCAGTGATATGAAGTCAAGATAGCACGCTCAATCGAGCCACTGGCACCAGATCTCACTCGCTCGGCGAAAAAAACAACCCCGTGGTGAGTTTCCGCCTCACGCCATAAGCCACAATCATTTCAAGCTTAATCCATGGGCAGGCAGTGTCCGTCGCGTGCGGATCGAGACGGATCGTAGATGCAAAAATTAGTAAAAAAAAAGGAAAGAAAAGGAAAGGAAGACTAGGTTGAAGCTCAAGGCAGCTTCGGGAATAATGATATACCCGGTGCTTCTGTCAAATACATCGGGTATAACGCAGTGATGGAAATAGCTCCCGAGAATTTACGAGCCCTACATAGCTTTAGCCGTCGCCCATTGCCTTTGCCAAGCAGCACGGCGTAAGCATCCACTGCTCACTGCCCACTATCCACTACCACTAGCACATGCTGGCATTTTTTGATGCGAAGGAGGCATGTGCTGGATGCGGACAACATGACCTCATGCGATGTAACTCGCATGGGCTCGCTTTGCTTTGAATTTGAAAATACAAACTTGGGATGGACTCGTTTCAGCAAATCCAGTGCTATGAATGAGGTCGGTATTCAAAAAAAAAAAAGAACTAAGTTAAAAGGTCCCCATTCATGAAGTCCCCTCCCCCACGCTGGTGGATTGTAAATCTAGATCGCTGAATGATCTTCGAAGTTCGATGACTGAAACAGACAAGTATTGCCGGCTCGGCACGAGATGTTTTTCCTTAGAAAGGATGGTGGGATAAAATCGGCGAGTGAAACAATCAAGTGATGGAATTTCTTGTTGAGATTTGGAAAAAAAAAAGACTCCAAATTCCAGACAATCATCATCGTTAGCATCTCCGACATAGCAATCCATTGCCATCACCACTATAACCACCGGCATTACCACCGGCATAACCACGCCTCCAAATCTACCTCCAATCAACCAACATGCAAAGCCTCCTCATTTTTTTTTAATTAATCCGACCCTGAAGCTTGAACATTGGAAGAAACAGCACATCGTGTTGTCATTCCCCGAATGTCATTGATAAGACGCACCCACTGGTGAAGCCGATTGTTCCGTCAGAGAGATACGCGGTTGTCGTAAAAATAGTTAAACCTTTGTCCTGGCAATTATAGGTTGAGACAACAACAGCAACAAGAACAAGAACAAGAGCAACACCAGGAAGAGCAATGAGAGCAGCAAGAGCAAGAACAACAACAAGAAGAAAAAGAAGTAGAAGCATTTGTGCTTGCAACCGCGTGTGAAACTCCTCCTCCCACTCATGTTGTTCCATTACTTTATTATTGCGTTTACGGGATAAGGTTTGTAAAACCACTCTATTGTTTTATTTTTCTTCAGCTCCACCTCGTATATTTCGGCATTTGAGTCTGTCGAACTGAAATATTTTAGCGAATGGTTGCGAAAACAGAAAACAAAAAACAAAAAAAAAACAAAAAAAATTCGCAAAGAACGTGGAAATGGTTGCTATTGTTATTTCCAAATTGGAGCCCCCAAAAAAAGGTCGATTGAACCTCTATTGCGTTGGCCAGAACCGCGCATGTTGGAAGAAATATTTTCGCATTCGAGTGGCTAAAGTCGACGATGCTTTACTCACATCGCTTTTAATATCACGAGCAATGGAGATTCTGCGTTTAATTGAGCTTCCGAACAACTTTGTCTTTATAAGAAGAAGTTGCGGAGCTCGTAATAATTGCGAAACTAGCGAGATCGTCATCGTGGTCGCTCAGGCGGCTCCGCGTTCGGCGGTCCGCCGTCCGCCGCTCGGATAGTTGAAAAAAGATGATAATCACAGTTTTGATACTGGTCTGAACGGTCGAAGGGGGATCTTCAACTCTAAACCTCGTTTCAGTGCCCATTTTGATGAACAGTGTCGCTATCGATGATACCGCCTGAACCACAACGAGAGAAAAAAACCCCTCTCAACTGCAAAAGTACACGGTAATCAAATTTCAAAACTGGTAGATTAAGTTGTTTTTTGTTTTTTTTTTGCTTTTCGCTTCTGCCTGAACAGGCTCCACCACCACCGGGATCCGCGGGTTTGCGCAACTGCAAAAAAACAAAAAAAAAAGGAATTACGAGGCGGTTGGCGAATTGCGCAATCGTCGACATCACCGTTGGGAGAGAAAAAAAACCCCCCATAGTTAAACTCTCGCGCTCGTACTCAATTCCATTTCGAGACTCCAAATTTTTTTGTTTTTGTAAAACGCGGCAATTGCTGCGAAATGGATGATGTAAGAAAATTACTCACGGCTTGAACACGAAATTACATTATATACACACATTATCAACATTTAAAACAAATACACATCAAGCGAAGCAAAAAAATAAAAAAAAAAGAAAAAGATTAGTGGTATCTAGACCAACTGATCCAATTCACGTCAAGTATAACCGCAAAAACAAAAGCTTTTTCCTCTTCTTTTTTAAAGATTGAAAATTTGATCAAAAGGCAACGTGGCAAACAAATCCATCAGCCCGTTGTCATCAAACGCAAAACCGGGGTTTGGATTGCTATTCAACCCAGGAGTGAACGGAGCATCGTACATAGGACGTGGAGTCAATCCAGTCTGCCAGCCAAGGGGTCCAATCATGGGACTCGAAGGGTTGAAACCGAACCCTTTACCTTGCTGTTCCCCTTGTGGTGCTTGTCCTTGTGCCTGTCCCTGTCCCTGAGCTTGTGCTTGTGCTTGTCCCCGTACTTGTGCTTGTGCTTGTCCCTGTGCTTGTTGGTGTGGTTGATGGAGTCGTTGATCGCCGCCGAAATATGCCGGTGGAGCCATTGCGGGAAATGGAGACTGTGGGTTGAATTGCTGCTGGTGTTGCTGTTGCAGCACATCGTTTTTCATCGTCAACATTTGCAACCAAATTTTATCCACTTCTTCGCTATTCAAAAGATCCAAACCAAACTCATTCGTGTACGCCTTGACGTCTGACGAGATGCTAGATGTCGGCGTCGACAAGTCGACTGACTCGGTATTGACGTTGCTCAGGTTTGTCGTTGTTGATATCACCGTAGACGCGCTGTTGTTGTTGTTGTTCTTGTATTGCTCGTAGGAAACGTCGCTGCAGAATTCCTTGCCGTGAAGACCAACTTTACCCAATTGGCTCAATGCACTTTCGCACATGTCAACCAATTCGGCAATCTGCTCAGTTGAGTACTTGGGGAGTCTCAACTTGGGGTTGGAGACGTGGGCACGCTCCTTGTAGAAATCCATGGTGGTGACGACTTTAAGCAAATACGTGTGGCTCTTTGTCAATTTCCACGCGTAAAAGTATCGAGTACTCAATTTTGAAACGGCCGCCACTGACACTTCAGCACATCTCGTCAAGCACGAAGAAATCTTACACAATTCCTTGTAGTAATTGTAATAAGGGGTATCAGAAAAGCACCGCGTTTCGTGCTCAGTCTGCGATTTCAAGACATAGATGGACAAGTTGACTCTGACTATCATGGCAACAAACAATTGGTTGAACTTGTGGATGATTTGCTGAAGCTTTGGATTGATAAACATGTCACAAATGGCTTCGCTATTGCCCATCAACTCGAAATAATGGGGCATAATTTCGGTGGCAGCAATTTTCAAGAGTTTCTTCAAGTAGTAAAATGACAACTGGACATCTTTGTGTTCGTAATGAAGGAAAATGTGGAAGTAGATGGACACGAGGAAGGTCTTTAACGAAAGAAAGTACTTTGTAGGGAAATTTCTCGAGAAAACATGGCTTGAGGGATCCTTGACTCGAATGCAATTTTTCAAACTAACAAACCGCTGCTCCATTCTCGCTTCCAACTCAGAAAGCAAATTGCACATTTCACAAACTTTAAATCTTCCTGAAACGCTCATTGCTTTTGTCAAGATCTCCTTCAAGAGTTCATTGAGCTTGGTGTTGGCGGGAAAGAAAATCTCTGTCACGTACTTGTCCAACTCCTTGTCTTTCAAGTTCTCGTTGCCTTCTTCGTGAAAGGGCACTTCGGTGTCAAAACTGTTTGGATCAATGAGCATGGGACTACCATAAGTGTATGCACTATGCATATCAGACATCACGAGCAAGTGCCAGATTTTTCTGCTCAAATGATTGGTCCTCTTATCGGTCAATTCTGAAAATTTACTAGGCTCACGATTCAAGCCCAACGAGTAGGCCATTTGGATCATCATAGCAGTCAACACGTTGGAATCTGCACCTTCGCCATCATCGCCATCTTCGGGAGCATACATGTAATAGATTTTGATGAAAAGCGCCAATTGCAAAACAGACAATGAGGTTCGCCTCAAAATGTCAAATTGGTACAAACACATCGAAGCAACGTCGATGATGTTGATGCTGATGGGGTTTTGCATCAAGTACTTTGTGTCCCGCGCCTTCTCTGAAGGGTCATCTGAAATCAACCTTTGCTCGTTAATCAGGATTTTGTTGGAAAATAAAGTCAAGTAAGAGACTCTCAACACCACTAACAAGGTGCCGAATATGGCCAAGTCGAGCCTTTTTTCAATCCTGACATCTTCAATCTTGACATCTTCGTATGATTTTGGACCAACAATCTTTTCAACCCCTTCCAAGAACTCTGTCTCGTCCAAGAATGGCATAAATGGATAGCAAAATGTAAAAAAACGATCAATTAACTTCCAAACAACTTTCTTCTTGGGCAAAATCTGTTTGATTCTGCTAAGAAGTTGAAACTCACAGCTGTATTGGCCCTCGTATATAGTCAACCCCAAGGGAAGTGTTTCCTTGTTCAAGTTTTTCTTTAATTTCTCCTTTAGCACATTATACGGCACAACATCAGCGTAGCCACCTTTTTCCAAAATCTTTTTTTTGAAATTTTCTTCAGACTCCTCGGGCTCACTAGCAACCAACAGGGTCTTCTCCTGGGTGATTTCATTGCTCACGGGACAAAAGACAAAGTTGGAGGACTCCTTCCGCTTAACAATGTGGTTCCACAACGTGTTCAATACTTCATCACGCCGCATCAAGGAAGACCACGCAAAGGGCCCGTAATTGACTCTTCTGAAATCCTTGCAAAACACCGAGGAATAGTTTTCATAGAAATTAATTGTTTCCGTTTCGTTCAAATAAGGATTGCTGAGATCAGCGGAAACTCTGAGATCTCCCGAAGACGAGTTATAAGGCGTGTTTGAGTTTGAGTTTGAGTTTGCCACTGAGTTTGCTACTGAATTTGCTACTGAGTTTGTCACGGAGTTTGAACTGGTGTTTGAATTGGTATTGGAGTTGGTATTGGCACTGGAATTGGCACTCTCACTTGATCCAGAATAGCTACCGGATTTACTATGAGGTGGATGATCGGCCTTGAATTGAATTGGAGGCAACTGAATATTAGGCGAGCGGGCCCTTGTGTTGGACAATTTATGAGTCGTGGAAAATTGTGGCTGTGAACTCATTGTTAATTGCGGATTATAACCTTGGATTGTGCTGCTTTGTTGCAGCCATGGGTGATTTGGACCTGGAGGCGTGGGCAATATTGGCGAGGCAACAGAGTAGGGCAAGCTGTCCTTCTTGCTCTGCGCAGCATTGTTCAATTGCGTGCTGCCACTACCAACACTACCGCTACTCTGCATCAGCGGTTCGCTCTGGTTTAAACTCGACTCGATGTTTGCCAAGCGTTCTTTCAACATCCGAAGCTCACTTAATGAAATGGTGACATTATCATCGGCTTTTCTCCTCTTTGCCTCAGCTGGTGCCCCATCACTACCAGCACCACCTCCAGCACCACTAGCACTAGTACTAGCATTAGTACTAGCACCACCACTAGTACTGGCATCGGGATGTTCTCGTTTCCCATTCGATTCAAATTTAGCCGTCATATTCCCAGAATTGAAATTCAAAAACTGAAGCGGTTGCGAAGCACTCTTTTCGTAGGGCCGTGCTGCCGTTCCGGACGAGGTCGACGACTCGTCAACAGCTTGATGATTCGCCGTATGATGCAGGCTATCGGGGCTCTTGTCTTCGTATCTGCACTTAATTTTGCCTCTGGCTTTAACGCAATTTGAACATGGAAGTTCTCTGGAACACTTGATTTTCCGCTTTTTGCAATTCACGCACACGTTCGATGCTCGAACTCTTCGCTTAACTGGCTGTTCTTGTGGTGCACGCGGGGCAGATGGACGAGGTTGAGTTGCTGCTGCTGCTGCTGCTGCTGCTGCCGCAGAAGCTGCGGGATGTGGAGCAGGACGGGGAGTGGGATCTGGTATCATATGTGGCTCCAAAAACAAAGCTGATTCTCCCATTTTTTTTTTTTTGTTTTGTTGTCGGGCTCTGGTGTTTTGAGTCGAAAATATGTAGGATTCTTTTTGATTATCTGGTCTCGTGAGAAAGGCCTCTTTCACAACAAAGTACGTATAAAGTTGACTGTGGTTTAGTAGTCGATATCGTAAAGTGTCCGTGTACTTTGTATCAGCTTCTCTTGACCTCTGATTTACCCAGCGGTCTACGTTCACTGGATGGCGAAAGTAACGTCAGCTCTCTGATTTGATTGATGGGGCAAAATAATCTTCTCTTCACCCTCGTGGGTTTCTCGAACCTTGGGCTAAAATCAACCTGTGCGGTATCAAGAATATGATGAAATTAATCGAGCTCTTTAATGGATCTATGATTCAGTCAACTAAATAGATCGATTTGGATCTCCGGGAAATAAAGAGAATGCAATTTTTTGTATCGATTTGTAAAGCCACTTAGTTGGAGCTAGGAAACCTCCTCCTGGACTGCGAAGCAAAAAAAAAAGGTAGAAGTTCGGCCGACTTTTTTTGGGTAATTTCGCACGACCCCCGAGGTTGGTGGACTAGCCGTGCAGATCCCATCGAGTTGCGGATAGAACGTTTGAAATGTCTCACCTGTTGAGGCTATCACTCTATTCTGTTATAATAGGCGAAATTTACGGAACCGTTTTGATTCTTGTCAAGACCTTTGTAATCTCAGAGTGGTGACAATAAAAAAAAGGGTCTTCTTTTAAATAAACATATTACTACATACTAAACAACTTCTCCAAGGGCAAATCTTCAAAAAGCTCAGAAGAGTTGAATATGCTCGGCACAGGGAATGTTTGCGTAAACTGACTTGGGTTCGGGTACGATTGGTATCCAGTATTGGGAGGGCCCAAATTTGGATCCGTTGGCGGCATCTGTGCTTGCTGTACCCCGGAATTGAACCCCGTTGGACCGAAATTTGCAACCGGGGGCACTTGCACTGGATCATTATCTGTACTATTTTGTGCACTTGCATTTGCATGTGCCACATTTGGGTGCATATAGTTCCAATTGTAACCATCGAGCTGCAGCAGTGGCTGTTCTTGAGCGACACCAGCATAATGGTAGACATTCTTGGTCGACAACATTTGAAGCCATATCGAATCGATTTCAGCACTATTATCAAATCGCATTTCTTCAAACCCGGTGAAATAGAGCCCGTTAAAGTCGGAGGAAGAAGTAGGTGTAATGCTATCCGATATCTTTCTTTGGCCGCTCGATGAAGATGCCGACTCGGATAAAGGCATCTTTTCCATCAGGACCTCACGTCTAGTGGGGGTTTCTACCGTGGGCTTTTTGCAAGGGGTCAGGTTCACTGGAGCGTTGTTACCGTTCTTGGTGGCGTCCCCTTCTCTGCCCATCTTGAAAATCCCCGGAAGATCAACTTCTTCACAATAGGTTTCAACGAGTTGCATCAACTTGTCCAAGCTAGCCGTGGTAATGTCGACCAATTCCTTTAGTTGACTATGCTGGGGAATGGGGAACCCCTCTGCCTCTTGCCATTTTTCTTTATAGAAATTGGCATTGGTGGCTATTTTCAAATAGTAATTTTGAGTCCTAACCACTTCCCAGGCGAAATAGTACCTACTGCTAAGGATCGACACCGCAGCAAGACAAACTCGAAAACACTTTTCCATCAACAGAATAAACTTGCGTATGATTCCAACCGTTTGCTCGTATTCGAAATCCTCGTGTGGCCGCTTCAGTTGGTCTCGAGCCTGCTTCAGGAGGTTGTAAAGGGCAATGTTGCTTCTCACGATTGAAATAAGGCAAATGTCGCTGATCTTGACATTGAGCTGAATGATGCTTGGGTTGAGATACAAGTCGGCTCCTTCGCCAAAGGCTTCCTGGCTCTTGGTGATCAAGGCAAACACGTACGGCAAACTTTCGTAAAGAGCAACCGTCAAAAGTTTCTTCAAGTAAAACATGCACAATTCGCGGTTCTTATGCTCGTAGTGGCGCATCAAGTAGCAGTAGTTCAACATGAGCACTGCATTCATCTTCAAAAGAATCTGCACTTTCATCACTTTGCTCGTGTGGTAGCCAGAGTCGTGCTCTTCCAAGGCGTAGATGTAGTCGCTAAATTTGCCCAATAGCGACTTTAACCCTTGCTCCAAATGATTGAGATGGTTCGTGAGCTCAACAACCTTCACTCCCCCCTTTACGTTGGCGTATAGCTCAGTTATTTTGTTGACGGGTCCCCGAATCATGGCAGCAATAAAAGCAAAGACATAGTAGGAAGTCTTATCGATCTCCTGGTTGATCAAATTCGAGTTTTTTTCTGAAAAATAGGGCCGTTTGGTGTCATACGACTCCTTTCGTATCAGTATTGGCGACCCATAGATGGAGGCATAGCTGTGTTCAGACAGAACCATAAAGTACCACATCTTGCGGTATAGATTTTTCAATTTTTCATCCTGTCCCGCGGCGACATAATCAGGTTCCCTGTTTAAGCCAAGGTAGTAGCCCATCGAGGACAAGACGCTGGTGTGCATGTGGCTCTCGCCTCCATCCAACCCATCGCCCTCTTCGGGCGCGTATACCCTGTATATTCTAAGGTAGATGGCACATTGCAAAAGAGGCACACTGATTTTGCCAAGCCGTTCCAAATGGTAGTAGCACGCTACGGCAATCTCTGCCGTGGCGAGATTGATTGGGTTGAGGAGCAAATACTTTTTTTCAGCCTCTTCTGGTGAAAGCACTTCTTTGGTCAAGATCTTTTCATTGTGGAACCCCCTGTTGTGGAAAAGAGACAAGTAAGAGAGACGAAGAATGACAAACAATATTGCAATGTTGGCGAAATCCAAGCGACTTTGAATCAACACTTCTGGTTTTTCGTCTTCATAAGACTCTTTGCCGATGATGCTTTCAATCGAAGCGCGGAAACGGTCCTCGATCAAAAACGGCATCAAGGGGTACAATAATCTGACAAACCGTGCAAGTAAGGACCAAACTACCCGCTTGGGAGGCATCGCGGTCTTGATCTGCTCAATCAATGAGTCCTCTCTGTCCTTTGTGCCACCGAGCACACTCAATCCTAAAGCCAACGTAGTCATATTGACTTTTCCGTTGCCTGTCGTAGTAGTAGTCCCATTCCCATTTCCTGTCACTCTTCCTTCCAAGGTCGGTTGATTGTTGTTGCCGTTGTTGTTTTTGTTGTTATTGGCTGTAGCACCACCCACATTCAAATGATCGTCCAGTGTTTCCTCGGTCTTGGCTTCAAACACCGAGATAATGCTCCCGTCCAAATGCAACGCGCTCTTGATTTTGGCATCCTTGGGCAACATCAATTTTTTCAATGGGTCATAGGTAATGCCAGCAGCGACTCTCTTGGTTTCCTCCTTGGCCTTTTGCTTCAGGGCAAAGCTCTTTAATGCAAGCATCGTGGGAGATCCTCTTATGGCATACGACCACGACAAAGGGTAAATGCCTCGGGGTTTCTTCAAATCATATCGCGACGAAATCTGCGAGTACAAGTCAATGACATCATCGGGACTGCTGTATGGATTCATGCCAATCATGGACCGATCACTTCGGAACAAGTCGAAAATCGAGACTTCGCTGGTCACTGACATGGTTGGCTGGTCGACAAACTTTTCAAATTTATCGGTGGTGACGTCATCGAGCGGTATATAGCCGGGCCTTGCTTCTTCGTGAGTTGAAAAGATGACGTTTCGATACGTGTTGGCCGACTGGTTATACACCACGTTCTTCTTGGGATGGAAATTTCGGATACTATGGTTGTGCAAAGCGTCTTGCGTGCTGCCGCTCTTTTGCTGTTTTAGCAGCTCGTAAGTTTTGACTTTTGCTTGCAAGGCTTCGAGCTCAGATCGGTTGATGAGGACACATACGTCAGGTGAGCGCTTGTGCAGTGGCTCGGCTGCAGTCTCTGGCTTTTTCGCTCTTGGCCCTGGTTGCATCATGCCGTCTTGCTTCGCATCATGTGTTGAAACGGGCTGCTCTTTTTCCAGCTGCTGATGTAGTCTTCGCAGACCTTTCAGACTTTGCAGACTCCGCAGGCTCCGCAGTTTCTTCTGGTTCAACCGTTCATCATATATGCACTGGTCGGCAATGCCCTTCTTTAGACAGTTGTTGCACGGATGGCCACGCTCGCATCTAATCTTTTTCAATCGGCAAGGACCGCACAGTAAACAGGGCCGATTTCTTTTCTTGATTACCCGATGCAAGGGCTCTGCTCCTTCTTCAAACATGGCAGCTTTCTCAGACAAACGTCGTTTGTTTGGCAGGTTATGTGCAAACATGTTGTATGAAAGTGAAACGAACACACACACTCTCTCTGTCTCTCTTTTTCCAACCTCACTCACGCGGATTTATCCAATTTCAACCAATATATGCTGCCCTCTTGAAGAAAGAAAGTATAAGAAACGGATAAATTGAAACTCGTCTCTTTGTTGGATGCACATCTTTTTTAGTTCAGTGTGGAATTTATGGCGTTAAAGAGAGTTTGTCGTTTCTTTCAAGGCACCAAACGTGCGAGAAATTTATTTTCCTTAACTCCGCACACACAGACACATAGCGAAGGAGAGAGACACGCAAGGGAACCAGAACTGCCAGAATTCAAGCAACGATGCCTAAGCTCTGCTGGCGAAGAGGGCAAAAGGGCACCAACAGAACATAAAAAAAAGGAAAAAGAAAGCTAAGGAAAGAAAGGAATGTAAGAAAGAAAGGAATGTAAGAAAGAGAGCAATGACCAGTCGCAACTCAACCGTGGGTCAGAGAGGGGTTGTCTCTATCTCCAGGTGAACGGTATCATCACTTATGCCCCTCCCCACGAGGTTTTTGCCGATCAGCATCCTGGACAAGCAAGAGATAGCTTTTGAGGGTGCAATGTGAATTTGACTACAGCGGAGAGGGCATATGGCTTAGGCCGCGCAATTCTTGCAAAGTCTGGGGGCATTTAGTCCTCCACATTTCGTCCAAAAAAAAAAAAAAAAAAAAAAGACAATTAGATGAAGATAGGGCTGGCACGAGCCCTGACATGGCTTCGTTGGTTAGACCCTGAGAGACAAACAGTATTCAAATGTCATGCGTAAATTCAAAAAAAGAAAACACACACACACAAAAAACTTTGCTTTTCTAAGTTCTAGTACTACCGTATGATGTTGAAGATGATGGTTGTTGTTGCTGATGATTGGCATGGCCATTGAGCAATGGCCCACTGGCATTTGTAGTGGATGCAGTGGAAAGAGTGTCAGTTTCACTGTCGCCGTCGTCGCTCTCTTCATCGTCTTCGTCATTGTAAATG